>NC_142382.1:14837500-15185000 GCF_059441005.1 Hippichthys cyanospilos
ACCCTTTTAAGTATTTTAAGGAAGATAAGAAAAGTGATGTACCCCATGTCCCACTTGAATAAAAGAGTGAAATCTGTGCAAGCATCCCACAATAGCGATAAAATGCCAAGTATTTATTTGCATGTGAAAATGTGTACGAGTTGAACCATTATGTAAATGTAAATTACTGCGTGTTCACTGTGCAATGAGGACAAGGGAGCCCTGTTTATGACAGCAGTGCGGAGGACAGTATCTTCTTCAAACTGCCGCTTTACATGCAAACAGTTCTGCTTTCATATCCATTGTTGTTTATGGAAGAAGACTGTGCCATGGAAGCTTGATATCGCACTCCATGCCAGAGGAGAAGAAGCTGAGTAGGAGTGTGTTATGAAGATCCAGTTTATCCACAAGCAATGAGATTAATTGACAACAGGGCTCATACTCATCTGTAAATACAGAAATATGAATATTTTACTAAATGAAAGTTACAAGTTTATCACTTGATCCAAAGTCAGCTTCTTCAGAAGAAAATGTAAAAAGTGTAATAGATGGCAATGACCTCATTTTAACGTTATGTTCTACTGCGTTTCCTGTTCAGTGTAGAGGGTGAGTTACAGCCATTTGGGCTGTCCTCTTGAAACTTTGGCAGACGTGCCAGTCAACCCTGTTGGCTCATATTTAAAGGAACCTTGTTGGTTGTCATTGTTTTACTACTGACTGCCACATTTGAACTGAAGCTTAACTTCGGCCAGTGTCATGATCAGGCGTGACCTCTATAATATGCTCTATAAATCAACTTACTTGTAGGCTATGTGGGGAAGGTAATTAGTTGATATTATTCAAAAGTAAACAGAGGTTTTGCGTGATAGTGTAGTCAAGAAATAGATTAATGATGTTTTTAAAGATTGCTTTTGTGTTTTGTTGCAGTAATGAAAGTAAGTAAAGACACGTTTGGGACAAGCAACCTGACGCCTCCTCATTCCCATTTCACCACCTGTTAAGTATAGAGACTGAAATGCGCTTCAAGCAAAGCCAGCCAACTTTACATCCTTGCTTGCTTGCTTTAAATGTCATTTGAAGGGAATGAGAGGAGCTGCCTTGAATGACTGAAACAAGTCAACTGTGTTCACACTCACAATGGCACAAAATACCCTGTTCACAATGTGTCACATTGCATAGGTTCGCACGGGTCTGTGAAAATTCCAAAACTTAGTCCAACTCGCCCTTGCGCAGATTCGTACCATTTTCTGCCTGACTTGTACAGTGCATGAAAATAGACCTCAAGTTGTCTTACCAAATGAATGCAAAAAAAAAAAAAAAAAGCCATTCATTTTCTCTGAGAATCTGCAAAGTTATGCGCTTTCAAGTCCCAACGCTTAATTGACATTCACATTATTACATTATAAACATTATTCTTTAAGCAACTGTCATTGTTAAATGCAATTCACAAAACATTTTGGACCTTGTTAGACCACTTGTTGATTAGCTAACCGAGCATCACTTCATTTATTCATTCTAGAAGTAGCCCAGTATATAAACAATACCTTTTATTACTACTAATAGTCAAAGTAGTAATGGTTAAACATACAATTTGTTAGGATCTACACGCTATTGCTCTATTGGGGTGTTTGCATGTCACAAGAGCATCCCTGTGTCTGTAAAATGCCAAGAGTGAAACATTTTCAAGCGGTAATCACACACGTCACAAAGTAGGATTTTCAGAGAAATCAGGTTGTCCGTTTTTTAGGAATTACAGTGCACTTTGGCTGCGATTAGCTGGTGACCAGTCCACAGTGTAATCTTCCTCTTGCCCAGAGTCAGCTGAAAACGGATGGATGGAAATTCAATGTTGGGGAAAATCCTACACAGATTTTATGAGAACGGAATCAAGGCGGAGATGACGGATACAATGTGGAGACGAACATGTCCACGTGACAATGGAATAGATTCTCTGGGCTCTCATTATTTCATTGAAGGATCCAACATCATGCCTCATTATTAAATGTGCCGCTGCAGAAATCTGCGTCATACACTAAAAACAGCTGGCACCCCCACATTTACCTATAATAGCACAAAGCAGGCAGCCAGTAGATGTTGGAATAAGCTAAGGGAGAGCCGTGCTGATTCCAATTAGCAGTCTGTTGTTTCACACTGTGGGCGATGGAGCTTGTTATTCGAAGCATGGAGAGAGTCTGAAGAGCTCGGCTTCGCAGCTCCCCACCGTGCAATCAGCCTCTATGACTCTTTCGTAGTCACCAAGCACTGATTGCCGCATTCATCCGCCGCTATCCTCCCTCTGTGTGGTGCTGCTGTGGCGCATTTGTTAGGAATGCAGAAACCTGTGGAACAAGGTAGAAAATGGCCTGATGTGAGAGCTGTTGTCATCGCTTGCATCTATAAGTAGCTCTGATGAACCCAGCGGCAAGAGGTAAGATCAAGGCAAATAATCATAATTTTCCTGTGCAATCATAATTTAGACTATGAGTGCTAATGCAGAGTTATAAGCAGCAATTATGTGCCTTGATTAAAACCTAGCAAATTACAATAGAGGATTCAATTACATGCCGGAGACACCGACACTGTGTTTGGTACTCTTACTGTGCTGTAGACCAAGAGAATTCCAGAAAGCTGCCTGATTGTGTGCTTGGCAGATAATTGTATTTGGGTGGCGGTGATTGTTCTTCGGCGGCAATCTTATTTAGATTTGACAAAACCTGAAGCCAACTCAATGGCATAATCTTGTTCCCTCAATGAAGTAGTGTATTTTTTAATTTAATTCACTTGACAATGAGTGGTTCATATATATTTGCAAGTGATTCCAACAAGTACTGGCTTCATTTTTTTAAGTAAGATTTTTCATTACCCTCTTTAAGGTATTTTTCCTGCTTTATGACATCAACAATAATTACTTGGGGGTCAGTGTTCGTGCGTATGACTCGTAGGCACTATATGGTCACTACACGAATCACTGCATACCTCACTAAAATTCTGGTCTGCTATTGGTCACTGTTACGGCGTCACTAAGATGCTGGTCTGTTATTGTTCGGCGTCACTGTGTCACTAAGATGTCACTAAATGTGACAACTTAATGTGAATATTAATTCAGATACTGTATACATTGCTCCCAAAGTCAGCCATTTTAAAATGTCTGCATTTTTAAGTATTGTAAGGATACACATATTTGGATTCATATACTGTCCAGTGAAGCAACAGTAAAACCATTTGAACCGGAACTGCCATACGTAACTTCTCAAATAAACCACATTGTCTTTCGCACAGTATTCAGATTGCATTCTCCTGCACTGGCCTGGCTTCATCTCTGACTTGTCAAATCCCAAATGAGAAAGAGAACTCAGCATGAGCAATGGACAAGTGAGCAGGATGAGGAATGAATAGAGGAAGCATAGACGGATGGAGGAGGTGAATCGACCCAGGGAAAATAGAAAGGACTTGGGGCAGAGATTGAAGAATAAACGCACTGATGGATGAAGCAAGACTAGCGGGCAGAAGGACGGCAGGAGGAAAATATGTTGATCGGACGGACAGGTGCTCAAGTAAGTGGTAAGCAACAATGGGCAATGGAATACCCCAAAGGGACAATTTAAGGTTCCATGGGGCTATTTTGAGTTGTTTCACATGTACTGTATGTACGTATAACCACAGAAGAGTATATTGATCAGTTGGCAAAAATGTTTTTCTTCAATAGCCAGGGCATCGCACCTTACATTGTACATCTAAGTGTTTCAGCAGAAATAAAACAAAGCTATGATTTCACCATACCCTTCCTCACTAAACACTTTACTGAAATACAATAAATGAGTGTGTTGTCTTGTCAACAAACCTCATTGGCAATGCTTCCTCCAATTTAAGTTGAGAACTTATAAATTGAATTGGAATTGATTTAAAGTAACCCCTATGTAACCATTATACCTCTCTGTTTTCATTTATTTGATGCATTTGCATTTGCCGTTATGTTAAATTGATTTAAGACAGCTATTACATCCTCGCAGTGTTTTCTCCTGGCTGCCGCAAAGCAAATAAATGGGTTAGATGGTGACAACTGCTTTTAATTCATCTGTTTTTGCTCTCCTGTTCTCGGCTAACCGTCACAGTTGTGAAAAGATGAGAATAAATGAATGCGGAGAAAGATGATGCCTCAAGGCAAAGGGGAAGAGAGAGCGGTGTAGATGGAGGAGATGTCCACAGGCTTAATGCACCCTGAATGCTCGGGGACATTACTGATGCGAGAGGGTTACTCCAAATCGCTCCCCTCTGGAACGCAGGAGTGTTGCACCCCTGGAAGACCTAATGGCTCATTGAAAGGGGTCAAAGGGGAGGTGCTTTGCTTCATTTAGCAGCCGACTCATGATGGATGAATGGAGGGAGGCATGGATGTCGAGGAGAATGGCGTCCTGCTGTGCGCGTAGGGAACAGGGGGCCACCACGGAACCTCCTCTTGGCGGTGTGAGCGGTAGTGAGTGGTAATGGGAACAGACACACGTGGAGTCAAAGGTGAATAATGTGTTTTAAGTCAAAATTCCCTTGCGTTTACCAGCTCCTTTTTTATGGAATTAAATAAAAGGCTCTGTGCCAACAAGCACGAGGAAGGAAATTGTACTGTATATGAGGAAAAAACGTTAAAAATAAACATGATTTTTCTAATGTCTTGACGAAAACTAATCTTTTAAAAAGGGACAGCATTACACATAAAACTAATGCTACGTTTCCACCAAGTTATAATGGTTGTAGATTTGCATTAGATTAAGTTTTCTTTTCATTTGAACTTTTGCTTTTTATAGATTCAATTTGTTTTTAGCGCATGCTTATCCATTTTCATTTATTTTTGGAAACTACTTCATTTTAGTTTAGAATTAGTTACAGTGTTAATTTTAGAATATATGGAATGCTTGTCCAATGGAAGATACTTAAAATACAATGACCCCTACTTTTTTGCAGTGTGTGATTAGCACAACATGCAGTCTGTGTATATAAGTGGAGTTTTCTCACTTTTGCTATCTTCCAGACTTTGCGCATGGTGAAATTGAGCTTTTGTGCCATTGTGCACCACGTTGGGATACAACGGCGTGAGTCCAGGCCATTCCTGGTTATACTCCTCATTTGCAATAAAAGTCACAACAAACAAACCATAAGATGAGTTTGACAGTGCCGAATTTATGTTAGCTCACATTTTTCCCTGTGTTTATAATTACAAGACCAATTTCACCACATGTAATACATTTTTCTATACAGTAATGATCAAAGCGCGTTATACTGTAAATGGAGTTGAGCTTTTAAATTAATTGATCTATACAAAAATTGCACACTGTTGTCGGGCAGGCGGAGTGTGTGATTCACCGACGATGCATATTGGTCATGAGAATATATTTACGATGATGATTATTTTAATTCGATCAATGACCTGAATTCTACAATAATCTATAGGTCTTGTTCTTTACCGTTGTCACATAAAATACAATGACATCCATTATGCACATCCCAGAGCGGTGGGTTGCACCACCACAAAATAAACCACCTTTAAGGTGGTATAACCTCATCTATGTTTTGTGACCATATTAGCATTTGCACCACAGAGCAAGTCCCACCACATCCGCTGAAAGGCCCACTGATGCATAGCTGGTCTTCTAAATTCACAAACATGCAAATAAGCAAATATGCAATTAAGATGCGGCCAAAATTACGTCACGCTTTGAGGAAGAAAATGACAGAGTAAGAGAAAGCTTGTGACCAGACTGAATGATTAGATCAGATCAGATGTAACTTTTGGCCACAATGCAGAGAAGGATCCTAGTTCAAGTAAGCCATTTTAGTCTTAAAAGTAAAGGTTTGTGGTTGGACTTCTACCGAATGGCATTTGTTTTAGCTGCAAAGTTGCAACTCGCGCTGATGTTGTTGGTCCTTGGTTATTTCCCTGTGGAAGAATTAGCAATGCGGCAAAGGTGCACGAAGATTCAAAATATTTTGATCTCCGGGAGGTGATTGCTTTATTTTGCAAATGGTAATGGTAAGTTTTGCTCTCTTCAAAATTCTAACACTTTTATTCAGAACATAATACTCATTCCTTTGTTGTTTCTTTCCTCTTATAAATCACCCAATTACATCCATTTTAGTGGAGGGCTCCATCGATTAATAATATAAATAATGTAAAATTAGATACTGTGTTTTCACACTGTGGTTCCTAGCAGGTGATGAAATGTACAAACTGTAATAATACTTAACAAGAAGAAGGCTACAGCGGCCTTCCCTAAGTTTGAAGGTTATCATCAACATTTCGTGACCGTACACCAGTATACAAGGTTTAGCTGAAGGTTTGTGAGATACAATTAATAAATATTTACTCCCTAACAAAATCTTTATTCACTTTAATGCGTCAAGCCGCAATTTGTGGAATTAATTAACATAGTTCTCCGTGTACAAGTCGACCTCGCTTATAATTCGACTGCCACTTTTTTTATTTCAATTTGAGTGAATTTTACAAAACGCAATTATAAGTCTACCCCTGAATTAAGTGGTTACATAGATCATGGCTGTCCAAGTATAACAAATGGTGCGTGTTAATTAAAATGATAAAATTATGGTACTTTTAGACACATTTCTTCATCGCATATCGAATAACATACTGTTGCGATAATGTTGGAGGGGCGGAAACGAGACAAGTGCGAGGCAATGCATGTGTGTGCGTAGCCGCAAATGCTGAAACTAATGTCGCAACGAAAAATGATTTGATCTTTCAATGCTTTATTTTTTGACATGGTTGAATATTAATATGTCACTATCTGACAGGGCAAATATCTCCTCTCATTTAAATTGCGGACATCCTCTACTTCCTGCTCGTCATTGGCCCAAACATCCCCATTATTCTTCTGTGGGTAGTCATCGTCGGTCCCGTCCAATTTGTTTGAAATGGAGGTCATTGGAGATGATTTGCTAATCATCTTACTTGGGATACAATCCCAAGATTTCTTTAGCCAAGTGACGACTGTTGTGTGATCAGAGCATGGCATGCTGCACTTGGCTGTTTCCCCCCGTCCATTCAAAGGCCGAAGGAGACAAATTGAGCAAATTTACAAGGTAAATTCTTGTTGTATTGGGTCTTTGCTGGCCTTTTCTTTAGTATTTGGTGGGTGAATTCAAATGCATCAAATAACTGTCGTCATCATAACTCCCAAACTGATTTGGATACTTTCTGGAGTGGAGTCCTACCCCCATCTCTTCCTTTTTTGTTCCTTCTTTTATTTACGATTGGTGTTCAAACCTTCTTTTTCCCCTTTCTTTCTGTTATTATTTCCGGTAGGCTTACAAGACAGACATTCCCTCGGCTGCACACAAAATGCAAATTGACATCTAAAACCCAGTTTGAATTACGTTTGCAAAAGATAGAACTAATTTATTTGCATCTTATTAAATTTATGGTAGTTTTTTTTTTTTTTTTAAACGAATAACTCCAAGTATTACACACTGGGCCTTTAAGAGCAAATATTTGTTTCGTCTGTTAATAAAACGGCATATTGTATTTCCTGCTGCATTTACTTCTTTTGAACCAATATCTAAACATAGTTGATAAAGGGGAAGTTTTTAACGTGTGACAAACAGGGAGCAAACACTCTTTCATTCATCTATATTTATAGACCTAGTATGTTGAAATATTGTTGTCATCTTTGTTTTGGTTTGGGAACAATTGTAGAAACTTAACTGATAAAGTTTTCCTGAATTTGATTCCGAAATTCGCTTTCTTGTGTTTCACATTGGTTTTCTTGCTTTTATTTTTATTTTTATTAGTGCAGAACACTAATTTCACCTTACACAATGTTTGTGTAAGCTTTTATCAAGCAGACCTATCTTTTATGGATGTATCTACGACTTGGAATGGTGACCCTGTCTTCTAGGGAAGTATGCTGGAACGGAGCAGGACTCTCACAGGATGCCAGGATACTGGAACCATCTAAGGCTCATTCACACAAAATAATGAATAACAGACAGCCAATAGTGATCCACACTTTCCTATCAACAATTCTACGTCATGGCTCTCCTCCCAGGAGCCAAGAAAGAGCTAACATGGCTGCCACCGTGGCTTCTTCGACAGAGATTTTCTGCGAGCTCTCATAAGCTTGCTCTAATATCACCAGGGTAACCATTAATACCATTTTTCTTGATTAGTACCATATATATTTTCTTTTTCTTTTCCTGATCTTCGGTACACTTTAATAATAGTGAATAATAATCTATGTAATATGGTGTGCACTAAGTCATACCCTGTTGTGCACACGAGTTCGTCTATGTTCGTCTATTTGTAGGGAGTTCAAGAGGCTCATAACGTAACGTGTACCTTATTCCTATTCTCCATGATGAATCAATTCTCCAAAAAATGTTTGTGAAGGAAAATAAGTCATGGCAACTTTTACCTGATGAACTAGCCAGCGAGTCTTTTTTTTTTTTATCCTGTTGCAAGCAGTTGAGAACAAACTGCTCACCCAAATAATGAGGATGTTACTTTGCCAAGAAAAGTCATTTGTGCATTTTCAGGGGTTTGGGCTGAAAGGATGGAGAGAAGTGTGCAGACATGGGTTAGTGAGCGAGTTCTCTAAGATGGAGAGCGATACAGGGGTGTGTGGGAGGAGGCAGCTTTGTGAGCTCCTAGGAGAGCTGAGAAGGTGAAAGGTCATTATTGACTGAATGAATTTTTAAAGAGGGCCCTCGTCTGAGGGTGGAGGCGAGCAACTCTGTGTGTGACTGTGTGTGTGCATGTGTTTGTGTAGGTGTGTGAAGTTGTATGCGCGTCTGTTTATGTGTGCAAAGTCATACTAAATTCTAACGTCTTTTTTTTTTGTCCTCATTCAGTTTGTTTCATGTATTCAAGAAATTGTTTTACAAGCTGCTTCTTCCAAGTATGATTTGACTTTACAAAATCCATAAAAGCTAAGGTTATTAGTAGTGTTTCAGAAAACAGGTTTTCTTTGAAAAACTTTTCTAGTATTTATGACTGACACCTCCTAATAGAAATGTTAGTTTTATTCCCTCTGTAATTCACTGAATAACTCACATGTTCACTGTTTTGTCCTTTATGAAATATGCCAGAAGATGGCACCAATCCCTGTCTAATAGCAGTAAGCCTATTAGATAGGGTTTCGGCATAACGTTTAGTCTTTTCAGAAAATGTACATAAAACAGCAAATAGGCAGGTCTGATGGAAATATATGAACAAAATATTAATTTTACGATAACTTCAATAATACGCCCTTAAGGTCCCTTAAGTTGTATGCAAAGTGCATGAAAATACAGTGGTACCTCTACTTACGAAATAAATTTGCGCCGGAAGAAATTTCATGACGTGAATCTTTCATAAGTAGAGACACTTTTTCCAAGAAAATATGCGCTCCAAGCCTCACAAAATGCTCCTCAATCCTTTAAATGAATAACATTATTAAATTATAAAAATGCATAAAAACGGTAACAAATCCTTGGTTGAATTACATTAGTGCATAATTATCAAAATATATCAAATCAAGAAGAATAAGAAACACTCCTAAACCCTTTAAATTAATCATAATTATTGTAGGCAGTTGACAATATGAATGCAGTTCACTTCTTTGCCTTGAGATGATGCTGGTGTGTTGGTGATGTGTACAGAGAGAGACATTTTTTCAGGTCGTTTAATTTGTACGCTTTGTTTTACATTTGCAATGATCCACAGATCATTTACAAGTCCACAGTGGGAATATTATTTATTTTTAGATAATTTTGAGCGTGTAAGTTCGTTTGGGGTCATGTGAAGTGCTTCCTGTGTGATGTCCTTGATGTTAGCGTTGTTAGGATGTTGGCTTACAGACGCGACAGCCCAAAGGGGTACGTTACATATGTGTGGTTTTTTTTTTTTTTTGTGAATATGTTCAATGTTAGCCCATAGCTAATGTCAATTTTATGTTTACTAGTTTTTCCATGGAAATTGTTGGTGGGAAGTTTGGATGAAATGAGTAAAGCTGAAAAGTGGAAGGCCAAAGTAAACAGTCTTGTTTGTGGGCAAGCCGGCATGTTAATGCATGTTAAAAATGCATCACAAACTAACAAATACAGTAGACCTCACGGGTTGTGATAAAATATTACATTCCAGTCTTGTTGAAGCGAGCGCTGGTGTCTCGTATTACAAAGTATATGCCAACAATGTCGTCTTTCGTATCTTGAATTTTCTCTCGTTACTTGAGACAATATGTTTCTGCAGAGGTGTTTTGTAACATGAATTATTCGTCACAAAAGGTGGAGGTACTTTCTTTTTGCTGCTGCCTTCTGTGGGGCATCAATTACTTTGGTTGCTGCTTTGGCTAGTCAAGTTTTATGTGATTCAAAATGATTAATCACATGAATAAATAACATCTGCATGTCTTTGGTTTGTGTTCAAACCAACTAACGTTACAATTGTACATTACAACCATGTCAAAATTAAAAATGCATACATCAAACACAAACTGGAATAAATCTGCTGTTTGTTGATAACAAGTAATTATCTGGCAAATCAAATGGACTCCATCACAACAGAGATTGGTTGTGTGGATTTTACAAGACATGCAGGTCTCATTGATCTCTGCAGGTGTGACTGCAATTAAGCTACATATGTCCTCCAAATGATTTTTAAACGTCGTGGTAGCAGATTATTTTTACATTGTGTATCCTATTAGCTTCAGATGCTATCGCTAATGGTGCATTATAGGAGACAAAGAGAGTCATTTAAGGTCAAGATACATGTGTTCATCTGCAGGCTGCAATCAGCCATAATTACATTTTGAGACAACCTCTTGCAGCTCACGTCGCAACTGATGGGTGCAGCACCAGCGTTTGTTTTCTGCCTTCACACCTAAACAAATGAACTGCACTACTGTGTGAAATGAAATGGAGTTTAACCAGAGTTGGGTCCTCAGGCCTTCTCTGCTGGACATAGCCTAGCTATAGGCCTATATAAAAATCAACACGCACATGTCCCGAGATTGGATAAACTCTCCCGGGCGTCTGACAGTGACAATTTTGCCACAAAATGGTGTGCATTTGAACCAGGATATTTGTTTGCTTCCATGAGATTTTTTTTTTTTTTAATTAAAATTGGCAAAATGAGAAGATTTGGATAGGGTTGAAGATATAGTTGGCACACCATTTTCATGCCGGACCTTACAAGAAAAACTGTGTTGGCCAACCCTCGTGCTAGCTAGTCTGTCCCAGCAGGGTCCATCATTTTCACTATGGTACTTATGAACGTTACCCGTGGATAACAGCTTCTGAGAAACGATGCAAATTATATCACTGGGAATGCCTGTTGTTTGAGATCGGTTTGGTGTTTTGAGCCATACTGGGTTTGTCAACTTGAATAGTATCATGAAAGTAGCAATGACACACCAAATATCATCCGGGCACTTAAAAGCTCTGTTACTTTAAAAATGCTTGGGCACAGCTGTTGAACGCTCATCCTCGGCATTGACAGCTTGACAGTAGGTAAAGCTTGAATACTGCCAGACCTCAATTCTGCATGACATAATAATGCAAACTAACATCCATAGAAATTGCATGGCAACTATCACATCAAGGAACCAATCAGTAACAACATTACTGTAGAGGACTCTTATGTACAAAGGCGATAAATGCAATTGGCAAACACTGAAAAATACATAACCATCATGACAAAGGTGACACACACATGATCATTGTGACTGATGTTACAAGATTAACCATGAAAATGAAGTGTGAAGGCACCCTGAAATGGAATACAGTACAGTGGGCCCCCGGTTTACGAGATTAATCCATTTCGGGGTTGGGATTGTAACGCAAATTAGCTGTATGGCGGGCAAACCAAACCTATGTTAAATAGATAATGCATGTAAAACCCCAGGTAAAAACATCAAAACTGTATATACATATTAAAAATTGGTATCAAGATAGTATAGTATGTGCTATTTATATATAACATACATGCATACAATTAAATGACATCATAAATAAAAAATATATAAAGGATTTATTTACTGTTGAGTGATGGTTTTTATGGCCATATTCCCTAGTAAGGGTAGCCTAGGCTAGGCTAGCTTAGCTTTCTTCATATTTCTTGATTATCTCCAGCTTCGTTTCCATATAAATCTTTTTACTTCTCTCTTTAACATCACTAACAAGCTTGGGACTCATGGATAACCAATTCAAGTTTGAATGAAGAACTAAAATGCATAATAAATACAATATTGAAAGCACTCTCACAAGACAGCAAGTATTTAGGCAGGCATCTTTGTGACCCCTTGCACTGACCAATAGCAGATCAGCATCTTCACGGCCCCATCACGCTGGCCAATAGTAGACCAGTATCTTAGGGAGTCGAGACGCTGACTAATAGCAGACTAGCATTGTAGTGACGCATTGCAGCGGAGGCGTATTGACGCCAACAGAAAAAAATGTAAACCAGGGATGCCGTAACCCGGGGGTCCACTGTACATCAAAAGTTGGTCTCAAAATGTTTTCATAATACATTTAACTGTGGTTTGTGTGTTAGCTTCAGCTTGTAAATGATGTGAACATTTATTTTCCCTTCAAATAGCTCTGTCATCAACCCCTCTTTTGTATTCTATGATGTATCAAATGCACAGAATTACACTAATCAGCATGGAACCACTTTTCCTTTGATTGTACCCACATCAATATACATGGGTGCACATATTTTTTTCGTGAGTTACTTACATGAGTACCAAGACGAAGTGTTTGGTACCACCAGTTATGGTTTGTGCGATTGGTTTGGAACCCAGTTTAATTAGTGCAAGGAAATCATAGGTAAATTCTATGCCACTGTAGAGTGACAAAATATACAATCTCATTCACACCCACACAACAAAGAGTTGCAGCCCCAACAGCCAGCGCAAGCCGCTTCAGTAAACAAACAAATATCCTCAGAATAGGAAGACAAGGGACATGCATGCTTGGCTTTATGAAAGGCTGGGGAGAAAACTATACCCGTGGATTCACCATACTGCGTGCTTGTTAATGAATGAGACTGGTTGCCGTTGTACCACGGTCCACCAACATTAAGCAGGACTTGCAAGATCTGTTCTGCCGCCATGGTTAATTCCACAGTTCAGAAATCACCATGAATCAGCATGAAAAAGAAATATACAGTAAATATTGCACCACATTTAAGTGTACGGCACATTTTGGAGCCACTTAGAAAGAAAAAAACAACAACATTTGTTCAGCTCAGGCTCGGTTGCCATCAAACAGGTAGGGTACGCAAATGAGCGCAGAGAAGCACGCCATGTTACGCATCAGTGATTTCTATCGTGCATGCAGACCTGCTTACCAGTTATGTGCACCTATGTCAATATATATTAATGCTATGTAGCTCAACACCAATAACATATTTATGCCCCCCTGACCATGGTCGTGCTGTAACTACCATCTGCGCAAGGAGCGCTATATTGATTGCCCTTTAACAATCAATGGTGAGCTTGATTCTAGAAGAGCCTCAGAGATGGGAACCAGCAAAGAAAAACCCAGTGAATAAGAAAACAATACTGGGTCCTTTCGGTCTTCACAGAGTGTAGTAAAAGGACTTCAGGCCACAACCTGCACCTCTTTGGGTGTTGGGAAAAAGGCCAACCGAGAGTGAGGAGAAGCCAGCTGCAAGGATTTTTGTGGTTTTTTTGTTTTGTTTTGTTTTGTTTTTGTTTTTTTCGGTGGGGAGAAAGATGAACTTGGCAAAGCATGCATGCTACAGTGCAATTGGAACTATATGGTCAGTGGCCCTGGCAAATAGCAGATGAAAGAAGGAGGAGGGTATTCAATCACACTAATGAGGAAGTAGAGGGAGGGGAGAACGAGAGGGATAAAAGAGGATGCATCACGGCAGGTTTGGCAGTGGTGGGCAAAAACACAGCTTTTACAGACACCCCTTTCCAAGCGCCCATATAGCCCAGCGACCGCATTCTGTGTGTCTGCCCACATATCCCCCCCCCCCCCCCCCCCACACACACACACACACACAGACACACACTACACAGAGCAGCACTCATTAGCGCCAAAGACCGACTGTTGTAGCAGGCTGAAACACTAGCTAAAGCCCCCCCCTCCGTATCGTTCTTCACTGGTATCTCCCCACTCTCTTTTTGCCTCTCTCTCTCTTGCTCTTCTCTTTTGTCTCTACACTTGCTCTAATGCTATCATTGACAGCTAATTTAACCCTCTGCTTTTATGCATTATCTCGCTCATTTACTTTTTTTTCATCTGTATCAATTTGTATATTTATTTCCTTTCTGAAATGTCCATCTTTCTCTTTTCAGTCAGTCCCCATTCCTTCTTGTCACTTTGTATCCGGTCTTATTTCCTTGCATGCACTCTCCATATGCAATCCTCCCCTCAATCCGTGCTTGTCTCTGCTCCCGTGGCAGAGGGATGATTTTGGGGATTAGGCCAGTGGCAGGGTTGTTGCTGTGTCAGTCTAACAGGCAAGGATCTGGACCAGTGCTCATTGCAAATCCCTTCCTCCATGCCCGTCTGCCTGGCCAGTGCATAAGGAGCTCATGCTTTCTTCCATCTTGCATCTAAAGCTAAGCCTTTCCCCCTCTTTAGCATATTGCGTTACTCTCTTGTCACCTTGTGGTGTCACCACGTGACCCGATGTAATTAAGAAAATATGATTATAAACAGACAAGACAGACGGTTGGATATAAGTTATATGCATGGACATAACGACCAATAAAAGTCGAAAACACCATGTTGTGACCCTTCTGCATGACACCAAACAGACGTCAGTCACATATACAGCTGTGTGGATGCCAACATGGCTGTACATCAGGTGCAACATACATGCTCTTCCTTACCTTATAGCAGTTCATCATGTTTTCCGAACATTGGTGAATAATTCAAATAGAATGCATCATCAGTTCTGTGATCTCTCTTCAACAAGTCTGGTTCTACTTTTGATTCAATGCTTTCATTCAAGCATTAAAGCTAGTTGTGTCACTATAGCATTCCGCGTTTGTCGTGAGAATAGAGACTCTGGTAAATGTTTTAAAAAAAATGTAAACGTTTTTAAATGTTTGTGTGTGTGTGTGTGTGTGTAATCATGTACTTTAATATGTAATAAAAATAATTCAATGCTTTGATCGCACCTCAATGTCATCATTGTCAATGACAAATCACTCTGTTAAGATGGTACAGCTAAAATCACTGATTTACCCTTTTATGCTCATTTAAAAGGGATGAAAAGTAAAGCAAACATGTTCTATGAAGTAGGAAACCTGGAGATGAAATGATTCATTTCTATAGTCATTGCAAAGACAGTTTCCTTGCCCCACAATGCAAGCAATACATATTTGGAGTGACTCATTAATATCGAATTGGTACTGTTGATGTGCTATAACATTGAGAAAAAAAACCAAACACAACTGTGAACACATCACACACACATCAGAACAATATTTTATTTAGGTGGCCAAATGCATTTGAGTTGTAATATCTATGGGTTTATGCTTGTCATGGCTTGTTCAAAAACCATTTTGAGATTGTTGGCTGGCGATTGACTCCAAGTTTAGCTTAGGTGCAAGCTTCAAAATTGATGTTACTATCAGCAATGTCAAAGACTTACATTGAGCATTGGTACAGGTTTGTATGTAGTAGGATGTTGAATAGTCAGAGAACATATAATGGCTGGGTGTCATTCGATGTCATATTCACGTTGCCTCGTATCTCTTTCAAAAGTGAGTGAATGCAGTGTGAAAAGGCCTGTGAGCTCACAGACATATGGTTAAAACACATAAACAGTCATAACAGAATGCATCAAAAGGCCATGACACACATCTATGTAGAGTGTATGGTTTTTAGTCTAACAGCAGACAACCTAACTATTAGCCCAAGGAAAGGCTATTAAAGCACAGTCTGCTGTAACGAGTCTGTTGGAAATCTGATTGGATCTGCACTTGTACACAATGCCTTAAGCAGACAACAAAAGCTTATGTAGTGACTTCCTTTCAACTCTAAGACTTTGTAGAAGCCATTTTGTTCCCGTCCACAAAAGGGCAGTGCTTCCATGAGCCAACAATCTGATTGGGATTCAGACTATGGCTTGCCATTGGCACGCATGTCAATGCAGCGCCATATTTAGCTGGATGTTGAGGTTAGTGATTGTCTGTTAACAATCTTACAATAATTACACACACACAAAAAAAGTCAGAACACATTCTTTGGTGGTGGGAAAGCTTTTTGATTTATCTTTGCAATCCTGGTATTTTCAATCACTCAATCACTGTTTTTCAACATTAGCAGAGTCTAACAAAAACCTCGTCAGTGAAAACATGCAAAAATAAATGTATGAATGAATGAAAGCAACAAGACTCAGAAAATGTCCACTGCGTTGACTGGCATGTTTCAATTTATTTAATTATTTTAATGCATCAAAATGTGCATCTAATCGACCTTTCACACTTATAAAGCTTTTCTACCATAGGTAATCAAAGTACTTTACACTGACTCCTCATTTACCTTCTGATGACCCAGCATCAGTCACAATTGTGGGTTTAGGGTCTTGCTCAAGGTCGCTTCGACACGATCACAGCATCCAATCCACAATCTTTAGATGAGAAGACCACTCTACCACTGAGCTACGCCGCCCTGTTCACCATTTCAACAAAATGTGCATCTCTTCCCTTATGACTGTTGTCGTTACCACTGGTGCTGTAGACTGCTATGAGACATTTTTCGATCTTAACGTCTTAACATCACAAAATTAGCTCAATGAAAAAATTGATGACCAATACTGCCACATTTGTCATTTAGTTGGATCAAGGCATGCCAGCGACCCAGGAAGTAAAAACACCTGATCAGAGAACCACACCTTATCACACAAGCAAACGATCAAGCCCAGAAGACAGAAATGAGGTAAAATGTTTGTGCATTATGAACAGAGACAGTGAAAAGCAATAAGTAAAATAAATAGTAAACTGTACATAAAACTGAGAATATAGTGCAAATCCTGCCCACACTTCCTGTAACTGTGGTTTTATTTGTGGGCTTCTTTGTCTTACTGTGTGCATGTGTGTGGCAACGAGCATGTCTGTGTGTCTCTGACTGTATGCATGTATAGATTCTGACCCCTGGCTCTCCTCGGTGGGCGTCGTCTGTTGTGGAGCTCTTTAATGGTTGCCCAGCTGGAGTCAAGCACTCGCAAGTTCAGCCAAGGTCACAGTCACTGCGTCCTTAGACCCATCATTTGGCAAAGCTTTTCAGCCTGCAGTGTGCTATGGTTCTATCGAAACAGGGCTTTCCCATAACTGGCACTGTGCTAAAAACAAAAAAACATTTGCTGATTAAACACATGAACATGTGACATAACATTTACAGGGCTTGCAAGAAATATAAAACCATTTTTTATTCGGCGAATGCAGGCCATGTTTTGATGTTTCTTTTGCCGACGAGTAGTGCAGTGTTCCCTTGCTACATTTCGGTTTGGTTATTGTGGCTTCATACTTTCACGGAATGAAATAACATTTTTAATCATTAAAAAAAAAAAATCCAGATCTATTGCATGGATTTTTATTTATGACCACGTCTATTGCTTGATATATCTCCTCCTTGTAAAACCGTCCAGACAAAACAAAACAAAACAAAAAATGATTTTATATGATTATTTTCTTTAACAAAAGAAACAAATAAAAAAAAAAAAGTTCTCTACTTTTCAAACTTCAATTACCGCAAATATTTTTGGGAACACGAGGGAACAGTTTACTTAAAAAAACTACAGAAACGTAAGAGTTTCACAGTATGATGTTACTGTCTTAACACAGATGTGGACTTGCAAACATCCACACACACGCACACTTCCACACACATGCCCACACAGAAAGTTTTTTTTTTTTTCTTTTGTAGTGGCGATATCCCATTGGCTTAATGGATTTTCTAGCCCCTACCCTAACCTAAATCATCACAACCATTCCAATTGAAACCTATACTCTAAAAGCACATCTTGACTCACAAAAGAGGGCTGAACTTGTGGGGTCCGCCAAAACGGTGCAAGAGGTCCCCACAAAGACTTTAAACCCTTGAATTTGGTCCCCATCATATAGCAAAAACCAATGTAAAGCATGCATGCACACACACACACACACACACACACTCGACACTGAGCAAGGCAAAAGGAACATATTATATTATATTAACGCATGCATATCACATACATAATTTTCGAATCAAAACGGGCAGTGCTATGTAGGTCTACTACCTGCGACATTTTTCAGCTTGAAAAATGACAGGTTCAGCTAATTCCTACATAGAAGTTTGATCAAATGGTAAATGGAGCAAACAAAAAGCAGCCTAGAAATCATGTGTTGGTATTGAGTCGAAGGAAAAAAAATACTTTGAGAGATTACACAACACTAGTGCTTGACTTTCAGATCTACAAAGCAGAAGTGTGAGGGCTGAGGTAGATTAAGCTACATTTTAAGTCAAAACAGTGTGTACTGTAGTTTTGTCATTAAAATATTATATTTCAAATTTGTACTGAATGGTTTTACTAGCCTTGACGCCCATCTTATCGTCTTGATCTTGATTGGCCTATATTTATCATTTCATGCAAATTGTTGATCAGATGATGTATAAATTACAGAGGATCAACAATGTCATTGACCCGTTCTGCAAATTATGATTTTAATTAAGGTTTTGTAGAGGGGAGCTTACACCTTTTGTTAGCACTAGTGTGACTGTTTATTGTATAGTTTTTGGAATGTTTGTTCTAGTATCAGTTTCTTAGTGACTGTATTTACATGGTGCTGAAAAGAAATTTAATTACAATATAGTAATTTAATTACAGTAAGTTGTGGATTTCATTATTTCTGTCTGAAATTGTTTTTGTTTTGGCTGATTGAATTTTCACTTAATTTCTGGCACATTCTTGAATGCCTTCTAGACTTCATTGATATTTTTACCTGTGCATCAGTGTTGAACATGGCAAAGATAGTTAAATCATGGCCAAAACACTTTATTTTAAAAATGTTAGAAGAATATTTTGGTTGATATGCTATGAACAGGATAACAACTAAAAAGCATAATAAGCAGGAAGAAAAAAAAATCTATTTATTTAAGTAGACAGTGCCCCATATTATAATTGGACCAGTGATTGGTTATTGGTTATTTTCAAACTGTGATGGTGATTTTGATGTGCCCTAAAAATTCTGATCGTCTAAAGTTTTCGTCTAAAAACATTTTTTTTAGCTTGTTACCAAGAACACACAGCAAAATAATAATAACATAAAGATCTACAAAATGTGTAATGTGTCGTTTTCTCTAAATGCTCTCTAAATGTCTGTATACATCTATGTTCCTCACTTTATTGTTATTACTTGTTTTTTTTGCTTACCAAATTTCCTTGACCTCTTTATTTCAAGAGGACGATTCTAAACCTCACAATGAACATTACTGAACACATCAATGGTTTATGCGTGGAAGTTAGAGATAGGCAGACTCTCCAAATTCGTGAATAAGTGGCGCTCGCACACCAGCCATGCGCGTGTGGTCCTCCCTTGTGATCTGACACAGCCTGCAGGATGCTTCTCTCAGAGCATCAAACAGAATGCTAAAGATGATTCAGGTCCTTCTTCTAAAGTTAAACCATAGACACAACGTTGTGTGTGATACACACTGAGAGAGTAAGGCAAGAATGCACCAAAGTAACACCACTACATAATCTGAATACAGGTACATTTAGGGCAGGTCGATAATTCAATATCAACATGTAACAAAAGCTAGAAAATGCCTTTGGTTAAATTTTTGAGCCAAGAGGTGTGCTTGATGTTAGCAAACGGGCATTATTTATAGTGTATGAAAGTATGCATTTCATTGACTGAGAAAACAAGTAGACAAAAGGGCCTTGCATTGACTTGCGACCCGCAGCCAAAAATGCAGACAGTTTTTCCACCAAGTAGTTTAAGATGGAACCAACTTCATGTACATTTATTTATGTTACTGGATTATGGTTCATGAAACAGAAAACAATTAAAACAGAGCTGTTTTGTGGAATGGTGAAGTCAAACAAATCTGTAATATTTCAATTATGTCATCCACGTGAAAAAAAAACAGCAACAGAGGTGAGAAAAGACTTCTCTTAAGATGTTATCGAGAGAAATTTAGACATTTGCCTGTGTCCTTTAATATCATTCACTATTAATGCATTTGGTACTATTTGAATGCAGAGCATGCAAGGCCTTTTTAAGATCAATGGGCAGGAACGGCAGCTCTGTTATGGCCCAAAGCTTACCGTATAATGAAGTGCAAGAGCATCAGTATCTACCAGCATGTAAACAGACCTCTTAGATTGTGTATATGTGTTGGCTTATGTTCAACCATGCAGAAATAAGTATGCATACATTGCATTTATGGAGAAGATGTAAAACAAAATACTGAATGTGTGTGTGGAAGGGAAAGCCAGAAGCATACAGTGAGTTGATCCATTTTGTTATTTTTTTGTTCAAGATGGATTGGTTGCTTGGCGGCATAGTAGAAAAATGGATAAGAACAACTGTCTCACAGTTCTAAGCAAGGAGAGTAGAGAGTAGGCTTTAGGGTCAGGGGGCACAAACACGGCGCCTGCGGGTACCAGGTAGCCCCTGACGATCACTTGAGTAGCCCGGAGGCCTGTTCTGCAATTTGCTTACAAGTAAAAGAACATTATGATTTTCTAGGTCTACAAACAATTTTACATATATTATATTTACATTACATATTACACTTGATTTCCATATCTACGGCTGCTGTTCCTTAATAGTGAGAAATCAATAACATTGTCTGTGTCTTCTTATAAAAGGATATAACATTAATTAACCTATTACAATAAAGATATGATAGATATGTATCAAACTGTGTATCAAACTGGTAGCCTTGTCTTAGTATCAAAGGAATAGCTCTCGATTTCAAAAAGGTTGGTGCTTTGGGTGATTTAGCATCTACCTCCTTACCCCTTTATGCCCTAAGAAATGCCGTTTTGCCTAATTTCAGCATGTGCCTGGGTGCGAAAGCTTGTCTGTGGCCTTTAAAATGTTATGTAAATCAGCTCTGCCCTTCCAAAAAAAGAAGGGCTTAAGAAATGCCACCAAATTAAGGAATGCGCATTTGGAGGAAGGTTTAACAAGTTAGTGAATGGGGAGAGGGGAGTATGGGCCCCTCAATCTCTCTCTCTCTCTCTCTCTTTATATATATATATATATATATATATATATATATATATATATATATATATATATATATATATATATATATATATATATATATATATATATAGTGTTTACAGTGGTTGCGAATAACGGGGAGGTAGGAAAATATCTGTGAAGTAGGAACCCCCCTCCCCCAACACACAAAAACACACACGCAAACACACGCACACACACGCACACACCAAGAATCTTCATGTATGTGTATACCAGAATTTTTAAAATGTGAAAAGTATTTATACTTTACAAATTTGAGGCAAAGATTACTGCAGTAGTCATATTTACTTAAATCTTTAAATATTCAAACTTATTCAAACAGTAACTGTACTGTTCTGTTATCCTTTCCCGTTTGCATCACTTGGCTGCATCACTCTGCGGACACGGAGGGCCTAATTTGCTCTCGGAGTAACTGCCCTAGCATTTAGACCTCGAGTGGAGCCCATAGCTGACCAAACATGAAAACAGGGAAGTTTGAATATCAATTTCTTACAACAGCACTCTTTGTAAAAATTTTCCAACGATCTCTCATCTCACTGTACCCCACCTGCACCTGCTGCGCATTTTCACTCGCGCCTGTCGCGTATGCAGAGATCCTTCACAGCACGTCTCTCCGCAATATAGCTTTTTTTTCATGAAAAAAAAAATGTGATGCACTGAGTGCGTGATAGGTGAGGCGTGAAGTAGCGAGGGATTACTGTAATTTCTGGCATGTTCACAAGAATGAATGTTTTATTTTTATTGTTGTCATTCCTACTGCATTATATTTATTTGTTTGTACAAATTAAAGACCAGTCTCATTAAGTGCTGAAAATGGCTTGCTCTCTATTACAACGCAATGCTAATGAATGAACAAACTTGGCATGTTTTAGGTCTCCTGAAAGGGAAGATTTTGATAGAATTGCACCCAACGCTAGTGATAAGTATACTTAACTGTTTGTGTTGGCGATATTTACAAAATATAGTGCCTTCTCATGGATTCAGCACCTATAAGCGAGGCTATAGAGATCAAGTGCTTGGCGGTCCACTCCCCATCTAGATACGATGCCTCTAGAGACGTGGAATGTTACCTGTCAGGTAGGTAAGATGGTGTGCAGAATCGAGAAGTTCTTACTTGACATACTCGGGCCTGTATGAAACATATGATAGTTTAGGATCACGAGGTTTGGTGTACACGGGGCCTTTTTTTAACTCTCTTCAAGTATGGAGTGGTCAAAGGAGAGGTGTTGAGCAGGTTATTATAAACTTGCATTTTGATTGTATATAATAGGGTAACACTTTACAAGATCACAGGGAGACAAAAAGAAATAAACACACACACTTCACACACACTTGTAGTTAATTATCGGCTGTGGTGACATCATATTCACGTTCCCTCAAGCAAACTCCAGATCTCACACACATGCATGTGATCTCGTGGTAACGTATAGAAGCCATCAGGGCGATTTTCTATTTTCGTCAGCACTCTTTCTTCCTGCCTGTGGGCTTTCAAACATTTTCGTGCTCGGCTTTCGGCTTTTCGTCGGTGCACATTTATGCATGGCGCGCACATTCTGTTGCCAGCAAGCATGGGCAACACGAAATCTGCTCTGATCAAACAAGTGTTGGCATGCAGACGGAAAAATTGTGTATGTTTTTTACATTTTTTATTTGACTCCATGTAAGGCATTGCATAAGCACGTGTAGCAAAATGCTCTATCTCTATAATGTGTAAGCATCCGTGTCTATCTCTCCACACATGGTCTCAACTTGTGTGCATGTGTGTGTGTGTGTGCCCGCACTTGTCCGCACTGCCTTGTTTGATGGAGAAAAAAAGTCAACATCTTCTTTCAAAGCTTTTTGACACTACTCTGGCTCCCTCTCCAATCTATGGGCTCTTGCTGCATGTCCAGGAAAGCACTGGTTGGGAAAGTAAATGTCAAGCTGATATTG
Organism: Hippichthys cyanospilos; assembly: GCF_059441005.1. Lineage (NCBI taxonomy): Eukaryota > Metazoa > Chordata > Actinopteri > Syngnathiformes > Syngnathidae > Hippichthys > Hippichthys cyanospilos. The sequence goes on from NC_142382.1 coordinate 14,860,636, forward strand.
CTTTTTATTTTGACCTTAGTGAAAGCTGTGGACAGATACAGTTTATGGACAACGGTCTGAGCACACCTGGTCATAACCTGGAACATCAATCCGCGTGCTATAATCTACACTATATGTTAACTCATTCCCTCCCAGCCCAGCTAAAATGGATCTCCAGCTGTCAAGGACAGAGAATGTGTTAAAAATTCTTCCATTAGTTACAAGTCTTACGAGGATGAAAAGTACGAGGTGCCACGGTGTTAAAATTAACACTTAAAAAACAAGTTGCAAAATCTAAATGAAAAACATTGCATTAAAAGACATTTTATCACCTGACGTGAACCCTCCTGGAAGGTGAGGTATTATGTCAGTCGACATCCAAGAGTGACAAAGGATGTTTAATCAGGCACCACAGGCCCAGAATATGGCAACCAGAATATTAGAAACCACTCAACTCCACCAAGGATTCTGTATGATAGCTGTAAAAATGCCTGACTTAGTGCTCAATGCAATGGGAGCTAATTGGTAGATAAAACAAGAGGCTGCCGAAAAGTCTCAAAACGGCCTTTCGCCATCACTTGGAAGCCGCAGTTATCAACATTACCGCAGATAGCTGCTGTGGGCGGCTGGCTTGCTCCCTGTCCTGACAGGAAAAGAGGAAAGCTAATTTTGTCTGTCTGCAGCGGACCCACTGGGGCACAGCACTGGCATGCTGCAGACACCATCTCACAGCATGCCACCTCGCTCTCCCTTTCTCTGTAAGCCGCTCAACTCCGACACCACAACCATCATTAAAGTGTTCTGGCTGATCACACGCTTTAATTGGACCATTTCACTGACCTGGGCAAAAATGGCGCCTTGTTAGCTCAGCTGCAGAACAAAGTGAACACACAAACAAACAAGCAAACAAATGGGAATAAAACAAACTACAACATTGTTCAACTTGAGCATGTAACATGCTCTGAAACAAGAACGAAGGCTGCTGACCTGTAAATGGATCGAAGAGGTGACATTGAGGAATTTTCTTGTGATCCAAACTTACTGATGAAAGGTTGGGTCTGGGTCAAGTGTCAATTGTTCTTTGTGAAAATATTCCTTTGGTCGTACACAAAATGGCTCATATATTAACATATATGAATATATCAAATCAAAATACAAAAGTGAAAAATCAGGGTCTCCAATTGCCTTCATCATGTCCATGGAGAGGGATACTTAAATTCTATGTTCGCTCCCTAGAGATGTTCTACAAAGTCCTCATTGCAGCCACCTTTTGCTGCTGCTGTTTGCCACTTTTGCATTCTCACTTTTCTTTTTAGTATGTTAAACGCATGCTTTATTGAGGTGAGAACAGGCCTCAAATTGGGCCATTTTGGGCCATAATTGCATTTAGATACTTTTAAAAGTTGTCACTTGGTTTTGCAGTATGTTGAGGGTCATTGTCGAGCGTCCAGTGTACTATGAAGCAGTCCTAGCAGTTATGCACCATTTGCACCATTTGCCTCAATGTGAGCAGACGGAAGTATTCTTCAAAGACTAAGTCGGTGTCCTGATCTGGAGAAGATCCCCATAGAGGAGTTCAGGCCATAGGACATATCATAGCATATCATAGTGGCCTCCACCTTTTTCTTGTATGCAGTCAACCAACACAACACCCAAAACCCACTACAAACTTTTGGTCACTGAATCAGAATTCAGAATTTAGTGCTCCACATACTTGAAGCAATCAATTGGAATTATACAGTAGTAACATAATAATTGTAAAGATAAAGTACATTTTGAAGCTGGCCTGCCCACTGTATTGGCAGTATGTTTTACTCTCGTTCGCTAACAAGTGTTACTGCGATTATCCCGACATTTTTCTTGGCTACTGTGGCTAAGTGCCACTTGGCTATAAATGCATACTTAATGAATTCTGTGATTTAGTTATTATTTATTGGATAAAATGTATAGAAGAGCTAGATTAAATGTACTCTAAAAGCTTTAATTCTTAATCCTTCTGAATATCTTCACATTTTAAAGCTTATATAACCACTGTCTGGATTCTACATGCTCTCCAAAGTGGATTGTGATTTTCTGGCAGGGGATGTGCACATTTCAACATTCTCCACGTCGCACCGAGGGACCTCAGTGGGTCGTTTCACTTTCACGCTTTGCTGAAGAAAAAAATGAAGACCATCTGACAACAGTTGCTGCAAGTCACCTTGGTGCTGCTTTTATTCGAGCAGCATAGCAGATGATTCAAGGTTGTTGCCACCACCTAAAGATCTTATGGGACAATAGGGCTCCTCTCATCCACTATGCTGATTCAATAACAACAAAGATGTCAATTCAACATTGGTCCTTGCAAGAATCATTTTTTATTCCTACCACTGAATAGGAACTTGGTGATATTGAAACACCCAGCAGTTGTGGAATTCTTCGGAAAAAAAAAAATCAAACCAAATATTATACAGTCTGATGCATGAAATTAGTGTTAATCAAACTTCATTCACTTATGATTATAATGATACCTACAAATTATCTTTCCAATGTGAACTCATACTGAAAAAAACATGTACAGTACATTGCATTTGGGCAAGTCACAAAATGTATTATTACAATCTTTTGAAGTTACTGTTTGTGAAATGTGATGTGTTTAAACTATGTGCTTTCACCAAAACCTCTGCAGAGTTATGAGGCAGTATAATTTACATTTTATACCATCTAAACAGTTTTGTCTTTTAATGTGTGTGTGCCAGGTTGGCATGCAGGAAGGATTTGAACACCCCTGATTTTTTATTCCCTGCTTTGGGCTTCACCACTACTGTACAACTTTGGCCCTAGTTCATTTAAAATGTTAAAAAATGTTAGCTCTTTTCTCCCCATCAAAGCTGTCACATGCGTGCATGTGTGCCACCTACTTCTCATGGCAGCTGGACGTTAATCTGCTAACACTGTCACACTTATAAAAATAACGTGCTTTTTGGACACTCAACACAAGTCAAAACGCTAAAGGTTACACACTTCTCACCTTTGTGTTAATTTATTATAAGATTGTCGACATTTTTGTCACGAGGATCTTTCGCAAATTCCCTATGCATGAATAATTAACTGACTTTTTAAACATTCAGTCTTTGGGCAGGAAGGGGGGGGGGCACTCTGGACTGTTTGGCAGCCAATCGCAGGGCACACAGTGACAAACAATCATTTGAGCACTCAGTCTCACCTAAGGAATATTTAGAGTGTCCAATTCACCTACCATGCATGTTTTTTGAATGTGGGAGGATGCCAGTGTGTCCGGGAAGCACCCACACAGGCACAAGGAGAACGTGCAAACTGGACACTGGAAGGCCAGAGCAAGATGGATTTGAACTCGGGTCGCTGAGCCTGAGCCAAACATGCTCACCAAGCCACCCCTGTTATATATATATATATATATATATATATATATATATATATATATATATATATATATATATATATATATATATATATATATATATATATATATATATAATTGCTGCATCAAAAAACACATTTGTCTGCCATTCTTATCCTTTTGATTTAACACAAACTTGCAATATGGACATCTCAATGAGCAAGAAAAAGTCATTTGCTCTTCTTTTGTGTTGCTGACATTCATAGATGTTTCTGAAAGAAAATAACAAATAATCATGGCCAACATGTAACAAACAGCAGCTCTCGGTACTGTGATTTTTACTTAATTAACACCAATATTATTTTCCCCCCATTTTTGCTTGGATTGAAAGTTGTTGATGTGGAGGATAATGAAAATATGTGTGTGTGTGCACCTGTGTGCATAGGTATATGTGCCAGGAATATCATCATGTAACGTGTGAGGAGTTATATATACCTGTATCACTGCTAAAACAGAAGCTTAAACATGTTTGTTCAAACTGCTCCATGCATTTGTGCCCCTTCAAAGGTTGTCTTTTTGGCGGGGTGCATCCTGGCTGATTGTCAGGGCGAGAACATGCGAACTCCATGCAGAAACGCCGGACCAGCGACTCAATGCCAAAATATGAAGAGTGTGAGACATCTGCGCTTGTTCACAATGTAACCTCAAATGTTGCCTATTGGACACATTTTGTGCTGTGACTTGATGATGATCAATTAATGATCAATCAATTTAATGATCAATCAATTAATGATCCATTCTGTAACACATCCGAATGCTGTACAGTTCGCTAATTATAAGCCGAGGTCCAATTAATTGCCAATACACAATTTTGATATACGCCATTCGAAAACGGAAATTCTGGATGTTTAAATGATGCCAAGCATTTTAATGCAATTCACATCTTTCCGGCCTCCTAAGTTTACCAAATGTTTATATCCGTCAATAATGGTCCAATTACATCAAAAAGTAAAAAAAACATTCCAGTAAGATAGATAGTCCACACCGCCTTACATCCAAAAAGGAACATTATTTGCTGTTGAAAACCTTTTCAAATTCCATCAGATATGTGCTCATCCACACATTTTTGATTGCAGCTCGTTAGCATGCAAGCATTAGCTGACTTGTGTACTATAGTGACCCTGATGAGATGAACCTGTCGTCACTGACAGAAAATGATGAATGTTTTTAAATGGCCATGACTCATAATCCATCTACGCTAGCAACAACTTTCCAATGGATTCTGAAAGCAGAGAAGTTGTGCTTTCCACCAATCCATCGAGACGGTGGATTAACAGTGGTTTATTTGTGGGTTTTTTGTTTTTTTTCAACGTAAATATTTTGGTGTTGGAGACAATTATTGTTTAGTTTTGAGGTGTTTTTACAGTGTTTTCACCATCTTTTTTGTGACATTGTATTGTCTGTTGTTTACAGTTTTTTTTCGAATATTTGTCTTTTTTCGCAATCCGTCAAATAATTTTCAAATAATTGTGTAACTACTGGAAAAGTGAATGCTGAGGAGACCCATTAAGAAGAGAAAACTCTCATGGGATTTAGTACGGGATTCACCAGGGAATCCACAGAACATGTGACTTGAAAGAATTATAGAAGCCAGCCTCATCAGGATTCTCGCTGCAAAAGGTAAAAATAATCTTCTTGGTTAATTGTAATCGTAATGCAACAATTGACTCTTTCCCACCAATACTCTAAGCCTTGTTGGTGGGACCGCTGACCATTACATCACAACATATTTTCTGAGCTCCATACACATAAGATATATATATATATATATATATATATATATATATATATATATATATATATATGCGCTAGTGAATATTAAAAGAAATAATATATTTATAGCGAGCTGGTATTAGAACAAACTGGATCAAGTTGTAATTATTATTTTACAAATATGTTGCAGATCAAGTATTTTTCAGACAGGTACTAATTTAGTATTGGTTTTGTTTTCTGATGGACTTTAAACTTACCGGACCAGTTGAACTGCCAAACACTTGCCCTTGGCTACAATTGTCTGCACACACACGCACACACACACACATACACGCACACACACACTTTCTGTACACTCTGACCTCAGTAAGCGAAATACGTGCCAACTGTTTGTGCCCATAGACATGCTTGCCTGTTTTTGTCAGACGAGAGTGTCCCTGCAGCCGTCTGGCACTCCTGCCAATGACCTGACCTCGCCTGTTGCCAAGAAACTCACTCGACTGTGTGCCTGTGTTGGTGCATGTATATTTATCGCATACAATGTAGGCTTTGCATTTTGGCATGGACCACCATACAATGACAACAAAGAGACAACAGAGACTAGTAAACCTCTTACTAATTCCGGTGCACAATACTGTTGAGCCCTGAGTTAATTTGGAAAAAGGAACATGATTGAGATATGATTCATCATAGCACTTCTGAATACATGAAGGAAATAGGTGGAGCAAGGTCTTGAGAAATTGTGTGAATACTGCAAACTGAATAAAAACTTATGGACATGTCAATGCTTTTGAAAACGTCCGTCCTTCCGCCTTCTCCGTCCTTCTCCCTCACCAGGGTCACTGGCCAGTTGGTGACCATCCCAGCCATCTTCGGTCGGAAGGCAGTGGACCCCCTTGACTGGTTACCAGCCAAACGCAGGACACAGAGAGACAAACAACCAATCACACTCATAGATAAGAAATGTCCAATATACCTACAAAGAATGTTTTTGGAATCTGAGAGGAGAACAGATTGCCCAGAGAAGAGTAAGAGTACTGGTACTTTAAAACAATATGAAACATGGTAAAATGTAGTCTTCAAAATAATTACTTGAGCAAAATTAAATGAGTGCAAAGTGCATAAACTGCTTTTGTACTAATTGTACCTAGCGTATTTTCCGAACTATAAGCCACACCGGTGTATACATATAATTTTATTTTAGCATTCAATAGTTTGGCAGCACATCAGAAATGCTATTGATTACATTTGTCACTGGAAATGAGGGCATTTTAATTAGATGTCGGATTTAGGAGAAAAGTAGTCACAGAAACATTAACACATATTATTTCAAGGTGACTTTTCATTCACTTTTTATTCACACAAGATTCAACAATGCCAACTGCATTATCCTGTCTCATCAAATGGATGACTTCTGATTTCATAGTGATTCTACTGAATTTTAAAGGTGGATTCACTCACATTGCTTAGCAACACCGACATCCGTTTCCGTTACTCGAAATCTTTTATCTTCAGTGTTGCACATGTACTATCAGGGGTGTTCAGGCCATCAGACGGACGGTTGGGGAAAATACCGTATGTAGATTTTCGCAAAAATTTGTTGAGTTTGAGGCCCCCAACTTGCCCTCCTACTCCTCCCCCTTCACAATTATGTTTCAGCTTGAGGCAGCCACTTTGTGCAAACCGGCTCTTTCACACAACCTCAACGCCCAATGGCCTGAGGACCCAGGTCAAATTTTAGTCCCAGCACGACCTAGTATGCAACGCATTTTGCTTTTTTCTCCCGACTCCTTTTCAATAAGCACAAGCTTTCCTTCAGCCAGAAACCGAGAGCTCCAAAAGCTCTCAGTGGGTGCGAGCTTGGAGGAACCGCAATTTGCTTTTGTGAGCTGTACTTGACATGCTGCTCTAACCTCTTGCATGTTTTTAAGTTTCAAGTGACTCCATCAAAATTAGGCAGCTAAGGAAATGGAATGAATGAATTTGGGTGACAATGACTGTCATATTTGGGCACCGCTTTTTTGTTTCAACTCATGGAGCGTCAAACAATCTCATCGTGACTAACAGGTGTCAAAGTCAGATGATGGGACATATTTTATTTTCTCCCATTTCATAACCAGCCACACAGTGATCTCCATGAGCCCCAGTCCATTGCACCACCTGCGCCGGTGATATTTATGCCTCTGCACATAGTGTTGATTTTTGTATTCGCTGTATACAGTTCCTTGCGCGCTGAGAGAGAGCAGTTCGCAATGGGGCACACGTGGAGCTTAGAGGGAACAATGGCTGGCTAATTCTGTCATCAGTTTGAAAGGTTTATTTTGAAATGTTAGATGTTAAAGTGCTAATTGTCGAACTGAAAGGATGAAGAAAAACAGTTGAAATAATTTTGGCCAGACATGCATTATGAGAACGGGGCTGTAGCCAATCATCTACATCCATGTAATCTTGAACAGTCAATTTGAAAAAAGTTCAAGACACTATACTTTGACCAAATAGCAGTCTTGAGATGTATCATAATAATACAAAAAGATGAAAAACATGTATTTTTTTTTGGGGGGGGGGGAAATCATGTTTAGATGAGTCAAAAGATCTCATTGTGGCCCACTGCGTCAGTGCTGCCAAATTAACAGTATGAAACAGTAGTCCAATAAGATACATAAAGCAAGAACAGCATCCTGACTTTATTCAATAAGCTCATTAGCAGCCTCCAGCGAATTAGTTTGTTTGGAGCACAGCAAGCTGCATGTTGAGATGTAGGTCCCAAGCTTCGTCCTCCACGCTGCCAGATACTATATGTCCGACATCACACAGAGACCTAACCTCCACCGCGGAGACAAACTTGCCCTTCACTTTCTCAAAACTTTGCAGCAGCAAACACAGCAGCGCCCCCACCCACCATCTGACATTCTTCTGTCTCACAATGCAAGGTACAAGTGTTCTTCACAAATGAATTTCGCTTCTAAGGTCCACATGGCATAGTCTTCATAAGATTTCATTTTGATTTTGTGTATTCATGAATGTGCATAGATATATAGATACACCTTATAAATGTGAGCATGACATTGTCTAAGTACAGCAATGCCATTTCAAGTAAGCACACATGTCAACTGAAACAACATGAGAGAAAAAAAAAACAGAAAAAACACTACCAATATTGTTAAATATGGTGATTGTACATCACAAGGGTGGGAAGTAACAAAAGAAGTGGGCAATAGTTATGTAGAGGTTCCTTACATTCAGCACTATGGTAAACGGTCGTCCCACTCTCTCTCACTCGCTTTGTGTGTATGCGTGTGTGCGTGTGTGTGCTTGCTTGATGATTTGCACATCCCCAACAGGATATTGATGGGAAACGTTGGAAACGCTGAAATCTTGACAAATGACCACCACAAGATGGCGAACACCTTGATGTATGATTAGGCCAGTGAGCGCAGCCTTTTGTGTTTATGTGCATGACTACTACTACTATGACCGCTCGCACTTAAAGGTCAACTTGGTACTACGACAATATTACCGTTACTGTGTGGTGTTTTAATCACATTAAGTATATCACAGGGCAGCTCGGTGCTGAATGTTTAGCGTAAGCCTCAGAGTTTAGAGTCCTGAGTTCAATTCCAGCGCGCGCCGGCCTTACTGTGTGGAGTTTGCAAGTTCTCCCCATGCCCGCGTGGGTTCTCTCCAGGCACTTTGGCTTCCTCCCACCTTGCAAAAGCATGCATGGAAGGGGTAATGGACACTCTAAATTGTCCTTAGGGGTGATTGGGTGCGTGAGTGGTTGTTCGTCCCGGTGTGACCGGAAATTGGCTGGCAGGGTGTCCCCCATGTACTGCCCCTAGACAGCTGAGATAGGCACCAGCAAACCAGCGACCCTAGTGAGGATAAGCGGCTGTAGAAAATGGATGGATGGACTGTACATCACATTCAGTTAGAGTAAGTGCAATATTTTTTGTTTTCATAATGTCTGTTACATTGTAAAAAAAAAACAGTTAAGATGTTAAAAATTGTTGCATGTATCTTAATAAAAGCCATTGAATCAGAAAAAAATGTGGCTGCTATATTGCTTTCACAATTTTTTGTTGCGAGAAGCCCAACAGCTAACATGTATATCTACCTTGATAGCTGCACAGTGGGCCACGGTGCCAAAATCTACACCTCATCTTCACATGCCAGCTTGGACCCCCTGCGATTGCAACAGTGAATGAGAGGAAGAGATGGAGGAACTCAGCAGGAGATGAAAATAGGGGGGAGGAGCAAGTGAGGAGGAAAGAAGCTATGATTGCCAGCCAGCATGTAGCCCGGTAATTAGCGTATTGCTGAATGTTGTGTTCTCTCACTCAGTCATTCACACCTTCCTAACAAGCCTGTGAAGGTTTATGCAAATTGTAAGCAACCGTCCACATCAAGACACAGATACATTACACATGTAGAAGGCAAATTTTTGTTGTCTTGAAAATATTTATTATACTTTACCTTTTGCCCATCCGTCCATCCATTGGCTACCTCTTTATCCAGTGTCGGGTCGCAGGGGCAGCAGCTTGAGCAGGGAAGCCCAGACTTTCCTTTCCCCAGGCTCTTCGTCCAGCTCCTCTGGGATGATCCCCAGGCGTTCCCAGGCCAGCCAAGCGACATAGTGTCTCTAGCGTGTCCTGGGTCAACCCCTGGTCCTCCTCCCAGTGGGACATGCCTGGAACACCCCCTAGGGAGGCGTCCGGGAAGCATTCTTACCAAATGCCAAAGCCACCTAAACTGGCTCCTATCAACGTGGAGGAGCAGCGGCTCGAGACAATCTGTCTGGATGACCGAGCTTCTCATCTTATCTCGAAGGTTCGAGCCCGGAAACCCGAAAGAGGAAGTTCATTTCGGGCGCTTGTATCCGGGGTCTCGTTTTTCGGTGACCATAGTTGAGGGCAGGAAGGAAGAGCGACTGGTAAACAGAGAGCTTTGCTTTTCGGCTCAGATCTCTCTTCACCATGACAGACCGGCGGAGCGTCCGCATCACAGCGGACGCTGCATCGATGGGCCTGTCCATCTCCCGTTCCAGCTTGCCCTCGTTCGTGACCAAGACCCCAAGATACTTCAACTCCTCCCCTTGGGGCAGACCTCACACCCGACGCGGAGAGTACTCCTCCCTTTTTCGACTGAGGAACATAGTCTCGGATTTGGAGGTGCTGATCTTCATCCAAGCCGCTTCACACTTAGTTGAGAACCGCTCCAGCGAGAGTTGGAGATCATGGGCTGAGGAAGCAAACAGCACCACATCATCCGCAAATAGCAGCCTTTATATAGTTTGCCTTTATATCACAATGACATGGATGGCACAGTTGGGTCTTGAATTAGACAGCTCGGCAAGTCCGTTTTTAACCTGTGCTACCTTGAGAAATCCTTCACAAAAAAACAAAAACAAATGGAAAGTGCGTTTTAACATCTCCTTGAAGGTACATGAGAAACACATAATTAGGGGCATTTTTACTAAAGTCTTTCCCCTCCAAAGTGCATGCCTTCCATTGACCTTCCATTGACATTGTACCAAAACTAAACTATGGATGCAGCATGGAGGATGCAGACTGCACAAAAATATTAAGAAGAAAGAGGTGAAGTAAGTGCAAAAATCCCAGAAGGACTTGTAGGTATGGTGACCAGATTTTCAAAATAAAAAAAAAAAATAAAAAATAAAACTAAAATTTGTTGGAAAATATAATTTAGTATTTAATAAAATCCTACCAGGAAGTATTTACAGCAAATTTAATCACTAGTCAATCTGGTGACCTTAGCTCACAGGTGTCAACCTCAAGGCCATATTTTTTTTCCAACAGTAACTACATCAGCACATCCGGTATGCTGGATGGATGTTGAAAAAAAAGGGACAATGGTAAAAAAGGACAAAAAATGGGGCTGGCAAAATCTTGTAAAACTTGTGAATTGGCATTCCTGATCACCTTTTTTAAAAGCTAACTGACCTCTCAAGTCATAAACTATGTTGTCGCTGTACGCTCTTCATAACATGTAATTCCAATGAGTGACATTGAACGCATTAAAAAACATTAACTATCATAAGGAGCAAGACACTGAACACCCACACATTAAAAGATAAGTTAAGGATACTGTTTTTGTAACATTCAATAATGAGGCCTTTTCTGTTTTTGTCGGAAGAGGCATATCAGGCATATATTTGGCAAGGTTATCGGTATGTGTGTACCCGGTTTTATCAGTGACAGGCTTTTTTTCTTTGTTTTTCAGAAATCCTCCCGCCTCTTGTTGTTTTGCAGGTGAGTAGAATGTGCCTGTGTGGTCTCTCCCGTCATGGCATCCATTATTTACAAGTGGTTAAAATAGGACAGCCTGGGCTTCAAAGAGAGCCGACTGGGATGCCCTGATATCGTCCTAAGTCTCTCTCCCACCTTGCGGCCTCCTCCTCAAAACCCTTTCTTGGTGTTCCCCACCGCACTTCATTCGCTCAACTATGTTTCTTTTCTTTTTTATTTTTAACATTTTTAACCGTTTACATTTTTTTTTTAAATGTGTGTCCTATTCCCGTAAAGTGCTTCGGCACTGTGTGGGGATGCATTGTCCACATTCACAGCAACTGCCATGTTTTTTTCTTTAGAATTTGTTTTATGGTTTTTTTTTGTCCTTGTGTTGTTGGGTGTGTTCAAATTCACAGGCTGGATTCTCTGAAGAGTATATTTTACAGCTGCATGACATCAATTTTGTCGCACCTCGACTGCCAAATTCATGCGGCCTTGTCCACGTAACCAGGCTTATTTACATGCGTAAAAAGACCTTTGTCCACATGGCTTTGTTCATTTCAAGAAATCACTGGTACACAACTCTGCATAGTGTGGTTTTATTCATTTACAAGCATCCTAAGTCACTAGGCAGCACTAATGTCACCAAATTCTGTCCATTCAGAAAGAACATCCGCTTCTGATGTGTCCAATCATAAAGAACTTCCGTCTCTGACATCACCGGCGTCTGCGTCTTTTGCTGCGTTCACACTGAACACGAAATATGATTTAATCCTCTTTCTCTGGGCTTTTGGTTGGCAGGTGTTAACTGCCGGCCTTTGGCTTCTTCACATATTCACACGCGGGGTGGGGAGTGGGGTTGTTGTGCGGTGTACAATGAATCAGGAAAGGAGAGCACTGCTGAGAACTTTCACTTATTTTCTGGCATGAATATATTTAATATGCATACAAAATATTGTTTTGCATTTAGTGTCCCTCGCTTTGTGGCGAAACTTGTCTGACAAAAAAAAAAAAATATCACGTGGCAGATAGGGTGCTAAATGCTAGACTATCGCGATCTTGGCACAGTAACTAGTTCTAGAGTTCAATAGCTGTTAAATTCTGCACATTCCAGGTATCTCCAAAATCAGCTCCACCATTCTACAAGCCATGTGAGTACGTTTTCTTGGTTCTGTTTTTGTAATAAAAGCTCAGCTAGCTGTGGTGCATAGCTCTTGGTGTCTGCAAACCGGCCGCCGTGATGCCATCCTGCCCCTGTATGACATGTAGAACATTCCCGAAGGCTGTTACGACACGAAACAAAAATTATTTTTTTTTAAACTTCTTGCGACCGGGCAAAACTTTGTATCGATTATTGTGTTGCGTCAATGCATATGTGCCCTTCATCAGCCATGTTGCATGAACGACTTTGACCCCAAGTCAAAATGTGCCGTTTTTCCACCTCTTACGCATTCGATATGAACGCAGAATTTGGCGAGAAGTAGAGTGGAGTGTTGCATATCTCCGGTTTATGCTTCCTACAGGGAAACTCAAATCAGAAGGACTTGGCAAATCTCCAGTTTGGCGAAAGGTTTTGAGACCTTCGGTTTTGATGAAAGGCAAAAAACCCGGGCTTGTATAAATAGGGCAAACTGGAGACATTTAACGGCCGTTTGCAAGAACCCCAGTTTCGAGTAGACTAGGCCTTAAACGCAGTGCTCAAAGAGTTACATAGGGCTTTGTAATGCCCAAATTGCTCCTCTTGGCAGTTATGGTAATTGTCAAAAACTCACTGTGGCAATCGTTTTCATGTTCTACATTGTGTAAATAAAGAGGAAATAAGTGAGTAAGTACCTCCACACCTCTCCTAGTTCCGGGTTTCCGGTGGTACAATCACGCTCCAACTCCAAGGAATGGTGTGATGAAGCCAGCGCCATGAGGGGCAATTACTTATTTTTTAGCAAACCCAGTGAGGATAAGCGCTTATAGAAAATGGATGGATGCATAGTCTTCATCTAATATCTACACCAGGCGTCTCCAAACTCGGTCTCCAAATTAGACGCTCTCTCGTTTTTGTTTTTTTTTTAATCCACGGACCCAAAGTCATTCATATTTAGTTTCACTTTCAGGATAACTTTATGAGGAAGAAGAAGAGCTAAACTCAACCATTGGCGTGTAGCAAACAGATTAAGTTCTAGCTAGTTCTATCATGGCTCTTTATTTATATTATCAAAAATGACTTGTTAATGGGGATATTATGTTGACTGTTATGAATTTACTCAAATGTAACCTCAGCATGATGAGTAAAAGTAATTTTCTCATTTTATAAGTAACTTATATTCAATATTTTAATTGGAGACAATCAAGAAAAAAACTCGTACATTTTCAAATATAATGGCTTTATTATACCTAATTGGTGTAGAATACCAAAGCTTTGAGAGCGCCTTTAAATTTAAATGGTCATAAACATTAAGAGGTCAATGAGTTCAAGCTATGAACTTTGGGTAATGCATAGCTGTAAGCTGAAAGCCATTCGATGTCATCCGCATCATAAAGTTCACTGAGAAAATGCCAAGATGTGCAAAGTTGTGGCCTGAGTGAAAAAGGCCTTCTTAAAAATATCGTAGTTATACAGTGTTCTGTTTTGATTAAACTTTTCTGTGTTTGCTTGGTTTGTCATACTTAGTTGTCATTTCAGACTGTGAAGAATCAACACAAAAATTTGCACGCACATTTAAACTGATGTCTATTTCAATGTGTAACATATATAAAAATGATCAGCACAATACTTTGCATTTTATTGGCAGTACATTTGAGCCCCAATTTGGAAAAAGATTCAGATAACAAGATAGTTGCCTTAGTCAAGCATATGGCAAGACGTGACCTGTGTGAGCAAAAAGAAAACGTACAATATGTTATTCTGCAATGTAAAAGGTATGAAAGTGAAAGACTGCAGTTAATTAGGGACCTTGAGAGAGGAAATATGTGTTTGAATGCTTTTCAAAGCATTATTTGACACACTACATTATTTCAAGGTTAAAAGGGCAGAAAAGTTTATTCATCAATTCATCAACATATCCAACATTCATAACCTGACTCCTGACCTAATCACCTGAACGAACAAATGAGTGATCATATTGAAGCGCTGAGCCTTAGAATGATGTATTCTGAAATCTTGAAAAACCGACACAAACACATCACTTGGTATTTATGGTCATTGGGGAATATGTAAACAATGAAAGAGTAACGAGTTTAAGCATGTTCCTACATGTATACATAAACAGAATCATACAGTTAGAGGCACATGGCACATGGTGAAACTACATAAAAAGTACTTTTTTTCCTCTGGAACATTGATTAAGAATAAATCCTTCGTTTATTATTGTAGGGACAGGGAATCAATGCATTTTTTAAAAAGGTCTGCATTGCCTAAATGTATTGTACAGTATCAGTCAAAAGTTGAAAACACCGTCTAATGCAGACATTGTTCATTATTTAAAATTTCCTGATGTGTGGATTAATACTTAAGCCATAGGTGTTGAATGCCAGTCCTTAAGGGCCGGTAGCCTGCGTGTTTTCTGGTTTTCACTCTTCAACACACCTGATTCATATCACTAACTCATTAGTAAGCACTGCAGGAGCTTGAAAATGAACCTAATCATTTGAATCAGGTGTGTTTGAGAGAGAAAGCTGGAAAACATGCAGGATATGGGCCCTCAAGGACTGGAGTTTGACATCTGTGACTTAAGCCATCAACGGTATGATAAAATGTTGATGGAATTAAGATATTCAAAAGAGCACTTTTTGGCATTTTCTTAGTCAGCTTTATGACGTGAATGACTTTCAGATCACAGCTGTGAATGATCAAGTTAATAGATTGCGTTTCTTGAGGTATTACTGTGTTTGAGACCATTTCTAAACGAAGGTCTTTCCAAGCTTTTGCCTGGCACTGTAGACAGTTATTACAAAGCGATCAAAACTGACCTGAAAAAATTAACAAAATGTAAGGGCTAAGACTCAGCCTTGCTCAATTCATGTGTCTCATCATCTTACTGACTCACTATTAAGACTGCTCTACAGAGGAGTGTGTCCTTTCCGACTGCTTTTTCTCCTCCCACTTGTTCACCACCCATTTCTATCTCTCTCCGGCCCCTCATTCATTTTTATTACTGTCACAGGAGCCTTTCTCTCACTCTCTCGCTACCTCTTGCTCTCCGTCTGCGTGTTTATGAGCAGTGCTATATTGAGAGCGTCTGGCAGGCAGACACGGAGGAAGAGAGGGGGCCAGAGTGCAGTGCGTGCAAAAGAAAGCCAGTGGAAGAGTGATGGAGAAACAATGACCGACAAGCCAGGCAAAGATAGAGAGTAGATGACATGATATCACACTTATTATTCTAAAATGCGGGATGTACTGTACTAATTTGACCTCAAAATATTAGCGCTGCATTACAAAAAGCATCTGTGTCACTACATGGATTGCCATTATCACTCACTTTACCAACCTGTTACTAAAATGATCGATTTGATGCCATGTAAAGTATGAACTGTAACAAACAATAACAGTTCCCACCTTTTTTGTCTGCATTTGTGAGAGGAAACACACACAAACTTCCTCCCACCGCTATTTATGATGATAATTAGGTTGATGAAATGAGATGATGATCAATCTATCTATCTATCTATCTATCTATCTATCTATCTATCTATCTATCTATCTATCTATCTATCTATCTATCTATCTATCTATCTATCTATCTATCTATCTATCTGTTAAATTCCTTCCTATTTACATTCACATTCACTTTTGTGGCTGTGTCGCACCAGAGTTAGAGCCACTTCCTGCTTCAGTGATTAAAAGTGGTAAGATTGGGAATGAAGTCAGACAGCACACAAGGTGATTGATTCTGGCAGCACGTTTTCAGTGCTTCAATGTGGAACTTGAGAAACACATTTTTTTTTTTTTTTTTTACTTTATGAATAAGGCTTTGAAAAAAAAACATTATTGCGTTTAAAGACCAATAGGTGCATGAAGAAGCAAAGCAATGTGAGTACGGTACTGACTCACATTTGGCCATTGACTCAAGGTGCATTCAATGCCCACTCATCAATCTCAAACAGTCTAAAGAAATACACAGCCAACGTACTATACAGCAATAACTAGTACGCGATCACATTGCAGGGTGTGTGCGTGTGTGTGTGGAAAATGTTTAGTAATTTTTTTGATGCATCATTTATTTGATTCACCTTGTCAATTAAAATTACAGGGGCAGAGGTTACACATTCTTATAAGTGTTGTCTAACACCAAGACAGAGAAAAAAAGGTTTTGAGTGTTTAGCGTTGTTGATGCCAACCAAGATAACATTAAACATTTGCAAAAATATTAATGCAATCACCAGTGAACCAGATTAAAAAGTGATTTTAATCCTACTTTGCGGAATTCACTGGTTGTGGTGATTTTTCTGATTCCCATGAACTGCAAAAACCAAGGGAACACTGTCTACTATATTTAATATTCAACAAAAGTCTGAAAATGTAAAACCTGGTCACCCAAAGGAAGGTGATGTTTTATTTCTGGTGACCACTTTTGCAGATTATCAGGCTAATAGGATGTTTCAGTAGAATAGCTGTGGGGGATCTGTGAAAAAAGGTGAAACCCTAACTCTACAATTTGTTAATTTGCGGGTTATCTTGCTTCTTCTCCAGGTCACTGGTGGTCTGGGCGACTTTGCCACCTCATACGTTTTTATTGTTAGTGTGTAAAAAAAGAAAAGAAAAGAGCAGAAAAAAAGTAAAAGAAATTCCACCAAGTCTCAATTTGTTTTTACTTTGTCTTGCCAAACTTTCCTTACCTCCTCAATCGAAGGTTTAAGCTGATGTGAGTGCCTGTAGCTCAAATAAACATGCAAAACAAAGAGAAAAGAAGTCAGAGGTCAGAATGTTGGGAGATATGGAGCTATTTTGACATTATATACAAGAGAACATAAACATCAACTTAAAACACTCATTACTGGAGTCGTAAGATAGTTAAAGAGTGTTCTCAGTTCTCATCCTTCATGACTTACACAAATTATTATTTTCTTCAGCGGGTATCTCCCAGCTATGTCACATGCTGTTTGAAAGAGTTTTGTACAGTTTATTTTATTGAGCACCAAGAGTCCTATTTCAGATTTTTGCTCGATTTTAGGATTTTTTTTTTTTCGTTTGTTTGGTCAGCTTTTAACAAGTTGACCATTTTTTAGCAGTTTAGTAATTTATTATTGCTGTCATGAAATAAAAAAGAAGACCAGAGACAAACGAACATGTACGCCATCACGGATAGGTTCTATAAAGAAAGGAGCCTGACTTGCACCTTGTGTTACCAATACATTTAAACACTTATCAAGGTGGCAGCTTGAATAATTAAACATTTGGATTGCTTAACAATTCACCAAAATGGCGCAACCTCTCAACCCTTCTGGAGTGCTTGACAGAGTCAACTAAACTTTCAGCGCGACATCACCCCACTTGCCCCGTCCCATCACGGAAGCGTTTGATTCACCGGACTGACAACCTTATTATGCGGCACACTTATTATTGATATTACGCCGCAGAGGCACGGTTGCCATGGTCACAGAGCGAGAGACATTTAATTTTCTCTCCTCCATCATCATTATCTATGGGGCCATCTGTTGTGGAAAATGAATTCAGCCTCATTTGCATGACTGATAAGCACATTCTTTATCTGTCCCACAGAAGGTCATATGCCATGGATTTGGTGGGGGGGTAAAGCGACAGAGGGGCGTGTGAAATGATGCAAGGTTTTACTTTTAGGAATAAGGTGTACGGGTTCATAGGGTGTGTGTGTGTGTGAGTGCGGGGTGTAGGTGTGCGTTTGCATGTGTGTGTGAGAGAGAGTGTCTGTCGGAGCTTGGCTTTGTACGTGAGCCTGCATAATCCATCGGCATGTAATGTTTATGTATGCCCTCTTGTTTATACTCATGCCATCCCTTTGTTCTCATTTGGATGCTTCTGAATTTGCATAAGCGCGTTTGTGTGTGGGTACCCCTTTTATGACTGCATGCAGGAAATTTAACACTGAATGCATTGACTTCCACAGTGCTGTGCATGTCTATTTGTTCGTATGAAATATATTAAAAATAACACATTTTATATGGCTTATGCAATATAGAAATCAAATACATTAAATATAGATGCAGTCGCTGATGGCGTAGTGATTCACTTGCCTGCGAGACACTATAGGATCCATTCCTACTCGCCAGCAATGTGAATGTGAGTGTGAGTGATTGTGTGTCTCTTTGATTGACTGCCAACCAGTCCAGGGTGTAGTCTGCCTTTTTCTTGTCGGTCGGTGTGGGCTTCAGCTCCCTGTGACCCTGAACAGAACAGTCGCTATAAATAATGGACAGATGGATGAATCCAGCCTATACTGTCTTTGGGGGGAAAAAAAGAAACACAATTAAAACTAAAATAATTGATTATGAACGGTCTCGCACCTGACTTAGCCCAATTCACATTTCCAGTCTAATTGGTCCCTTTCGACCAAAGGTGGCATATTTCAGATTGTAGGATGGTTCCAAAGATCATCCTGACCGATTACTATGGGGTGGCCCCCGTTTGCAAACATGATCCAGTTCTCTCAGTTGCCTGTATCCTGGACGCATGATTTTTAATAGGATGCTTTAAAATCAATGTGTCCCCAGGGCGCATCGTTTTTTAAAATATTAATCATTGTCCAGCTACTGTTCTATTGGACAAAGCCTGACGACATATGAACATTTTTGACAACTTTGTTCGTCATGTTTGTTTTGAGCACATGCAGAAAAAAAAAAAAGTCAATCTTCCTCGACTGAAACACAGCTTTGTTTACATAAATGACGTGGGCCTCACGGTGTTAGCCTTGATAATCAAGTAGATCACGAGATCGTTGTTATGACCATGCTTCCGGGAGTAACTTCAAAATAAAATCGTCTCAATACCGTTGGTTTCATACATTGCTTGATACCCCATGTTTTATTTTGAAGCATTGTTTGGCTTCCTTTACAACCAGCCACATTACCAGACATATTTCCCTGGGCACATGCTACAATACTGATCTGCAGTGCTCCAGAAAAATGTTACCAATAAAAACAATATTACTTCAGCGCACACATGCCACATCCGACTTGGTAAAGTAATTCTCTGGTACTGCATTCACTCCACATAAATATTGCGCACATGACTAAGTTATATGGTAATTTATTAACGTGTAGCGACTTTGGGAGATATTACATACTTCCGTGAGCGTGGGAGGGAGAAGGAGATGATGACAATCACTGTCAGTAAGTTTTGCCGACAACATGTTAAAAATATTATTTTGAATTGACTAAAAGTGTAACTCCGAGCTGGAAATCAAAAAGTTATTTGCAAGAACGAAATGCTTCAGAAACTCAAGAAAAACAAAACAAACATGCTGAAACTAAACAAACAAACACTCAAGGTAAAAAGCAGACTTTTTTTTTTTTACCAATTATATCAATTGTTGCGATATGAAAAAGACAGTGATGAATGGGGGCACGTAAGTTCATTATATTTTAATATATTTTAATAAATACCCATAGTATTTTAGTATTGTGAGTCCCGGGGACCTAACAATTTTCAGAAGTAAAATGGGCACTGATGATCAATATATCTTATCAGAAAGGTTGTAGCCTTACCTCGGGCTCCTACCTTCTATGGTGCTTGCATGTTCTGTTCGTACCTGTGCTACGATTTACTCGCAAATTCCAAAGACATGCAGGGTAGATAAAATGGAGACTACATTGTCTTCAGGTGTGTTTGTGAGTGAGAATGGTTGTCCGTCTTTGTGTGCGCTACAAACCGTTGCAAGCAGTTCAGGGTAGACTCCACCCACTGTCCAAAGACAGCAAGGAAAGGCTCCAGCACACCCACAATCCTGGCGATGATGAGCGGTTAAGCTAATGGATGGATGGATGATATTTAATTTGATTCTGACCTCGAGCTCTTCGTCAAAGCTGATGTCATGTTCAATGTTCGTGCCTATGCTAAAGTGTTAATGTAGTTGTGGTCTTATTTTATGACTAAATACATATTAACTGTGTTACAAATTTTCTGTTCAAAGCTGTAAGCTTTCCGCCCGACGAGCCAGACCTCTGTGGAAAATCTACTATATGGTATACATCAAAGGACTTGTTTTGATTATACTCTGCATTTCACATTAGCGATTAGTACGCTGAGCAACCCCTCGTTTGCCTTTGGTGGAAAGCACTACTGCATTTGGCGCCATGAAGGAGAGGATATGCATGGTGCAGCTTGTTTGCTGCTGCAGTGCACAGACTTCCCTATAACATTTATGAAGTCTGTGTTGCTGTGTAGTGCGCTAGTGGCCGTACAGGTACGGGTGACTGAGTATTGAAGATGCAATGTTTTCATTTTTTCTACCAGTTCGGAGCTTGTGTGATCTGTAGCCTACTGTGAGCTTGGAGGATAAGAGACTTTAACCTTTTCACTCCCATTGGGACAATGCATCCCACAGCTTTTCGAAAAATTGCATCGGGTATGGAAATCCTAGCAATAACATGAAATGGCATCCCAGCGGTTCATTACACAGCGTTCTACAGATTCTAGTGGTATTTGGCAAATTGTCTTTACAAAAATGTCAGTGCTCGACTGACTGTCAACAACGTAGGTTGCGTTGTACAATTTCTTGTGAATTAACCATCTAGTGCTGTTGAAATATACTGATAATATGTGTTATATATGTGTGTGTACTATAGATTTCACTGACTACTATTTATTGTTGGCGCTTGGTGAAAAATTTCAGTACCTCTCTGTTTTTTGTCCCTGTATTGTGGTCTATGGGATATACAGGCCCAGTAGTATTTCTTGGTGGAAGAATGAAATCCAATGGTATGTATAGGTCCATATTTATACGTGCTATTGTTTATATTTGGCACCAAAGTAATTTCCGCTTCTTTGACTCTTTTTTTGTACAAGTATCAAATTCTATGGGCTCTACAGTTCCAATGGTATTTTCATGTAAATTGATATTATGCTACTATAGACCTAATCTAAAGTGAGAATGTTTTAATGAAATTTCCGAGTATACTAGACTAATAAACACGTATTATATGGTCCCAGAATGTTATATTGCTCAGCCTTATCAGTGGTTGCGATGATTTAGAATTGGTGGGCCTCTGCTACTGAATGACCATAGCGGAAACACTGGAATATCATAAACAAGAACATAAACCGTACCTAAAACACTGAGAGCTTTTTTGAAGTAGAGCTCCACGGCTCAATTGTTTTCTTCTGCCATGGTAAGGTAAGTAAGTTAATTTTGTTAACACAAAATCAGGGGTACAAATAGTGTGTGTGACATATCAGGAAAACAGTCAAGATGCAGTTTGTGGCGCTTATGGAAAGCTGCTAAGGTATTGTGGCAACTCTGAAAATCCTTTGTAAAACACATCAGGTTAAACCACAACCCACAAGCTACTTATGAGAAAGCTGACAGAAGAGAAGAATGTGTGGTGCTGTTGCCAGGGCAAGCCAGACATCCCCAGCAGAGAGTCCTTTGGTGCTGGAACTACACTATCCAAGTACAGAGGAAGAAAACGCACTGCAGCAGTAATTCAAATGAGTAATTAGGGTTTATGAAATATGCGTCAACGTGGTTTCACACAATATGCGTCCCACTAAGATGATCTCACATGGGCAAAAAAATCAAGTTTTATTTAAATATGACTTCCTAAAGAATTCGTCATTTGAAGTGGTTTTCTTAACTGGGTACCAGTTAATTAAATAGAGCAAGGACAATAAACCAATGTGAATTAACATTTTATAAAAAAAAAATATATATATATATATATATATATATATATATATATATATATATATATATATATATATATATATAATATATATATATATATATATATATATATATATATATATATATATATATATATATAATGTTAGTTCCATTGTGCTAAACAGTTTCATGAAAAAATACTGTAACAATCAAAAGTTTGGAAAAATCTTATGGTTGTTTTTCTTTTATTCTTTAAAAATACTTGTCACCGTTTCAAAAAAAGTATTGACTTATAAATTACTTATAAAATTATAAAAGCCTTATTAATGAGTTTCGGTACAATCTGGTTGTTTTTCTTTTATTCTTTAAAAGTACATTTTGACAAAGATATTTCAAAATAGACTGCATTATTTAGCAATGTTTGGTAATTAATGTGTTTGAAGTGAATGTAAAGTTGTTTAAAAACCTCTGACTGGTACCGTATGTTTGAGCAATCATTCTAATTTTCATTAACTGTTAAATGTCTATGATAACATATTGGAGGACATTTTTTACAATTATTTTTATTGATTTACTTAATGAAATATTTATTGGCAGTATCACTTTGCATCTCTCAGAATGTTGAAAACATCAAGGTGGGGGACTACCTCAATACCACAAAAAATTGGGATCAAGGTAAATAGCTTCAATTTTACTCGGTATTGGATGCAAAAAGAAAATTGTGGTATTTGGTATGTGGCAATGCTTGTATGTGTCTTGCAAGTCATTAATCACTATCGAAATGACAAGGACTATCAATGATCAATTGGCATTGTAATGTAGATGCCAAATAAGAGGTAGTCTAGTTTCTTCTACTTCTTCCCTGTGGCACCGTGCTTCTTCTCACGGGTCATTCTATGTGCTCTCGCAGACTTCTGGCTTTGGGGTCGAGACTCCTGATTGTCGATAGAGATATCGTTAAGTGGGTGGTGTGCTGCTACATTTTCTTCTGGATTCTTGTTTTAGCCCACGCAAGGAGTCTATTGTTCACTCCTATTTCAAGTTACTAGAGGCTAGTTGGTAACTTTGTTTGACATTTTGAAGTTGGTGGAAACTGTGCAGTGGGCCTATAATTGCATGTTTCTACACTCTGTCAGAATATTACAGAAATTTAAAACTTCCCATTAAGTCCCAAATATGATATGAAAAAATAGAATACCCATATGGTAAAAATAGGTTGGTTCAAGGACCCAAGTTCTAATCCAGCTTGCTTCAGCCTAACTGTGTGTGGAGTTTCCATGTTCTCCCTGAGCCTGCGTGGGTACTCTCCGGACACTCACTTCCTCCCACGTTCCAAAAACATGCATGACAGGTGAATTGACTCTCTAAATTGCCCCCGGGTGTGATTGGGTGCGTGAATGGTTGGTCATCCCTATGTAACCTGCGATTGGCTGGCAACCCTGTCTACTGCCCATAGAGAGCTGGGATAGGCATCAGCAGGCCTGCAATCATAGTGCAGATAAGAGGCTACGGAACATGGATGGAAGGATAGTGACAATAGTTACAGATTACTGTAAGTGTGTGACTTTTGGTGCTTGTTTTGTTTTGAGGAGTTTAATTGAAAATCTGACTAGCACATTTAAAGTGTACCTGTGGTGCTGAGAAGTTAAAAAAAAGGTTCATCAAGGAAAACTGCATCCAAACATATAAATGATCTTTCAATTTACCTGTAGCGATTTTGGAAAATTGTGGGACTGACTCAGATTTGTCAGAAACTTACCCAAAGAATGCAGGGCATTCATAGGGAGACATTAAAGAAAAGACTGATTTTCAACAGGGCTGTTTTACAGTATGTCTCTGCCCCTCACAGGCAGGAATAGATGCACGCATGTTCTTTTGACAAATAGGTTAAATTTACTTTAAAAAATGTATTTCGGTTCAGTTTTGTCTTGTTAAACCATTTTTTCCACTTGGGTACACTCTAATTACAAATGTATGGTTGGGAATCACAGCTCTTCGGTTTTCTGGGTTTGGTCACATGATGTTGAGCATTGATTGGTCATTATCTGAGCAACTTTGATATAATTTTTTAGTCAATAGCAAGTGGCAAAGTGGCCACCAGCTGAGATTGTAACTAGATGCTGTAATTCATACAACTCGAACGTGATAGTGTGGCAACAGAAATTATTACTCTGCAGAAAATTTGGACGGCCTCTTTATTTTAGAATCTAAAATAAATCTAAAAAATCTAAAAAAAAATATATCAAAGTTGCTCAGATAATGACCAATCAATGCTCAACATCATGTGACCAAACCCAGAAAACCGAAGAGCTGTGATTGGTTGTGACCTGAAGCCAGAGAAATGATATCATTTTCTGTCAATACCAAGGGGCAAAATAGCAAATCCCTTCGATGGATACAAATGGTGGATTTTGTTTTCCATTTTACATTAAAATGATTAATGCTTCAGTATATAAGAGCCCTTTCATCAAAATATTTAATCTCAATATTCGTACGTGGTTGTTCATATTACCATTCTTTATGATAGAATAATATATCATCCTTGTTCACAAAATAGTGACAAAACTGTAATTATTGTACTTCTTTTCGTGTAGAGACAAAACAGTTCTACTAAGAATCCTCAAAAGAGCTCCGAAATGAAATTCAGCATCAAATCACCTCATGATACTGAATAATTTCTGAGACAAATAGGCGTTGGTGTTGTAATCTAATGAATGCAATCCACCATAGTGCAATGATGCACAGTGACCTTCAGCATATTTCAGAAATGAGGTTTTGGCATAATCAAAAAGAAAATTAAGGTTTACTTTAATACACCAACCGTTTTGAGGCATTACCACCATGTACTGCATGCATGGTGTGAGCCAGGCTGCTACATCATGCTGGTGTATAAGTGTGTTTACTACACAGTATTCAAATGAGGGGAAGTAGATCAATCAGAGGCCAATAGTTTAGGGTCATGAATTCTAACAGCAACTGCTGTGCTAGTAATTATTTATAGATGATCCTGTCCATCGCTAAATTGAGCTCACAATGATCTGCAATTATTAAAATTAGGAAAAAATAAAATTAAATTCAATAAAAATGAAATAAAATACACATGCCTGTTTGATGGGGTATCTTTGAAAACATGTTTTTTGCTTTATTTTGAGATACATTTTGCTATGGTGGGTGACAGATTTTCTGAGCACTCTTCTTGACACCTTATTAACTCTCAAACTGTTTACTATTATGGCTATATAGTTGGGGTGTCTTTAATTGTGTCACTATTCGATTCTAGGTTTTGGGTCTAGGAATTGATTCACAATCCCTTTTTAATTCAAAATGATTTGATTGAAAAACATTTCTGCTTCAATAGATGTGCAGAGAATTGTCATGATCTACTCCAGACTTCCTTACAGGACAGAATGACAAATGGAGACATTAGAGTGTTATTTCTTTTCCTTTTAGTTTTGGATGGAAGGAAGGTGTTTTTTCCACAAAAATATATGGAGTGTATGGACCACAACTGCTACACTAGTCTTTTATTTATTGATATGCTAACCTCCATAAAGAAAGATTTAAGCCTTCTTATTTGAAAAGGTATTGGAAACATGAGGAAGAATACATACCGTATTTCTTCCTGCACAAGTCGACCTCATACAATTGAATTTCACTAAAACCTGTGTATAAGTCTACCCCTGATTTTAGTGGTTACACATGTCATGGCTGCCCAATTAAAACGCACGGTGTGTGTTTAAATGATGAAATGACGGTACTTTTAGACACATTTCATTGTACACTGTGAAATCAGCTTTTATGGATGGATAATGTCCACGTTGTTTACATATTTGCAGCTATTGAACTTTAATGCATAGATGGGCCTTTCTTATGTCTGAGTTTGAAACGTCCAACAACCTTGAATGTGTTACACGGATAGCAGAATGAGTACGTGTGCTTCCGAGGGGGCCAAATCACTGAAGGCCTAAGTGTGTAACGCAGGGATCGCCACTGGGTCCACACAAAGAGAAGTCCTTCTCTGTTGAAGGGGTCTTCAGAAATTCACTATTAAATTGTTAGGTCACTAATGTATGAATCCTATAAATTTGTGCTTTTGTATGTGTGTAAGGAGGTGTGTTTGTCAATGAAGTCCCATCGCTTTGTTGTGCTCTGCTCTTTCATGTCATATTTGTCATTCCATTCCAGAGCGCCACTCATTAACACCAACACAGGCACGCACCCATGGAAAAGAAACCATAATGTAAGGTTAAAGCTTATTATTCCTCCTCTGTCTTCCTCCCAATGCACCAATGTTGCAGTCTGTCCTCCCTCAAGGTTTCACTCTTCCTGCTCTCTCTTTTCTCCCAGCAGCTCATCTCCCTCAGTCCCACTGAACAACAAGTCTTCACCTTCTCCCACGCTATCATCTTGAGTCCCACACTGCATTTTCTCCTCTTCCATTCCCTCCCTGGCTCTCTTCTGCAGCTTGCTTTTTACTCTGCAACATGTACAACTCTAACCTCAATAACATCTCTTTCCCTCCGTCCCACCCGCAGCTATCTCGTCCTTCATTTTCTGTACACACTCGGCACAACACTGTACACCCTACATACATGAACTGTGCAAAAATTTGTGAGAGACAAAAGTTGTCTCACAGCAAAAAAAAATCTTGGAAATAAAATACAACTTTATACCAATAACATTTAGGGGTCTGTTTTCATAAACAGAGCGCCTTTGCCTGAACACAGATGCCATCATACTGTGTCTCTGCCAAACCAGGCATGTTCCAGTGCATGGAAAGTATATTATTGGGCATGCACTCGGTAGGGTGATAATTTGGTGGCAAAGAAAAAAAAAAGATTTAAAGGTATGACCACAACTTAGTACTGGTGTAGACATTTCTGTGAATTTGATTGGAGTACAGGAAGACATTCCCAGCTGTTTAAAAATGGGTGTGATTTTTTTTTTTCATAAATACAGCCAAATTCTATGTATCATTTTACAAATAAATTAATTGAATGCATTCATAATAAAAGTATAATTTCAATCACTTTATTTTATTTTAAATCGTCCTATGATACATTGGGATGCTCTTTTGACATTTGTGTGCAATCAGGTTCTTCAAGGCCTTCTCTGCAGGACACAAAATTATCAGAGGACTAGACCTACATTTAATACTTAGATAAAAAGGTAATTACTTATTTCAAGCTGTCATTTGTCTGTATTTCATAGTGCAACTTCCAGTCATTTGTGGATTCTTTTTGCTTATTTTTTTTTGTCCAATCAATTTTTAGCTTCAATGTGTTAACGTACTCATATTATATTCCCTATGCCTTCAAAAGGCATTGATCACACACACACACACACACACACGCACACACACACCCACACGCACACACGCACACGCACACACACACACGAGTAAAATACGAGTAAAAGATCTTATTTCATGGGATTTTAGGTTCACCTCTCACGCCTTTTTGAAGCTAAGTGAATATGTCCGTTCTCTCATTGGTTCAAGCTACATATAACTTCTGATTGGTTGAGGTCTATATCTATCAGGATATGATCAATAATTAGTTTTCAAGGTACAAGTTACAAGAAAAACTGAACTTTATGAAGCTAGCTCAACCAGCACTGTTTCTGGCAGGCGTGTTTCAATCCAGAAATTTTGTTTTGGGCACGTTCAGAGTAGCTACTATAATGTACGATGACCGGAACAGTCAGCTTACAGAAGACAGTATGTTTATTTATGTATTTATTTATTTAGTGCTACACGTTGGCCCCTTTCACAAGTGGGTAGAAATCAAGATTTGTATGAAACACATTTGCAGAAGGATCTACACTCAGCCGATCTTGGTCAAAAGCCAAATTCTGGACTCTCCGTGTATGGGAGCTCATGCTTTAATCTGAAAATATCTTTTTAAACCAGTTTAGTAACACCCTGAAAAATATATATTGTCACTTTAATATATCTCGAGTGGCTTGAAACATGACTATAATCCCCCAAAAAGAACGGTCTCATTTGTTGATCACAATGCAATATATGTTTAGAAAGAATGTTAATGATCTCATGATAGCAAATTGGAGGCAGTGGTGGTGAAGGTCATTTTCCGTATGATACCAGATTGATGATCAGCACAAGGTGTTGTCAATCAGCTTTTAGGCAAACACCTGCTTTCACCTTCTGGTTCCACACATTGCAGATTAGTGTGATTAACTAGCGAGTACAATCCAGCCTGTTGCTTGTTTCTCAATATGGAGTTTAGTGTAAGAATACTATTAAATAACAGTAGAGTCAAAACATTTTTCTTTCAGTTCAAATCAAATATTTGATCTGCATTAAATCATTCATCTGCACATACAAGGTTAAATGAATTTAAGAGTTGAGAACTATTTTTGTGACTGTCTCATGAGAGAGGGCTAGATACAACATATTTGGACTGGATTCTGTTTTTATCAATCTCACAGTTTTTTTTTTTCTGTTAGTCTATTTCAAGTCAAGTTTTATTTATACACTTGGTGAACGTCATTTGTCCTCTACACCTCTTTCAAACAGTCCCTTAAGCTTCCCTTCTTCAATATCCTTTATAAATTCTCTACAAGTAAAATGAACATAAGATTATTCCACTTTCATGCAGACAACTTTTATGATTTCCACGAAATGCTTGCTGCTGTTTGACAAGGAAGCAGGTGGCATTAATCAGATCTTTAAAAATCTCGATTCTCCCTTTCCTACTGGATGCTGATGTTGATTCTTCACTGTTCGTCCAAAGATAAGTCAACCTTTGACATCCCAAATATTTTAGCGCAATCTGGTTTTGAATGTAAGTCTACTGTTGCTCATGTCTACTGATTCCTCGCTGTAAATACTTAAGGTCACAATATCCTGTCTGAGTCCCGACACTGTCATGGCTTGGTGAGAAAAGAAGGCAGGAAGAGCAGAAATGGCACTTTTTCTTTCTGTTTTATCCCTTAATGGGCACACCGGCCGCTTTTGGATGATAGTCTAAACAGGTAAAAACAGCCTTTATTTGGCCCACCTTTTTCTATTTTGTATTCCTAAACAGGCAGGACTTATTAGAATTTTAGAGAAATTTAGGAGTACATTAGAATTCAAGCAATGGCTGTTATGGACACTTTCGGACGTTTTGTCTGTTTAGACTAATGGCCGAAAGCAGTTGCTGTGCCCAATAAATGATTAGAGGAAAAGGATTTCAGAACCGTGCTCCGAACTGTCAGTCTTCCTTTAGATATTATTTCCTGCTTTGAGCAGAAATCCAAAGTTCAAATTTGTTTTAAATTTTGGATAAAATTCCTCATTCTGAATGCAAAGCAAGGCAAGAAGAAAGGAAAAAAAAGATGACTAAGTACTTGACACACTACCTGGAAATCGCTTATTCCACTACCGATCCCTGGCATCATCCGTGCCCCCTAACAGGAGGCCGGAGAAGTGAAGGCCTCCCTAATGCTTCTTCGCCACACATGGCACAAGAAACACATTACAGAAATATGGTTGTGACAAAAAACATTGCAAATTATATAAATAAGATAAACAATGAACGTTTAGTTCATGTAGTATTTGAACATTAAATAGTGACAAAGAGAGCACACCGCCCTCATCCTGAGGCCCAGGCCTCTGGATTTTGTTGATGCAGCGCTATGTTGCAACTGTGTTTGTTGTGTCCCGGCTGTGTACATTGTGTAGTCTCTTCTTAGTATTTTCTTGATAAACACGTTTAAAATATTATTAAAAAAGTCAAAGTTAGATTGATAATCAAATTTTAAAAATCACTGGAAAAATATAACCTTTTTTTTTTTCCATGACGGCAACACAATGGCCTCTTCTGACCGCATGCAACTGCTTTCTGATGCTTTCCACCCACCACCGTCACGGAGGTTTACCGATGGTTCTTTTGGTCATCCTAAGAGCATGCTTGTAACATGGGATCAGTTGCAACCCGCATAATCTGACATAAATTGATCCCAGATTACATCAGGTTTGTGTTTAAATCTTATAATATCATTACTGTTTACTGTATACACATCCATTTGTCATACAACTTTCAATTCATAATTTAGGTTCATAATTATCTGGAATTTATTAGATTGTGTACTGAGCAAGTGTATCTTATGAAGAGTCCAATGAATATATGATTATTAATTAAATTCTCCATTCGTAGGCATAGCTCCACTTGTGTTTATTGGTTTAACAATGAATTAATTGTGCTGAATTGTCATTAACATAGCCAAATAAGAAGTCGAATTTATTAATACAGTATCGGATGCCCAGAGGGTGTCTGCGTCCCAACCCACCCGAGTAGTTACCATGTCTTCCTCAACAACAGCCTGGCAGCATTGTTGCAAATAGCTGTTTACTTTTGTTCTGTCTATGGGAAAAAGAAAAAAAAAACAAAAAACTGAGACATGCCACTTCATTTGATGTGGATGATTGAAAAATTGTGGTGTAGATAAACCTATAGAGCAGAATATAGCTTAGATAGATGCATGCTATTGAATGTTACGCCGCTAACATTTAAATACACCGGTACGCATGAATTTACTTGTGTTAGAAATGATCCTTTCAGTCTACTTTGCAAAACGCTAGAACCTACATTTACCCCAAAAATCAACTGCTGTTGCTGCAGAGATTCCTCCTGCAGCGCAAGTAAATGAGTGCATTAGCACTTCTTGTCCACTTATAACTTAACCAAATTTGCAATCTAATGATCATCGTAACTCCGGGATTAAATTAGTATAATCCTTGTTTGCATTTGTGGGCAAATAAGGAAATCATAACATTCTCAGCTTTGATAATTGTTTTGGAATATATTTATATTTTTATATTTTGAGTGACAAACATAGAAATGGATGGAAGGAGCACAAATTGGATCCTGTAAGATCAAATCCTTTGCGAAATGCTCAAATTTTGACACAGTCCCAAAGGAATGAGTGTTTGTCTGTTTTTTTTTTTAAATAGAATACACCGTATGGTTAAATTTGATGTCTCTAGAAAACAGTTTTTAACTGTACACACAGATATTACATCACTGCCATTTTGCAATGTACAGGTACTTCTCTGTCACACAAGAGAAAGACAAATTTCATCCGTGACTGCTTACCAGTCAATCATGGGACACATTCATGCTCCTATGCAGTGTTAGAGTCATGCATTACAAAAGTAAGATAATTACTGTAAGGCATTACTTTTTGCTGTAACGCAATAGTGTAATATTACACGTAAAAAATAATAATGTACTTGTTACAAATGAGAGAAATGTAATGCATTACAATGCATTTTTAGCTTGAAGGAGGTGTTTATTTTATCCCCAAATTCTCCTAAAACACAGTGAGATCAGAGGACAGAAGTCTGGGGCAAAATTTTTACTTGCTGTTGTTAGTATCTCGACAGCAGAGATGGATTGAATTTATTGAATACGTACACAAGATGGACATACACCCATTACTTTAATTTCATCAGAGATAAAGACAAGACGAATATAGGCTATTAGTTAAGTGCACTTAGTGCGTGACACCTAAAGAGTTGTCCACACATTTAGAGCTGTGCCATGGTAACATGAATTTAGCCAAAAGAAAACATGTGGAGCATTGCTTGTGGGGATAAAAAAAAGTTCTCTCGCTCGAGATCCCACTTCCACCAGATGTTAGGAGATTCATGGAAGATATCTGACGCTTTCCACACTGGATTCATTCAACTGCATTTGGAAACCTTGTCAGCAAGATCCCTGTCGCAACTAGCAATAATGACAAGGTAAGCTAATGCTAATTGTCAATCTACATTTGCTATTAATTATCATCTGTATTATTGACTATTATTTATAGACGCTATAAATAGTTGTGGTCAATATGTATCAAGAAGAAGCATACAAATACTCATGTTAAACAGTATATTAAAGGGACAGTGTGTAAGATTTAAACCATTTTTCATTAAAGGGATAATGTGTAAGATTTAGACCGTTTTTTATCACAGGCAGCAGGAGGTGTTGCAGGTGCTGCATTTACTATTGTCTGTCGGTATAACAAACATGGCCGCTTCCGGGGGAGTGCCACCCCCCATATAATATAATTTAATAATAACGAGACCTATGAGTATTTTTAAAACATACCGTTGGTCATTAAGAACACATTTATTTGCTCAAGTTTTTGAAATTTCCAATCATTTGATGTATTTCTTTTTTAATGAAAAACAGTCTAAATCTTACACTCTGTCCCTTTAAAAGGAATAAATGAAATATTTATAAATTTCAAAAACATGCAAATGAATGTGTTCTTAATAGCCAACAGTATGTTTTAAAAATACGCATAGGTCTTGTTATCATTCAATTATATTATTATCATTGAAATTATGGAATGCACCAACAGGTTTTTCTAAACCATGAACTGCACAGCACACTATGCTGTGAAACTACATAAAAAATATATATACATGTATAAAAAAGATTCTATAGCTTGTCATGTCTTTGAGGGTTTATAATACAATGCAGCTCAAATGATTTATACTGTTTTAAAGCTCAAGCCAACCTTCCACTGGATGTGTAATGAGCGTAATGAGCTCCATTTAGAATGGCAAATCCATATTTCCAATTATTTTGGTGAGAGTAATGTAAAAGTAATGCCATAGTAGTGTAATACATTATATTTCAAATCTTGTAATATTCTAATGTAACTAATTACTTTGAAATTACATTAATAAGTAGGAAATAACGCACTATAGTTTTGAAGTTACTTGACTATAACTGCTCCTATGGGATCCTAAGTCAGGACCCTCTGCAGTGCCAAATACTTGGCTGTGCCTACTTCATTAAGAAAATAAAAACAAGAACATTCTCGGCAAACAAATGATGACATGTGATGTGTTTGGAAATTTAGTACCCTTTTCTTCTCATCTCAAATGTTTTTTTTTTTTTTTTTTTTTCACCTAGACCAAAATTTGTCCTGTGAAACTAGTGGGAGACATTTTCCATGCATTTAATAGGTCACTAAATTGACAAGTTAATATTCACCTTTGTATCTGTTCACAAGCCTATTTAAGCGGCAAGGTTTGCAGGTGTGCAACAAAGGGAGCGAAAAAGATTTAGACTAATGGGTGGGTTCGACATGTTATGTGTTTTTCATTTTTGATAGGATAGAATGTTTTAGAGCATTTTTTTATACTTAGAGGATTAAGAACATTTGTTAAGAAATTGCCAACTACATTTTTCAGATGATCGGCACACTGGATTATAAGGTGAACTCTCAATGAACAGGTCTTCGGGAAATTTTTATATATAGGGTGGACTGGCTTGTACTATGTTCCACTAGGTGCTGATGCTGTGTACACCAACAAATCAGTATGGTTCAAGTAAGTCAAACTTGTTTCAACTTCAATTTGACATCCGTACATAAGATATTGCAGTGTCAATTTTGAGGAAAATCATAGAACTTTAAGTGGGCTTTATAGATCGTCAAACGCTACTCGCCCTCAGTGGCTTTGAAATGGACTTAGCCACTGCAAAATCTATTTGGCGATGAAGTGGGGGCACTGCCCGACCATGATGTGTGACAATTTTGGCCTGGAATGTACCCGACCGTATGGGAGTTCTCTCGAAATCCCCATTGGCCACCACGCCCCTAAAATCTGAGCGTCGTTTGAAGTGTCATATCGTCTATAACTGCATTGATTTCTTATAGTATTTCACCTTGCGGTAGCCAGCTACAGTATTAGTGTGCATCTCTTCTTAAATGTAGTCATGCCAGACAAATAATAATAGTGGGTGAAAGCCCCTTAATGGACACACCAAAATGTGTTTGTGGATGAAATGCAGCGCACATATTCCCCCCCCATCATCTCTTGTCTGCCGCTGCTCGGCTCTCTCCTCACCCTCCCTCCTTCGTTTCCTGGGCCCGTGGGAAGAGCAGACTCTGGGAGCAGACAGTCTGCAGCCCTAAATATATGTATAAGAGGGAGAAGGGGAAGGGAGGGCACATTAGCAGGCAGAGGAGCAAGGGAGAGCGAAGGAAGGGATGGAAGGAAGGAAAGAGGGAGGGAGGGAGAACATACTGAGTGTTGGAGGACATACATTGCACATTGTACAGAGAGAGCCACATTCACAGAACAAGGAGGGAGAGGGAAGCAAACCAGAGAGGGAGCATTTGGGGTTTCAACTCACATCCCTCCTCCTCCTCCTCTGAGAAAACACATGCTCACACACACATCGACTCTCTGCCTCCCTGACACGCACGCATATGCATAGACACACACGCGCGCGCACGCACACACCGCCGCACGCATACAGAGCCAGAATTGCTTTAGGGTATACCAGTCGGCTTTGGCAATCCTTCCCTTTGTTGTTTCGGCTATTGGTTAGTCTCGGCAGCAGCGTGGCGTGTGCCTCTATCGTTTGGGAGGGGGTTTGTGTTTGTGGAGTCTACGAGGCAGTGTATGAAAGGATGCAGCTAGCAGGAGCCGGGTAAGTCCGTTCCTTCCTTCCTTTCCTGCCTTTCTTCGCGCTTGCTTCCCTCCTCCGCCCGCGCGTGCACATGGGCTACATGCAGCTCTCATCTCTCTCTTGCTCAGTCTGCTTGACACCGTCTCCTCCCAACTGTGCTCTCTCCATCCCTGCTTCCCTCTCCTCTCTCACTCTCTCGCTCTCGCTCGCCTCCTCTCTCCAGGCTGTGCCTCATTGGTGTGTCCTGATTCCCTTTTTCCATTAGGCTCCGGGCCCATTGGTCGCCCGCCTTCCCACCATTATCTCCACTCGTCCACCCCTTCTGTCATCCTGTCTCCCTACACTCTGCCTCCTCACATTCCCAGCCATCTCTCAAGTCGTAAAAAAAGGAGTTTGCATGCAATGCGGGAGCAGAAGTTTGCAGAGAGCACATTAAATGAATTGGGTGAGAAGTAAAGGGGAAGGCTGTCAGATAGAAGAGGAAGCACATTTTGGAGAAAAGTTTTAAGAGAAGACTGCGGCTGGTAGGTAACTTAATTCATGCTGTCTCCTCGTAAAGATTAGTTGCCTTGTGTCGCAAAGTGACATAGACGATCTTTACATTTTCGAGAAAAAAAAAAGTCCTGAGCTTAAGTTAGTTGTTGCAACTCTGGTGTTTGTTACTGCATAGTTCTCCTTATAAGTTTGTTTACTTACCATGCTGACTTGAAACTGATCCGAATCAGTAATGTGAATAAAGACACGTGAAGTTTGTTTTCATTTAGGTTTCCGTAGCGGATGACTCAATGACACCATGCGTGCACTGTTTGTTTTGGATGTTATTACATTGTGCAGAATTTGTGTTTTTTGTGAAATGATAAAATATATTAAATGAGATCTTTTGTTGATCTTTTGAGAAGAAACATTGTTTGACAGGCTGGACCAAACTCAAGACATAGGCACCCTCCATAAAAAGGGAAGAGCGCATACAAAGCTTTCCCCTGCAAAACAGTACACATTTGGTACTGTGGCGTGTTTGTGTCACATTCTGAGTAATGACAACACAAAGGCAAATGTGCTGCAACATGTTGTATTTTGCAAAGATAAACAAAGTGAGCTGTTTTTTTGTCTTCCTCGTCTGCAAATTGTTCCAATGTAGCATGCATTACTGTAATGAATGTCAGTCAAATAAAATTCAAATAATTGGGTATACAAACCTGTGAATATTACCACCGAATGAAATTTGAATTCATTCAAAAGTCAGCAATTTAACATAAAGAGCATGTGTTTTACAAAACATAAACAAACAATATTTGGTAATTCTCTCCAATTTTCCCTGCACTCTGCACAACCACCTTGTGCGGACAGCTGACTTGGCATTAAAGTGTGACCATGTTCTTTGGGGTCTTCCTCCGGTAATGTCTTGCTTGTTAAGAAGAGACTGGTGTTGTCGTGCTGAGAATGTGTGCTTGTGTAGCACCAGCACTGTGCCTGATGTGCTTTGCGGCGGACAGGAAGACAGGCCACTGTGATTAAATTAGAGAGGGAAATCACGCTACCCTGCTTGTACTGAGAGCAACATTACAGGGGGACCCCCAGCCTCCCACCGCCCCCAGCCTCTGTGTATGTGTGTGTCTCTCTGGAGCACCACTGGTCATAGCTGCAATATTTATCACTTTCCTTCTAGCTCCACTTTGGGCCATAATACTCAAATCTAGCTTTTGTTTCAAAATAAAGATGAATGATAAAGCAGACATAGTCGACAGACAATCAAGTTAAATGAGTGAGTTTTTACTCCAGTCTTGCGTGGTATAAAAAAAAAAATGAGAGCACACCCTTCTACTGCAGCCTAATGAATTTAAAAAAAAAAAGGCTATTGGGGATCCCCTGTACACAAACAGCAGTGGGTGGTCGTGGTTGGTGTAGGTGTCACATGCCTTCATTAGCCTCTGATGCGTGTCCACATTTATGCAATATTTGTACAGAGCAAAAAAGAAAAGAAGAAACAATCTATGTGTCCCAGTCTGTGGTTTAGCTTTTGTGTTTTGGCATGGAGATTGACCAGTTTGGCAATATCTCAGTGTTTCACTGAACATTTTGATTCTATTTTTATTTTATTTTTTGGCGGTTCTTAACAAGAGGCAGTCTCCAAAATGCAGTTCCATTTTGAGCTTTATTCATTTTATGTACTGTAGAATTCGACTGTGCTGCAAGCAATATATTGTACATTTAAATATGATCTTATTACTACTGAATGCCTTAAGTTTACAGTAATATAGATTACAACAAAACGTTTGTTTACTCACTGTTCACATGCACCTTTTTAAGTATAAATTTCTTACATGAATAATCTATGTCTGGCGAAAATAAAAATGTGTATTCTCATTTTCAATAGAGCTACAGTATATTATTCTTGTAATATATTATAGAACTGCCCTTAGGAAAAGGAACACAAAACAGTTAAATTACCCATGTTAGTGCAGCTCTAAAACGACAAGAACAATAACATTTTCTTATCTTACATCCAGTCAGTAAAATCTTGTGAAAGATTATTATTGACTAAAATTTCTATTTCTCAAACTTATTAATTTAACATTTTTGTCAGCAAATTCTCTCGCCATTTCTATGTTAATATTTTTTTCACTTTTGTCTTTGTGCATGTAAAGAATAGATAGTTGTATCTTTGCCCAGGCATTGTGCTTATTGGATATGACTTGAATGAATGAGCTGCTGTTTGTCAGGTAGTTTTCGCCAGATTTAATACGCAAAATTATGTCGGCCATTGCTGACAAATGATCATTATGATTGACTGTGAGCAAGCGAATCAGTGAACACAAGAAAAGTGACAGAAGTGAACAAAAATGCATCACAGAGTAAATCCAGCCTAGCTCAACATTGCTCTTTACTTAGATTTGGCCGTGCTTGTATTTTGAGTGTGTTGCGCAAGATTGGCATGACCTTTCAGTCATGTTCAGTGTGTGGCAAAGTTGACCTGGAGTTGTGAAAGGCGCAAGGTTGGTCAATAAACATGAAAATAACAGAATCATGGGTGATAATAGGAGTGACCCAATATTTGAGTCGAAATGGTGCCAACTCTCAATTCAACTTTTGACGTCATGTACAAAACAAATCATTTTTGGGGTTGTTTTATGCAAAATAATCCTGAAAGTTAGTACAATTTGCACAATACCCAAATATTGGGTCTCATTATTAACCATAATTTTGTTATTTTTAAGGGTGGTCAGATACGTGCTTAACCAGTAAATCCACTGGCACACAAAGTACAATATTTGATAACTGCATGCAAAATTCACAAATATAATTATTTGATTTGCAGTATGTTCTTGTGAAATCAGCAGAAAAGAATTGTTTAATTTACCACATAAAACTAGGGCTGGCCGATGAATCAAATTTATTCAATTCACGTGTCGTTTTAAAAATCAATCATTTGAAAATTAGATAAATTGTGTGATCGAACACTTAACTACGTAGTTGCGGCATTTAGGGAAGTATGAATAGCTATTTTATGCACAAGCTAATAATAAGTTTATGTTAAAAGTGATATTAAATCAGCATACATTATTGTTGTCTGAACATTTTGCACTCAATCTTAAAATTATATTTTTAATGAATCAAACGTTTAAATTCGATGTTTCATTAGTTTTATTACTTTGATCAAATGTTAATTTTCCAGACGCCCGAGATTGTTATTTTTGATAATAATAAACATTTTTATACTGTCAAGTATATAGTACATTCTACATGCAGATTTTTTTTTCATTGCAAAATTGACACCCACGGTCAAATTGGTGATACCATTAAGCATACGTATGCATGTGATTGCTACACATGAACATGAGTCTTTGCAAAACTTTGAGAAGATACCTGGGGAATCAACTCGCTCTTCCAGTCTTCTCAATGACGTGGTTAGGCAAGGGCAGAGCGGGGATTGATCCATCCGAGCAGACACAATGTCAATACTGATGTCTGCTCAGTGTGAGATGTGGCTGCTCTTGTGTCCTTCACTGAAATCTCCCTGCAACGTTTGATATATAGCAGCCATTAATTAAGCCACCTTCATCAGGGAATTCAGTTTACTCCTATGCTTCCTTGAAAAACATAAAATAATTAGCTTTAATCTTGCTTTATTTTATTATTATTATTTTTTAATCTCACATAGCTAAACATGTTCCTCTTTTAACTTTTGGGGAGGAAACCAAAGCTATTTATAGCTCTTACATGAGGTAGGACATTCATCTAAAATTAGGAAATTCAGAAACACTCTGCCACTGACAAATGGTATAGTTTGGTGCTTTTCCAAATAGCACTGCTTTTGATTTTTTTTTTTTCTTGAGATACAATGTTGAGCAGTTTTCGATCATAGCCATAACATTCTATCCAGTATAAGGCCAAAATAAGAACAATGGTTAAATCTGGGGATTCTTCTTGCGCCTGACAGTCCCTTGCATCTAACTTTGGCAGGCAGACTGGAATTCTGATGTGGGTCTTCCTCCTGAGATAGCATGGGAGTCCACCACCGTGCGCACACACCTCCGTGACTCTCCTCGGGGAAAACATGATCTATCTCCTGGCGGGCAGGCCAATTAAAAACCAATCAGGCTGCATGAAGTGCGCTGGTAATGGGAAAGCCACAGTGGTGGAAGTGGGGCTGATAAATGGACACTTTCACCTTGTGGCATAACAGCCTCCCACCAGCATCCATCACCCTCAGGGACAAGGCTCTCCTACACGCCACTCGCAGCCGCCCTGCAATATACTGTACACTCAGTGACCACAATGCCAGGGACAACTGCAGGATCTAATGCAAAAACTGCATTTACAAGGCAATAATCTTCAGTCTTTAATGGCATTGTCAAAGATCATTAATTTGACAATACGTATGTTCTCGTGCATTTAGAAATGCACTACATCATACCGATTTACTGACTGTACTATTCTGCAAATGACAGTTAAGGGCTATGGTTAAATGAATATTTCCTTTTTTATGAATTTTCCCAATATGAGATGGGGACAATATTTTACGCTAGATGTAAAGCAAACTGCCTGTTCTCCCTGTGCTCCCGTTTGTCTTCTCTGGGCACTCTGGTCTCCTCCCACATTCCAAAAGCATGTATGGTTGGTGTATTGGACACTCCAAATTGCCCTTGGGTGTGATCGTGAGTGTGGATGATAGTTCGTCTCTGTGTGCCTTGCGAATGGCTGGCAAGCAGTCCCGGATGCCCCGCCTACTCTCCGAAGATGGCTGGGATAGGCACCAGCTATCTAGTGACCCTAGTGAGGATAAGCAGATGATAGAAATAGACGGACTTAAACGTGTTTGGTTATATTATGTCGGGATTAGGTGTGTATGCTCATTAAACTGTTAGCTTGTCAATACAATACAAAAGTCCACATTTGAACACGTGCTTTTTTTTACCCTTTCACACTTTTTGAAACTGATGCAGAATTTTGTCAACTGGACTGTACCATTTGCATTTTAGGGTTGGGGAAAAAGTCCATTGTAACTGCAATAGCAAATAAACCAAATAAATCCTTTGAGATGCATTATAATTCAGTTGATTTGTCCCCAGTGGCAAAACACTGTGTCTGCCGCTGCTATTTACATGCTTTTGATGGATGTGTCGAGTTGTTTGGTGCAAACTTGACACGTGTACTATTTAAGGCGTCCTTGCTAAATACAAGTGGAAACACATTTTTCGTATCTTTGCCCCCGGTGCCAATGTAAGGCTGCTGAAAAGAAAACTATTAAAGAGTGTGTGAGAGGATTCATTCCATTTCAGAAGCTGCTGTGACCTACTTCACACAGCCA
This sequence comes from Hippichthys cyanospilos, assembly GCF_059441005.1. NCBI lineage: Eukaryota > Metazoa > Chordata > Actinopteri > Syngnathiformes > Syngnathidae > Hippichthys > Hippichthys cyanospilos. Next base: position 14,901,021 of record NC_142382.1, read on the forward strand.
GGCAGCTGTAAATAAGGATTTTCATAACCTGGTTTAGCCTTTTCCCATCGGAAGCACAACAGTGTCTTGACGATTGTTGTAAAGATCACCGGAGTCGCTGTTTTGAGTGTTGCTATGATATCATCAAAGCGCTGACCTTGAGACTGCTTGAGTTGTTTTCAGGCCATTACATTTACTTTTTATTTTAGAATGAACAGGCGCTTGGTGTTTCGAGATGATAGAAAAGCAAGGTGCTCAGTCAGACAGTTCATTTCTTCCAGCTTGTTTACGTACTGTGTTCTGCTGTGCCCCTTTCAACTTACACAATCTAAGAGGGAAAAATGTGAGATATCCAGGCAAGCCCAGCCTCAAAGTAAAAAGAACACTTGACAAATAAAATATGAACGGCATCATAGTATTATCCAAAATTGTTCCTTGAGTCTCTCTGGACCTCAGCTCGGCCAATCAGGCAAAAGTGCTGTGATATTGGCAAATGATTACTAAACAGGCATCCATTATTCAACATGGCAATTGGAGAGGTCACAATCTCCTTATTTATGCTTGCTCCATAAATCTGATTTGTCACTTTTGATCGCGCTCTCCGTCATGTCGGCAATATTGGGTGAATATTACGATGTTTGATGGGTAATTGACTATGGCATGCAACAGCGGTCAAGATGAATGGACACCCTACGGGAGCAGTCGGGGGAAACGAGGGTTTATGCTGTAGGTGAGTCAGACGAGACAAAAGATAGGTTGTGATCAAGGCATGGTAAAGAGGGGAAAAATACTGACAATTGTAAATACCCTTGATGAGCAACAGCTTTGGTAAATAATATTTTTGATTTCTTGCAGTTAAGTGGTTGGGGCCCAAAGTTAGATATTTTTTCACAGACGAAAAACTCCCGAGCGGCAGGCACCCCATGTGTTCATTGAAACTGCTCTGCAAGGAGAAAGACATGTTACTTGTAGATACTGGTGTGCAGAAAATCTGTTCAAACTTTCGCTGATGCTATAAGCTTACCTTTCATTCACACACCATTACAAAATGTTGTGATTTCATTTCAGTCATTTAAGAGATTTAATACCTTTGTGAGAATCACCATAAATTTGGCTGGCAATCAGTTCAAGACTACTGGTATAGGCTTTGGCATGCCCACGACCCTCGTGAGGAAAAGAGATTATGATAGGGGATGGATGGATGGCTAATGACCATATTTATTTTATTCTAAGCTTCTTTAATTTGTTATAGTAAAATAAATACCAGTAGAACAAATGTAAGATGTGTTGTAATATGGGTAATGCTTGTTTATGCATTTTTATTTTAAATCACACATTTTGCCAATTTTGTTACAAGAATCTGTTATTTGCCTCTGTGAAGCAGAAGCACTTCTTAAACGTGATAATACAAAAATCTGCAATATTTAGTCTACTCTGTCACAATGACCATGTTTAAAGTGAGGATGGAGGCGTAACCATCACTCTTTCTGTATAGTGAGCATTTATTTCTGTGATAATTCAACACAATACCTCTAAAAAAACAAATGCAAGATTGATTGAACTTGCTCCTGAAATATAAATGGAATCGAACAAATCCAAAATAGACTTATTTTCCCACCTTTTCTATTATGCTTTTACTGTCAAAATTGTGTTTAGAAAAAAAACACACACACACACTTGAGCTCATGTTTGCATGTAAATTCGAGCCAAATCCTTTTGAAGTGGGGACAGCAAGTCATGAGAAAGAATAGGATCCAGAATATGTATTGAGTAAAGAGGACATTGAAGTGTGCCGTATTTGTTTCAGTCAGCACTCAGAGTGGTTATTGTTATAGACAATAGAATAAATGATTCCTATGATCACATTGTTATTGTCGCAGACAATGAAACAGACCATTTGGAATAACACATTATCCTCTCTGTCTCCTGCCTTGGCTGCTGTGACGGTTTCTGTACAAACATCAAACTTTTGAGGATAAATGAAAATTAGAATAACAGTGGGTGTAGGTGGTTCGGTCAAGCGCGAGCGTTTAAGAGTGTGTGTCTTATTCGACGCGAGTCTGTACGCGAGGCCTATATGACAGCACTGGGAGGAGGCAGCCAGGCAGACATGATGTGCTCTGAGCCGCAGCGTCTCTGTGAGGGTGGCCTGACCTCTGCCTTCAGCTCCGCTTCACAGGACAGCAGCAAATGAGAGGTGTCATTGCATGACAGCAGCACAGTCCCTCTTTAGGACTGACGGCTCCTGCAACACACACATGCGTGAGTATCGGATCCAATGTGCAAATGGGTCGGCACATATGTACGTAAGCATGTGAGTCGAGATGAACGCATGCCACAGTTGGCACCAAGTCGAGGATACAATAGATGCATAAATATTGACGGCTACTTTACATCTGTGTTTTGGCATGAATATGCAGCTACAGTGTAGCTCTGTTTGAGAAGCATTGATATGAATTGAGTTTTGACCGTTTTAGAGCTTAAGTCTTGCTTTGACAAGCTCCAGTCAGACACACATTGGATTGTGTTAGACAACAGTCTAAGCCTACTTTCTGTTTGATTTCAATGCTCCTTACTATCTTTTGAAATATGCTTTAGATACAGTAAAGTATTTCTATTGTGCGCAGCACTTTGGTACCTTCAGGGTATACTTGCACCTTGTTCTGATTCCAATTGCCATGCAGTTGTCACGGTAATGTGTTTGTCACCTTTGTTATTTTCACGTGTATTTACTTTTGTGACGGGTGGTGATTCTTTGTTCCTTGATGTATCAGTTACCATGCAGTTGCTATGGCGCATTAGTTTGTTTTATTTTGTCGTATGGGATTGATCATGTCTGACAGTCTTCATGCTAGATAGATTGTCTGAAACATGTCAGACCATTTTCACGGTCTCAAGTTTCCGAGTCCATTTTCCAATGCTTGGCAAGGTTATGTTGCATTTTTGTGTATAAAGACTTTCTAACTTTCTACTTTGGTGTCTCTGTTGCAGTTAGGTTCGATTTTTGCTCCTCGTGTGACACATATTGCAGATAGAAGTAAAATTTCATGTATCCATCTAGCCATGTTTTTCCGTAAATCTTGGGCTCAGGTCGCAGAGGCAAAAGTTGAAGCAGAGAGGCCCAAACTCCCCCTTTCCCGAACTAATTGCTTGGAATAGTTCCGCTGGGAGGATTCCGAGGTCTTTTCTCACCCTATCTCTAAGGGAGAGCCCAAACACCCTGCTGGAGTCACCCATTTGGCGACTTGTGTCCGTGATTGTGTTCTTTTTGTCATGACCCACAATAAGTGATCATAGGTGAGAGTAAGTAGAGAGACCTTCACATATAGGCTTAACTCCTTTACTACAAATGACAGATACAGAGTCCACATCACTGAATGTGCCATTCTATTTTACTCATCGAGCCACCCCTTCCATGAGACCTGAAGAAACTTAAACTCCTCCTACACTCTCCTCCCACACTTAGAACATGTTCTCAATCCATAAATTGATTGGCCACTTCACCCTTTTCTGACGATAGGTCCTAGTCTCAGTTTGCAGGTGCTGGTTGTTATTCCAAGCGTTCCGTACTTGGCAGGGATCGCCTCCTCCCCATCCAATGGTGAAGATCATAACTGGATGAAGTCAACAGAATCACATCGCCTGCAAATAGCAGAGATGTGATAGCTAACCAAACCCAATCAGAGCCATCTGAGTTGCTGCTCGAAATCCCTGAATGTCCCTGAAGCTTATGAAAAGAATTAGTGACAGAGAGCAGCCTCGGTGAAGTCCAAGGGTTTATTGGAAATGAAGCTGACTCACTGCCGGTAACTCCAAACAACCTCTGACATCGGTTTTACTGGGTTGGAGCAGCCCAGTCTAAGGGGTCTATAACCCCCGACAAAACTCCAGAAGAACACTGTCGAATATCTTCTCTTAGTCCACAAAGCACATGGTTAGTGGGGCTCCCCTGCACCTTAATGAGGGTCTAGGTCTGCTCCACTGCATAGTTGCTGGGCATCTGAGATTTCACCGGTAGTTTAAATTGTCTTACATTGCATGTGTACTTTTTGATCTCATTAGATTGTTCAACTGCATGTAATGTTGTGTTCTGTGTAAAAGGCACATATCATGTTGTGTGACTAAAACTAGGGTGAAAAATTCAACTCAAACTAGAACACGGCCGCTTGCCACCTGGAGACCTTCTCAGACAAAACCACTGACAAGGCAACTTTTAGCCTTCATGCTAAGTCCCTCCAAGACACAAACACTTGCACTCAAGCACACACACGATTATCCTCATGTACCCTCTCCCTACTTGTCCTCCCTTTGCTCCCTCTGTCAAGCTCCTTTATCTCAGCCTGACTGTATCCCAGAATCCCGTGCATCTCTCGTTTTCTCTCCAACAACCTTCCCCCTGAGCTGTTTTCCTCTGCTGCTGCCATGCATCTTGATTGTTATACTGTTTTCCGTAGCAGGATTTCCCTTGTCCTGTTGGATGATTAGTTCAAATGACTGCTAGTAGTGGGTGGTGGTGCAAGTTTTCCCTCCGCTTCTCATCTGAGTTCAGCAGTTAACGAGGGGGCTGGATCACGTATTTACTGATAACAAGACGGGTACTATGGCTTCTTATATCCTCCCCAATCCTCATCAATTACACCCTGCTTTCCCATGCATAATAAATCAGACCCACAGACAAGAAAGTCATAAGTGTGTGGTGTGATCTGCTGCAAAACACAGAAGGAATTGAAGCAGTGCACTCAAAAGAGGATTCTCGCCCACTTTTCATTGCTGCAATGTATTCAGGTCATTGCCAGGGTCTCTTTTAGCGCACCTCTTTGCTTTTTTTTTGTGCTGTGCTCCTATGTTGTGTTCATACTGTTAGAATCTGTGTACCCCAGACCTGAATTAAAAGCTCTACACGTTTTAGCTCTTTAGCCCTTGCTTCCCTCGATTCCAGGACCAAGGTACTGCCCTGCTCATGTAAGTGACCTAATTTTCCTGCTCGTCCCAGCATTTTCTGATATGAGCTGTTCCAAAATAGAACGGCTAAGGCAAAGCGTGGCTTTGCTCATTTCCATCTTGCATAACAGAAACCAAACACTCTCCCCCTCCCCTGTGTCACCTCCACACATACCCCAACCTCTTCCTTAGTTCGTGGCAAGATGGCACATCCTCTTACAGGCTTGACCCCCCCCCCCCCCCCCACACACACACACACACACACACACACACACGCACACACGCACACACGCACACAGTGAGAGGACGTTGATGATACTATTTTATGAATTTAATTAATTCATTTTCTCTCCACCTTGCATATCATCTCAATATTATGTCTCTTACAATGTGTGCACTGCTAGTGGTATATATACAGTAATAGCACATTTTCGACCAAACACTATTTTTTACTTTAGTTCGGTAAAATGTTCGATTATTGTTCACGTTTTCAAAGCGCATCAAAAGAAATGATCAAGCTGTTCTACTTTTGGAGTCATCCACTTTGAGTGGCAATAACTTTGTCCTAATTTAGGGGTTGCACCCATATATTTCAAGGCCACTGGTGTTATAACGCCACATAAGGCTGTCCTAATTCAAGGCTCCTTCAAAATGCACCCTTCTTTTTCTGTTTAGATGCATTTCTGCTAATCCTTTGTGGCCTCCAACATCCCCCAAGCGCTCCCAATATTATTTGTACGCCTATTGTTTCAAGAATAAATAGGGTTGTCATGACTTGAAACTTAAAAAAAAAAAAAAACTTTCAAAAAAGTACATTTACATATGATTTTGTTTATTCTCCAATAAAGGGCATTTCAATTTCAAAATGTTTTGATGTACTTGTGTGATTAGTGATGCAAATATTTTTTTCCACCTACCATTGCTGAGACAAGTAAAGCCTGGTACACATAAGAATGATGATGACCACACACATGCTTGGAAAAAAAAAGCATGTGTGTTCTTACTGCTTATGTAGCGTATGGTACACAGGTGGTGATCAGCACATCACCACACACACTCTGTTTCACATGTATTTATACACGGTTCCAGTGCAGGAATGAACAATTTAAAGGAGGGGGCCACAAATTTTCATCACAGGGCCATCTCACTTTCTGACTGACTACCATTCTAGGACAAAGGACAGCCAAGGAGTCTGTGGCTTGGTCAACCATTGTGTTGACCATCCAGAATTTGCAATTGTAAATTTTGAATGGGATTAACATTCACAATAGTTGAGTCCAATCCTCATTATTTATTTATTTATGTATTTATTTATGTATGTATTTAATCACTTATTTTAAGTGTACTACTCAACTGTCAACAAACCCTAGCCACGGGATAATCTTCAAAGAAATTTGATATCTGCTCTTCAAGCCTTTGCTGACTTGTATTGGAAGGGATGGATTCAACACAGATTTTAGCATGTGCGTATCTGGTGAACTAAACCTGGGCAAAATCGAATTTTTTTCCAATGAATCCCAGTATTTTGTTACACATGATTTTGTAAATGATAAAAAATATATTTTCCTCCAATTTGATGCTGCGCGTTTCGCCCTCATGAGCTCATGTAGATTCCGCATACCTCTTGTTTCCTTCACACTCACACCAAACAAAATGTTAGCGCAACATGGTTAGAGCTAAAGAAAATAAACCGTTTTCAAAAGACAGGATTTGTATTATCAGAGGTTTAGAAGTAAATTGGTTTTGTGGTGACAGATATGGAGCTAATATAATTTGTTGCAAGTCCGTTGCAACAAAAGGCAGAAGCACAACATACTGTATAATGTATTTGATCAATTAAAAGAGAGGCATTTCCCCAAGTATGTAAAATTTTAAGCCTTACGAGGGAACAAGACCGTGTCAACCAAAAAACAAACAGCTAAAAAGCAGCTTACTTTGTAGGAGTCATTTACACTAATAAGAATATGGGGGCACGATGGAAACCCATCAGTGAAGCGGCTGTGTTGCAAATTGCTAAAGACCAAGAACCCATACGTATACACAGGCGTCACGTTAGAGGTAGGCTGCTCTTCCTTGCCCAAAATATATTGGAAAAAACCAAGGGGAGGGAAACAAGAACGTGCCTCAGGACTTGTATAGAATAGGAAGTCTTTATTATCATTGTATAGCCACTACGCAACAAAATCAGCAGCACTTTAACCAAATAGTGTTGTTTGTACCCTAAGCGATACAAGTTGCAAAGTTTATCTTTAACAAAGTTTACAAAAGGTTTAAATTTGCACTTTATTGATCTCAATCTCAATACGATATTATATGATCCTACATTTGTTTACAGAAGTATTTCATGTGGAGCAGATGTTTTGTACTTAATTCCAAGGGGGAGTTATGTATGCTAAATACAAGCTAAATCAAAAGAAAGACTTGGTATCAATATTCTTTGTCACTTTTGCTTATTTTCCTTAAAAATTAGATGGGAGAAATATTGGAAATTGATATTTTTATTTTTTTATTTTTTGAGAAATATCCATTATTTTAGGCAAAATCGCCCAATCCTAACAGCAAAAACTGGCTCAAACACGCTATCTTCCAAAGGCAGGACCATTCAGGCAGTGACTAGTCTTTCTATAAGCTTTCTGGCATTGATACACAGCTTTTCGTTTGTGGAGTGACATGGACACAACAAAGGTAAGTCATTCTCAGTAAAAGCTTGTAAAGCCATACCACAAAAAGGACTAAAGTCTACATTTACACTGTATTGCATTCCAAATATTTTACACAGTACTTGATAGCATTCCATTGTTTACTAACAATGGGATACCAAGTCTCAATGTTTCCCAGAGGTGGGCAAATTACATGTTTTTGCTGGTCCGACATTCGTCAGAGACCTGTCCTCTTTCCATCATCATCGGTCCATCATTTTTTCAAGTCATATGAAAATGTAATCGTTGGTTCGTCAGTTTATTGACATTTTTTTACCCAAATTTACGCCACCACTAGTGGGCAACATTTAAAATTTTGATTTTATTTTTTCTTTCTTTTCCATCATTCTTCAGGTGCTGGTCTACTTCTGTCTGCACTCATTCTTATTGTTTATTATGTTTTAGTACTTAAGTTAACACCAAGTCTGTGGTTGAACCGTTACACTGCAATTGAAACATTACACAGTAATATAGGTGTAACAAAAAAGCAAAGCCAGCTAAGGAGCTTAACCCTAGGCTATAATACACTATCATAAGTGATACAGGGGATGATAGAACAATTAGCAATCATGTCCTCTAGATGGCATTGTCATGCTTTACGTCACTCTCAAATGAGTATGTCGGTTCTCATTTATAACTGCCTGCCCTATAACTATACGTGGATGACGGTTTCATTAACATTTGTCTAAATTTCTTCAGTCACATACACTACAAGGAAACAGAGTATTGCTGAGGCTGATTTTACAAATAAATAAATAAATAACATCTTTCAAGGGACAGTGTGTAAGATTTGGACCATTTTTCATTAAAAAAATAATAAATTAAATGATTGTACATTTAAAAAACTTGAAAATGAATGTGTATATCATGACCAACAGTATGTTTTAAATATAATTATAGGCGTCGTTATCATTCAATTATATTACATGAGGGGTGGCACTTCTCCGGAGGCAGCCATGTTTGTCATGGCTACGGACCTCCTGATGTCTGTAATGAAAAACGTTCTAAATCGAACACTATTCCTTTAATTTGGGAATTAAAAAACTTCTATCTTGCGTTTCCCGGTCAAGAGCCAATCAGAGAAAATGCAAATTTGATCTGCATTCATTAGTTACTTGAAACACATCCCAGACTGCTCTTATCAGCAAGAAACCTGAAACCAGGGTTAAGACAGGGAGCAACTACAAATAAATCCCTGGTAAAGTCAGCTGTATTATAGCAGTGAATTACAAGTAGTCAATTGAACCAACCCAGGTCATTCACTCAACTAAACATATGTGTCCACTGTTTGGTTGTACTGTAAAGTGACTATTGTCACATTGACTGCAGACTGATTGCAGTTTGCACTATAAAGATGCAGGAATATGGCAGATAAGCATCCACGTCCTTTTAATTGTATTTCATTAAGCAAAAAGGGGCGTGGCAGACTGATTGTCAAATGATGTTACAATGATGATGAAAATTATCATTCCGACATTTATTTGCCATTTTTTTAAGCATTCCTGTCGTTCGTTGGTCCGTCGGCAAAACGGGTGTGAGTCGGTGACGGACTGATGTGTCAGTCCTGACAAAGTGCCCACCTCTGATGTTTCCATAAGTGAAATAGCAATTGTGATTCTTAACACAAAGTCCACAACGGATATCCACATCAAGTTTGTGATCTCAGATCATACAGTGGTCAACAGAACCTGTGTTTGCTCAGAAATTGCGTCACGAGATCAAGCCCTGATACACTTATAGCAAGGACAGAAGCACTGGATTTAGACACATTTTTTTTTATGCAAGCTAAGATATTGCATAGGCGTAGTTCATAGATGTACATCGTAACCCCTGTCTAAAATCTCAATTAAGATGCTGTGATGGGAAAAGCACCATAAGAGCAATGGTGCCGTTGCTACTCCTTGTTGTTGCGTTGGCTGTAGATGGAGATAATGAGAAGTAGGGGGCTGAGAGCGCAATCATTATTTTATCCATGGCTGCAGTGCTTCTTAACGTGGTCTGTAGGGCACCTCAACAAAGCTAATGTAGAGAAATGGAAACAGATGGAAGGTACAATTATTTGATCTGCAAAGACCTCTTGGTGGGCTTTGTAGTAGCTGGACTAGACTGCTTAGAGGCAAGAGAGTGGGATGTGTGCGTGTGTTTGTGTGTGTGCGTTCATTTGCAAGGGTGTGGGTGGACGCCTGCATGCATGCGAGTTCTTGCTGCCCATCTGTTCGCGTGTTTGAATGCGTCGCACGTGCCCGCATGCTCATCTAATAACAATAAAATGATTTGTCACACACTTTCAGCATATGCCATTCTAATTACGATTGAACGGTGACAGTTTTGCAGGTAGAAAGTGGGAAGGAAGCCCACTCAGACTTTTTTTGCAACATGCATAGCATAGGGAGTTCTTTTATTTCTTGCAGTGCCCATACTGTGTTGTCCAGTAAATTGGATGACTAAAGCTTTGTACCTGTGAGACCAGTTTGACATTCGACTCTAATGTGTCACTCCTACACAGACTTCTGTACTGGCATTGTTTTCATGCATTCATGTGAGTTTTATTGCTTATGCGCTAGACACTAATGGAACAGAACTGTTTTAAGCCTTTTTTTCACCCAAAAATGCTTTGCACTGGTTAAAGGGTACTTGGCCAAAAAAAAATAAAAAATCACAAGGCAAACATCATTGCAAAGGGCTGAGTACCACTGCTGTATAGTGCAGTGTACATCCCACATTTGTTTGTGTAACTGCTGTTATATACCAGCACTGTTTGCCGGTCTGCTGTATGCAAGACCCAACAACAGACACGCAGCTAAAATAGGGACGCACAAGTGCACTTTGACCAACATGCAGCCTCTCTTATAATCCCTGTTTGACAAACACAAACATACACAGACATCCAATGGGGTACATTATCACATATGATCCCCCTGTCATGTGTTGGGTTAGAGGACATGGCCGGCTGGTGTGTGCGTGACTGGCGGCCCACACCTGTCAACAGTACTCCATGGGCTGGGTTCTGATTCTATCTGACAGCCTGGCTGCTATGGAAGAATGCGTGTGTTTGCGTGTGTGTGCGTGCTCCGTGACCATTTGAATGAGTCACTGTTATGCCTCCACTGTTATGTTCCCCAGAGGACCCTGTCTGACTGGTAGTTTTAGATTGTGCGCGTTTGTCGACGCGTCTTTGTGGATGCGTGTTCGGCCTCCGTTAACAGCTGGCCTCGTACTCAAACGATAAAAGAAACGTGCCCGACCATCCAATTTTTAGCGATCTGGTCTCCAGAAGTGTTTGTACCATGGCGCTACAACACAACCGAATCATGATGCCCTCAAAAGCTCACACACTCTTTTTGTATTGTGCACTTTTTCTTTTTTTCTTTTTTACACAGCAACCTTCAGAGAAATGCCTGAGCCAAAATGATTCATTGTACTGTTGAATTTTATGCTTTAACCTCTTTCACATCACATAGCCAATAGATCTAGCTCCCTGGTTGCTCTCAGACGTCATTCTTCAATTATGGCTGCCACCGTCCAAGTATTGTGGAGCAGTTGTTCCCTCCAGTGATTTTCAGCAGCACATGCACTTGGCTGAAATATTCAGCCGGGCTCCCTACATTACCTTGCATGTATAATTACCGGATATGCTGCCTGCTGCTGATAACTCTCCCAAACAATGTTTGAAGGGAGGAGGGGGCGATGAATCCCCAATGAAGTGTGAAAAAGACTGATTAAAATTGCCATGGTCAAAAGCCAGCACACCAATGTGTTCTGCTCTTGTGGGCCAGGGAAGATGTGGAGACAGGCTCTGCTGGGCTCTCCATGCTTTAGATTTTAATTTTTTTAGATTTTTTTTTCTGTATTATTATTTTACAACATTATTTTATTCTTATATACTCTATCCAGAGTCAATTATTCATACTGTACATCCTCTAGGAAATTAACAATCAAGAAATTAGTTTCCAACATTTGGTTTTGCAACGTACAGCATACAAGTAGTAGGTATGTTAAGAGCCTACATAAGATTGTGTACTTTGAGCGCTTTTGGGACCTAAATCTGATTGTTCTAATGGGATGTCTGGTCGCATCAAGTGGGAAAGCAAAATCCATCACAAAATGTCTATTCGCTTGGCTCGCAAAACTATGAAACCACTTTCTCATGCTCAGTCTTGTCTAATTTAGCACAGTGCACGTCGATTGAACTTTCGCACTCTTGGTTTTTTAATCAGTGTCAGTCACTGGCCATCAGTTCAGGACATACACCACCTACTGCCCTAAGACAGCTGGGATAGTCCTTGGGATCCTTGTGAGAATAAGTGGTTAGGATAACAGATTGGTGCTATTAAAGATCATTTGACAGCATTTAACAACAATACAACAAAACACATAACATAAAACTGTGATATTCAGTAATCTTGCATCGCACACATATATACAGTAGATGTCAAGGATTTTCCTCCAAGCACATATACACCTGTCCACCAAAATAGGTTCTGTTCACAAGCAATGGAATTGGAAATCCAGACGAATCCATTCCAGGGTCTAAATGATTGTGTCTTGACAGCTCTGATTATTTAATAGTAATAGGAAGATAAGTACTGTAAATCCCCAAATATAAGACACACCTCTGTATAGGACGCACCCTTAATTTTGGGGTAAAATTCTGGTACTTTCTGTTACTGTGTATAAGACGCACCAACACTCCTGCAAGACGTAAAAATTATAGCTAATCATCTTCCTGAATCGTATTTTTTGCATTCATATCCTTAAATTATATACTTGGTGTTTGTTGACTTGTGTGTGTTTCATATTTCCCACATTGTGAGTGGTCAGTGACTGCCTCACAAGTGTTATGTTGAATGTGCTCAAAAATACCCAAAGTTGCGCAGCATTCACATTTCACCAAATGTACACTTGTGTGTATCTCCCAAAACAATGCAATTAATAAACGAGTCAAACTGCATATCTTTCCATGTACTCTTACCAGTGCACACGGCTCTATACCTTGCCACTCTTAATTCAATTAGCTGGATACATTCTAACTTTTAAATTATCATCTCAGTTTTAGTAATTTAGTAGTTTTCTGCATCTGAACTCAGACGGTGGTTCAGTCTGCTTGCTTCTTTTATTGAAAATAATGGCTGAAAAACCTCTGCTAACATGAGGCGTTGTTAGCTGCAAGAGGCACTAGCTGCGAACAGCCAAATGAATTGTGCCCCTTATGGTAGTTATTGTAAAAAAGAGTACAGCCAATATAAAAATGCAAATCTGTGTGTCAAAACTCGCTTTATGTGGCTGACAGCGCAATTTTCTTAGAATGGTGTTGAATAGAATATAATTCAGATACTTAAGTTACCGTTTATAGGATGCACACATACTGTTGGCCTTCATTTTGGGGAAATGGTATCTTATATTTGGGAAATTATGGTAGCTATCATAAAAGCAATGTTTCCTCTCCTTTTTGAATGCAGCTGAGCATTCACACAAACTCCCTGAACAACCTTAGTCCATGGTGAGAAGCATCAAATATGCACCTGTTAATCAAACCAGCACCACACCTGTCCAAAACCTGAGATCATAAGATACATAATGTAAGTATGCTCCAAAAACCATTTCAAACTTACTTACTACTGCATATTAAAACAAATTAGGTAAATTGGTTCCACAAATAAAATGAGCCAGAGTTTGGAACAGACAGCTATGGAGTATGGATTTTGTAACATTTTATTTTGTGAATTCACCCAAATTGACTTGAATCACCCAAAAGTCAATATATATAAGTGACAATTTTGTAATTGTAGTAATCTTAATGATATTAGTAATGTTTGAATAACTAATGCCTTTAATATTTGCTATTTCATAATACAAAGTAGGACTACATGAAAAGACATGAGTCATGCTTTTCGTCAGCAACACGACTGTAAAAGTGTTGCGATGCTTCACTTGTCAAATAATAATCCCTAAGAAATGTTTTAGAGGTTTTACCTAACGCAGTGAAAGTGGCAATTTTCTTTAATTCACTCTTTAGATTCATATTCCCAAGTCATTAGTGATAGACACATTTAAACAGTCAGACAACTGGAAAATATTTGTTACATTTGTCATAAATGGTATGCAGTTGGGGGCATCCAAATGACTGGACATGCAAATTGCATGATATTTTTGTCAACATTTAAGACGTATGCTGCAGTAATATCCTTTAACTTATCATGGAATTTCTTGTATGTAGTTTATGAGAAGATTGGTGAAGTGACGAGCGGCCACACCGCGAATGCTGGACAGCTATGGAGCACGATCATTGTGAAAAAGACATAATTATGCGGGATTAACCATTCGTATGTTTAATAATTATATCTTGTGTTACAAGTCAAAATTGTGTAAGTGTGTAAATTATTCTAGTGAGTATGAATCTAAATGGTCTGGTTATGAAAAATGTTCTTGTGACTGTGATTAAAAAATGGGTTTGAATATTTTCCTTGTGACTACGAATCTAAACAAACCCTCTGAGTGCAAAGTCTTCACAACAACTCTCACTTCTACGACTACGAAGCTTCACAACAAACAACTTCCTATGTGTGCACAGACCTCTTGTGTGGATTGCCGCCTGTGAGTGCGAAGCCCAAATTTCAAATTGGGACGACATCACCAGCAGTTCATAGGGAGAGTAAACATAATGCGATTCCTCCACATGCACAAGAAGATGGCGGATGCTAATGGCAAGGAATACGGAGTTTTCAATAGCTTATCAGGCTTTAATGTTATGAATAACATATGGTCATTTTTAGTGATGGTCAAATGAAGCTTTTATAGGCCATTTGGGCCAATTGTGTCGAAAATGGCTTCATTTCTAAAGCTTCAGTAATGGCCAGGGACCTCTCTTGGCAGAAACAAACACTGCAGTTGATTTTTAAGTATCGTTCGCTTGAACAACATTTAATGCACACACCAAAGCTGAATTTGAATCCTATTAACAAATAAGGATGAATAAATCTTTATCATTTTTTTACATGATCATTTTATTTTTTATTGTGGTTATAAAGCATTTGCTCTCTTGTTGAAAATATGAATGTCTATTTAGAATTTAGACGGCTTGGTGGCGCAGTGAATAGCACATCCGCCTCACGGTTCAGGGACCTGAGTTTAACTCGACCTCACTCCGGCCTTCCTGTGTGGAATTTGCATGTTTTTCCTGAGCCTGCGTTGGTTCTCTCCGGTCACTCTGGCTTCCTCCTACACTTCATAAATATGCATGGCAGGTGTATTGGACAAACTAAATTGTCCCTAGGTATGAATGGGTGCGTGAATAGTTGTTCATCTCTGTGTTCCCTGCAATCGGCTGGTAAGCAGTTCAGGCTGTCCCCCACCTACTGCCTGAAGTCAGCTGGGATAGGCACCAGCAAGCCTGCGACCCTTAGCCGAAATAATTCATGGATTTGGAGTCACATGTCATTAGCTTATAAGCTACAGAATGATACAAAGATGTGACAAAATGTTGAAACATCTTTAAGTCAGTCATCGGGTGAAGCAGCACAGATTTAACAATGTGAATCTCCAAGTTACCTTTTTTTTTTTAATGAAATTGCACTCACGGGCTTACGCATATAGTTTTGCTAATACTGAATACTAGTT
Organism: Hippichthys cyanospilos; assembly: GCF_059441005.1. Classification (NCBI taxonomy): domain Eukaryota; kingdom Metazoa; phylum Chordata; class Actinopteri; order Syngnathiformes; family Syngnathidae; genus Hippichthys; species Hippichthys cyanospilos. Next base: position 14,916,257 of record NC_142382.1, read on the forward strand.
TAACAAAATACAACTCTTATCAATGTTGCCATGTGGCCTGTTTTTTATTTTGCAATGTTTACAAACCATCTTCATTATATAAGTAATCAGACCGTCCTGTATATCTGTAGGGCTGCATAAATTGATGTTGGGTAGTGATGAAACAACATTTTTTTCATATTTTCCTTGTTGAAAAACAAATGTAAACCATGTTTTTGTTGTTGTTGTTGTTTTTAAAGGGGATGAGTATGAAGAATTGCACTGTCCTGAGCAACATTCCATGTATATCTGTTTTAAGGACGTACGTACACGCTTGCTGTTCTACTCTGTGCTTGCTGATACAAATGTCTGTGTGCGTTTGTGTGTACGAGAACCCAGGCGCCTGGAGCCTATTTGCAGGCAGGAGGGAGGACTCGATGGCGTGTGGGCGTCAAGCTCAGGGCACCTAATTACAGCAACGTCTCCCACAGCCTGCCCGTGTCTCCCTTAGCCCCCCATGTTTGGGTGCATTTTCCCTGGCAGAGTCACATGATACGCACCCCTTATCTCTGAAGCTTTGGTCTCCGGAGGACCCTACCTTAGCACAAAGCAGCGCCACGACTGATTAGCCATCTTAAATGAGATCCCCAGCTAGCCGTCTAGTCTCTTTGTTGACAGTTGTCGTTTAGCGTCATAGCCTAATCCGTTGATTTCTATATGATGGATGAAAACATCTTTGGGGACGTCATTTGGACTATGTGGGTAACTAGTTGAGGCAGAATCTGGCGACCCATGCATGTCAGCCCAAAACGGCATCAAAAGTGGGCTTTTGTATGATCTGTTCCATTCTTTTGATACACTGGTGATGTACAGTTCACTAATTGGTGGTTATTAGGGAGCTTGCTGGAAGAGGCTATTTCACCCTTTCCCCTCCAAAAGGACAGCAGCTTACTTTCATCTTGTTTCAGAGGATGAAAACGCAGAGACAGTGTGCAAGGATGGGATGGATGCCTATAATGGCAATTAATTATTCGGTTATTTGTTTGCTCACCAATAGTGGAATGGAGGCACAGATGTTGAAATTGGGGGCGCTTTAAAACACCGAATGGTGTTTTTGTGGTGTCTACGCAATTAATGGCTGAGGAGGACAGAGTCCCAAAGTGACAGTGACTAGCAAGAGATGGACTTTGTTGGAATGAGAGGGAAAGAAACAAAGACTGACACAGATAACATCCGTCAGTGTAGCACGAACGTGGTCAGGTTTATCATTCTAAAAAGAGGGATATCCACACCCCCTCCCATCTCCTCTCTCGCTTCAGCATTCTCTTCCAAAAGCTGGGAACCAATAACTGGGCCAACCCACATTAGGGATTAGCTATCTGGCTGCAGAGGACTTTGAATGTGCACATAGCAAGCTGCGTGCTTCATGTGGGAATGACTGTAAACACACACAGAGGTGTCAGGGAGAAGAAAGGCACAAAGCGAGATAGATGGGCTTCCCTCTGCGCTGCACACCATTTCATGGGAGATATTTTAATATGATACCTTACAAAGGGAATGCGCTATTCCTGCATTAGATAGAGCGTGGCAATTTTAAAATTTGATACAGTGATATGCTGTGAAAATCATAACAAAGTATGTTCATTGCAAATTGACGAATAACTGGCAATACAGAGATTAATGAATATGAGCATAGGCACATGTAAATAATATGCATTTATTTAGGGTGGACTTCCACTTAAATTCAAAAGGTTGAATCATATGGGAGATATTAATATTTGAGTTAATCTCTTAGCAATAGAAATTCATACTTTATTGTCGGGCCAAGTAAATAACATTTCTCTGTGTATGCTAAATGAACAGTGGCGAATTGCTCTTTTGTTTATGAAACTGTGTCCTATGCATAGTACAAATTGTTCTTTTTTTTTCCTCGTCCACCTGTGGACAGCAGTGCAGGGCGGAAGCCAGTAACACCAGCAAAGAACAGCACACTTTTTTTATTTTCAAAAATGCATAATTTCAATAACCTTTGCACCATGCGTTCTTGTTCCCCCTCCATCTGTCTCTCTTTTCCTCTCTGCCTCTCATCTATTCTTTTGTTCTCGGTCCATTAGAGTTGTCCTTGACTAGCGAGCAAGAGAGTGCATTGCAGCCTTTAGTCGCTTTAGTTGAGACGAGCCATTCAAACCCTCCTTTGCTCTCCTGTTGTAGAAAGAATAGGGGCGGATATGGGGGAGACATCCAAAAAGGATAGTGACAAAATAGAGGAGAATCCTTTTTCAATTGAAAAAACATCTTCCACAAGCCACACAGAGCTGTGAATGACACAGGATGAGTATAATCAAGAAGTTTCTCGAGCTCTTGGCATACTTTTTGAGCAGACCGTAAATAACATACATCGGCTCACAATCTGGACATTTTAAGAGGCTCATTATAGGTCAGAGGTGTCCAAAATTCGGCTATGGGGCCATCTGTGGACCATTATCCATTTTTCAGTGGTCCGTAGCATAGCTTAAAAATTTGATTTGGCATGGCGTGCAAGTCTAGTGATTGAAAAGACTGGGTGCGTCCACTACTAATTTATTTGACATACTGCAGAGCTTTTCGGAATACATAAGACTATTATTATGGTCGGCATTTCTGACTCAAAAATAAAGGTTCTTATCAAAGCAAATTATTTTCATTTTAAAAGCTAAAAACATTTCTTCCACTTATTGCTCTGTGTTAAAGTCCGATTTACCTCATTAATAATCTTAAAGTAATGGTTTTAAAGATGGTACTCTGCTCTTCGCTTCAGTCTTGATTCAGAACGTAACGATGGGATTCAGCTGCTTTTTAGTGGAGGGGTGGAGCTATTCTTGTGACAATTCAGGTCCATTGGCCACACCAAAAAATTTGGAAAACTCCTCAACACGTTATCACAGTCAACAGAAAGCTGTTACGTAACCTTTTATCACAGTAACTATCAATAGAGCAATTATAGAATTGTTTGCATAATTGATTTTATCATGTTTGATAAATTCAAAGTCAAATAATTTCAAGGTGGCCACTGTGCAAATATTTTTTTTTTTCTGAGTGGCCCTAAAACAAAGAAGCGTGTACACCAATATAGAATATTTTCACAAAAAGCCTTTGTTTTTTTTCCCCACTTGTTTGGCTTATTGGTCAGATTTGAACGTAGAAATTGAACTTGGGTGAGGAAGCCAAGCAGACCTACCAGGTGGTAGTCTGGGGATTATTCCAGGCCCCAGTCACTCACAAATCTGGTTTGACCTGCAAAGACACAACGGCACAAACGATAGGCGTTAGACGATAGTACTGTGAAAAGCAGACGGACAGATCAGGCCCAACTGCAGCTACACCCTGCAGCGATTTGGAAAAATCCATACATTTGACCAAAATTCCCAAAAGCAGACACACCCCTGGGTGTGGCCTATTCCTTTTGTCAATCTGATGCGGGTTCAGTCAGAATTGCGAGGTTGTGTCCAGTCTATAAATGGATATGGGTGTCGTCATTTACGCACTCCCATAAATAACTCGATTCAAGTTTGCCTTGGAGGTTAATGATGATTTATCTGCTCAAGCACCGAGATTGAGAAAAATCATAAAATATTTTATATCTGAAACGACTCATTATTTCATTCCTGTCATGTCAGTAAATCTTTTTCAAAGTGAGTTGCGACAGGTATAAAATGCGGCGAGGAGATGATGTATGTACTTTTATAAAGCACCTTGACAGAGCAAAAAACAGATGGCATGCAAGCAAATAAACAGGCAGACATATAGGTGGCAAAGCAAACAGATGATGAATAGACAGGCGGCGAGTCGGGCAGATTGGCTGAGCGACGGACAGCCTGGCTGCTTTCCGGCAGAGAAGTACTGGCCAGAAAGAGTCGCTGGCAGGCGGACGTGCAGATGGACAGAGCCGGAGACACAAAAGCAGAGGGATAATGGAGGGAGAGAGGGAGACAGGCTGGCTGGACCAAAGACAAGCAAGCAGAGCTGCAGACATGCACCATTGGTAGCAGGACAGGCAGTTGGCGTAAGGAGACGCAGGGACAGCAAATGCCTTTGGCAGAGCGGGAGAGCGAGGTAGAGCTGAAATAGAGCTGCAGAGAGGGAGAGAGAGGATGAGGTCAGAGCACGGTTGGCTGCCTGACTGTTGATCTGTGTGGCACTGGGCTGGCAGAAGATTCTCCTCAGGGACAGAGCAGCTCCACACAGCCTCCTGCTCCATCCTTCCATTGCTCCATCCTTCAGCAGGACTGAAAGCTAAGCCTGAGAGGAGACTTTTAGTTCGCGTGCACGTCTCCAGTGTGAAGCCAGGGTAACGATTGCTGTCGAATGATGGCTTGGGGTGATCGAAAAAGCAAGGAAATCAGCATCCTTACCATAACTTCAACAATTCTAGATTTTCTGTACATTTTCGTCTTTGTTGTCTGTAATGCAAGACTCTGTGAAATAAACCAATACACTGTAACTGCATGGCAAAAGGCTACATTTACCTTACTTTTTTTTTTTTTAAATACTAATCCAAGGTGAACCTGTAAGTGACGACCTGAATCAAATTCTCAAAATTGCTAGAAGGGATTAGGGTATATCTGTTGGGTGTTTTTCGTTTGCAGTGACTTTATTATATGTGGACTCATTTTGACAATAACGTAAACAACAACTCACGTAAACACTGAGGAAAAGAAGATGTTTTTCCATGATGACTGAGTGAGTGAGTGAGTGAGTGAGTGAGTGAGTGAGTGAGTGAGTGAGTGAGTGAGTGAGTGAGTGAGTGACTGAGTGAGTGAGTGAGTGATGGAGCGAAAAGAAAGAGTGAGAGGGAGGGAGAGCAACGAAAGAGAAAGAGTGAAAGTGAGCCTTGCTGCAGGCTGCAAAGCTGCTCCAAATGTCCATCTGCTGGGTTCACAATCCACCTGAGCCTGCTCACACATGCGCAGATTTACAAACTCACACACTCACAAGCACCCACACAAACTTGCAAACACACAGATGCAGCTGCACCCATTTTAACACATAAACACACACACATACACACACAAACACAATCAGGTCACAGTATACGTTTTATAGATCTAAGCACTGTCGGTTCACACATTCTAAAAATTTGGATATAAAGAAAAAAAATCCCATCAGTTTAAAGTACAATTACATTTTCCTCATTTCATATACTGCACGAACAGCCTGTAAGAAGAGGCTCAAATATAATTGCAGAAACTGATTGTATACACCCCACAGTGAATGCGCTTTCTAACTTGAGCAGCACTCAGACCTATGTTCAGTTTCACAGCCATTTGCATAAAAACATCCCACCTTACCATGAGCTGTCACCTCAATGTGGCTGCAATATGCAGGGTGATCGCAACCTAACAAGTTTGCTGAAAAGGTTCCAAAAATGCACATATACATATTTCACAACAGGTGTTACGAAATGTACAGTATGTGGGGTGGGCGAAAGAAACACTACTTATGCGCAACAAAACAAACAGTATACTGCTGTATATCTTCACCAACTTGCATTTACATGCAATTTTAGTTTTTCCATCAAGCTCACCCTTAATCAAGCAAAAGGCCCAACCTTACAAATGGTGAAGTTTTGGTATGTCAAACAAATATTTTTTCTTGATAAAACAATTGATTATTTTAGTGCTACTGTAGCACAAGTCACTCCTTGCACTAATGACCATCAATAGTACTTTCAAAGTCATTTGGTCCAACTGCGCTTAACTCCATTATAGATTCCTAACCAAATTCTAATACAGTTTATGTAAAAGAGGGTAGGCAGTAGTTGTGCTATGTAACTGCTTCTGAATGATCAAGAGTCTCAACTGCATACAGAGAGGCCAGGTCTCCTAAATTCACGTAAAAAGTTCATGAAAACCATAGAAAATAGCGGCACAAAGCCATGACATACCGTCAAATTTCAAATACGAAAATTCCTCAGGGGACGTTTGTGGACTCTGTGGCTACAGAAGCTAACCTTTGGGACATGGAATGTCACCTCTCTGGCAGGGAAGGAGGTTGAGTAGGTGTGTGAGTCAGTGAGAATCCAACTAGATATACAGTCGTCATACACATCCCTATGGACAACTTGGGCTTGGGTACCTCTTGAGATGGGGAGGACTCTCTTCATCTCTGGTTGCCCATTGTGAAAGATGCAGAGCAGGTATGGTCATATTTATTCCTACCAATGTTGGGGTTTATCCCAATGGACTACAAAGTACCATCACTCTGGCTTCATGTGGGGGATGCGTACTGACTGTTTTTCATGCTTATAGACCAGACAGCAGTTCAAAGCACCCACCCTTTTTGGAGTTTTAAGAGGGCATCTTCGAGAGTACTCCCACCGGAGACCTTCTCATTCTACTTGGGGACTTCAATGCTCACGTGGGTAAAGACAGTGAGACATTGAAGGGCGTGACTGCCAGCCAGACCGGCAGACCCAAAGGTATTGCAAGGTTCTACTGGGAACGTCTGGCAGAGTTCCCCTGTCAGAAGGAGTTTCAACTTCCACAGGCAGAATTTCTCACATGAGAAAGTAGATTTTGGACACTCTGGGGTGGACTCTCCTATCTCTGGGGTTGAAGGCAACGTTAAAAAACTTTTTGATGGTTAGGCCCTGGGGATGGATTGGAGATCCTTAAGGCTCTGGATGTTGTGCTGCTGTCCAGGACAGGACATGCCTTGCCAACATTGCATGGACATCGAGGATAGTACCTATGGATTGGCATTTCGTGGTGATCTCCCTTTTAAGGAAGTGTGCTCCATCCATAGAGGAATCACATTTCTAAGCTTGCGTGGTAAGGTCTTTACAGGTGTGCTGGAAAGAAAGTCAAATCCCAGAATCAAGAGTGGCACTGTGGTTTTTGTCATGACCATGAAATAGTGGACCAGCTTTTCACTCTCAGCAGAATCCTTAAGTGTGCATCAGAGTTCACACAAAGGTCTTCAACTTTTTTGTGGATTTGAACAAGACAATCTTTTTTATCCCATGGGGGGGTTCTGGAGGTGATGATTTGGGAGTATGGAGTGCCAAACCCTCTCATATTGGCTGTTAGACAAATATAAATTTGATATCATCCATTTGGTTCGCAGTGCCAGAAGTAAGTCACCTTAATTTCCATTGAGGAATGGACTCTGCCAAGGCTGCCCTTTTCACAGATTTTGTTCATCAGATCTCTACATTTTGCAATTGATGTGGTACTTTTGGCTTCTTTAAGCTGTGATCTCCAACTCTCATTGGAGTGATTCACAGCCGGGTTTGAAGCTGTGGGATAAAAATCAGTACTTTCAATTCGGAGACCATGATCCTCGGTCGTAAAAGGGTGGAGTGCTCTTTCGGTTGGGGATAAGATCCTACCCCAAGTGGAGGCAATCAAATACCTTCGGGTCTCTTTCACGAGTGAGGGGAAGGATGGAATGGGGGATTGACAGACAGACGGAAGCATAATCTAGTGTAATGGGGACTCTGTATTGGTCTTTCGTGGTGGAGAAGGAGCTGAAACAAAAGACAACGCATTCGACTTACTGGTCACTGTTCTTTTCTGTTCATGGATATGGTCATGAGTTGTGGTTTGTGACTAAAAAGAGAAGATCCCTGAAACAAGTTGCTGAAATGAGTTTCTTTTGTAGACGGTCTGAGCTTTCCCTTAGCGATAGGGTGGTTTAAACCCCTGTTCTACAGAATAATAATGAATATGTTGTCTCATATGGTAATCTAGTAGGGCATCTCGGGTCACAGTTCAGGGACCCCAGTTTAAATCCACTTCGCTCTCTATGTGGAGTTTGCATGGGATCTGCGTGGATCTCTCCGGGCACTCCGGCTTCCTCCCACTCTCCAAAAACATGCATGGAATGTGTATTAGACATCCTAAATTGCTCTTAGGTATGATTGAGTTTGTGAATGTTTGTTCATCACCGTGTGCCCTGCAGTTAACTGGCAACCTGTTCAGGGTGTCCCCAACCTCATACCCGAAGCCAGCTGGGATAAGCACCAGCAAGCTTGCGACTCTTGTTAGGATAAGCGGCTATAGAAAATGGATGGATTGATGTCATCTAAAAAATAAATACCGTGAATAGGTTTAGTTTTCAATACATTGACTCAGTATTTCTGTCAGATTCTCTCAAAATCATTCTCAAAATCAGGTGGACTCGGACTCAGACTACAATGGAAAAAAATGTCCAATTCAATGAACTCTGACTCGTATTTTAGCAGTGAGTGAGGGGGCATTCTCTATTCTATTATGCTGTTATTTTTGGTGCCACAGGATACCCAGTGACTGCGTAGTCACTTGTCAGTGACTAATGTGTTTGTGTGATCAACAAGGGTAGGTTGCCTCCCCACAGTAAGACACTTGTGTGTGTGTAAGAATGTGTGTTCATGGACACCTTTCAGATTAATGTAATTTGTTGTCATACTTTACCTTTGGACCGTGCGTGCGTGCGTGTGTGTGTGTGCGTGTGTTTGTGTGTGTGTCAGAGTAAAAGAGAGATGGCATGTGTGTACAGTAGCTGGGTGTTCTCTCCTTTTCTGTCTCACATCCTTTTTGCCCCCCCCCCCCCCCCCCCCCCCCCCCCCCGCAGTGATCAGTGAGTGCTTTTCTGTTTGTGTGAGCCTGCATTTGTGTGTGCAACTGAATGTTAATGACTATGATGCTGTGGGTTTGCATGCCTCTGTGGTTGTGCCTGCTTCATTGCCTATGCTGACATACAGCATCGAAAGTTGTGGGTACCGTGTGTGTGTGTGCCTCTGTTGTCATCCCTGGGTAAAGCCTCAGGACAAATCGGGTCATGTGACAGGCAAGCCTCCCTATCTATCTGCAGCCTGCATCATTGGTATTCTGGGTCGACACTGGCAGCGATGTGGGTGGGGGAGAAGAAAAGGAAGAGAGGGGAAATAAATGGGTGTAAAACCGGGAAGCTGCTACTGTATATTTATTGAGATAAAGATATACTTTCTCATAAGATTACACCAAAACAGGAATGCATTGATTCAAACTGTTGCAGTATGTTGCTTGCAGACTGTCTAAAATGCCACAAAATGTGCACTCAAATAGTGCGTCTGCCGACCATAAGTATAATGACATTATAGACTATTAGTATATAGAGTGATTTTCTATTTAACATTATGAACATTTTCATAATTGAACACATTTCCTGAACATATATATTCAGCAACATTGGGTGCGGAACTTCATTATTCACTCTATCTGAACCACCCACCATCACATCTGAAGTCAATGAGAATGAGCGAGAGAAAAAGACAAATTTGGGAATGGGAGAAACTCAAGGAGTGGAGAACAATAGAGCTCAGTGCATTTCAAAGTGGGTGCTGTTAAACCACGCCAACGTGCAAACAAGTGTCCATATTCGTACAGTAAATACATGAATATACACAAGGCAACATCAGTAATCAGGATATTTCATGGTAAACTGAACCAGAGGCACCATGCGTGCCACGGGCATATATATAGGCTCCCGTAGTTATATAAATTCCATTCGTCACACTGAGGAAAAATGAGTCTGTGCTCCTCCACATTGTCTAACTACTACAGTACATGCATGAGCATCACAGAGCGTCTTTGAACATGTGGCTTCTGATAGCCTGCCAGCTGGGTAGTCAGTCTTACCAGTGACTGGTCTTCTGCTAGCGACAGCTAGGTAAAAATGATTTCCACATTCTGTATATTGGACACTCAAATTTGGCATAATTGGACTGAAATAAACCATACTGTGCAAGGCTCATAGGATCTTTATTTTTGTAATTTTCGGGAGCATTTTTTTTTTGTAGATTAATTACGGGAAGCCAATTTTTTTCAAACAAAAATAATGTAACTTTATTAACAAGAATTATATTCATTCGTAATAATGTTAATTGCATCAGCGGCCTTTTTTCTGTCTGGTTGAAATGTCTGACTGCATTTGAAAACACCATGTGTCTCATCCTCACATTAGCACCTACTGTAGTGAAGACTTGTGCCAAGCCAATGACAGCGTAAATGAGGAGTGGTTTCATGACACCCGTAATCAGCGATTGAATATGATCTATTAATGGCGATGTGTTGATGTTGGTACCTATGCAATGCAATAATTTGAGATGAAGAGTCGCGGAGACAAGTCAAGCTAATTGGTATGCAACCCCCGCTCTGATGGGCAACTTGAAAATAAGAGCCTACTAAGGCTATTGTATTGACAACCACTTGGGGTGTTTATTTTGAAGTTGGCCTATGTAGCATGTTGATGACGTGTAATTTTCTTGCAGCTTTCTTGACATGTCGATGCACTCCAAATAAACATCAATATCAGAAGATAAGATAAAAGCAAAATCTTTGTATATTTTTTTAGGTACTCATATTACTCAAGGACTTATTTCACTCTTAGTTCCCAAAATCCTCCCAGACATGCGATTCACATGACCCAGGTGGGACGGTTGGCGGGCACAAGATTCTTAATTTAGCGATTCCTTAAGTTTACATGAGGAACACAGTATTTTTTTTTTTTTTTAATTTGAGGTGTCCAATTGAAAATTGTGAGCAATCAAATGGTGCCCAGCTATAGGAACAGTATCTATAAGCAAAATTAAAATTGTTTATATGCGTCAGGAGGCTGCTAAAAGAACCACCCATGATACATTGTCCTACACTTAAGATACTGAGTCGTGTTTTTGGTACCTGCTGTTCAGTGTGCTCTAGTTTGCTTCATTTATATTGTGGCAGTTTCACTTTTTGCTTCAGCATTGACAGTTGTTGTGCTGTAATAATAACAATATGTATATTTTATTTGCAGACACCAAAAGTTGCCAAACAATTCATTAATAAAAATGATGACAACAGCTTATCCCATATAAATAAAATGATAACATTAATATGATGGCTTGAAAATAGGAGTATAGGTAAGGGGGTTCCACAGTTATGACAAGGACTCAAAGGGAAGAAATGACCTAATTTTTAATTTTGTTTGACCAACAGCCATTGCAGGTTTCTCAATAACCAGAATGAATAGAGTTACAATAATGTAGACATGGTGTGAGAAAGGTGTTGTTACGGATGGCAGTCATGTAGGGCTAGCGTCCCCAATCACCGACCCGCGGACCGGTTCCGATCCATGGATCAACTGGTCCCGAAATACACCCGAAATGATGTTTTGGAAATGATTTAGTTTAACGGTTCCTACATTTCTGCTTGATATTTGTTTTTTTGGCACTGCTTCTGGCCGCTGTTGATATTACATACATAGTCAGAAGGATGATGTAGTTTTTAAAGTAGTAGCAACAGCAGCATTTTTTGAGGTTTTAGTCGTAGAACAAATCAAATCAACCAATCAAACAAAATGGTACAACGTCTCTGATGAATAAATTTAATTACGTTAAACAACAGTTGTATTCTGTGGATTATTTGAGATTGTATTTTGACATTAAAGATGGAGTTTCACTTCACTTCCAGTGCTAGGGTAGGGCTGGAAAAAATGTTTTAAAACTTGCAATTATTACAATAGCTGAGGGTAATAAGGCTAACTACTTTTAGACTTAGTGGCTACACTCTTAAAAGAATTGGGTTAAAATAAAATCCAATTATGAGTGAAAAAATAACCAATTTGTTACTACTTTACTGGTTATTTAAAAAAAACAGCCCCTTAAAATGAAGTGTTTTGCGGAAGACAACCTCAAACAACTACTTTTTTTTACTCCACAGTGCAATAATAGATTTTCCTAATGTTTTAATTAATTTATATTATTAAATGTTAGGCACGTTGATCGCTAAATAAACACATTTTCCCACCTGAAGTGAAATGCTTCATATGTCAAAGTAAGAGCATAACACAGGAAGTGATGCCAACCATGGGAATGCTGTCAACACCAGCTTTCTTTGTCACTTGTTCATGTCCACATTTGATTATTGGTAATATAAACCTAAAGGACACAAGTTACCTTTAGGAGTGTTTGTGAGTGTGAATGGTCTGAAACAACAGATAAAAAAAAAATATATATATATATATATATATATATATATATATATATATATATATATATATATATATATATATATATATATATATATAGCACATGGCACAGGGGTCTGGGTTTGCTTCATACAACTGCTTATATAAATTTGTCAAAATGGAAATTACTTTTTTTTTTTTGGCTAGTATTTTTAGTGTTAAGAATGAAAAGAACATTTTGTTTCAAATAGCAGTTATTACATGTGACCTGACTGACATCAATCCATGGCCCTTTGACGTATTGGGGACCTTTCATATTGTGGCGCTCATGCTTTTCTATTGGAGTCCCTCTGACGTGCTTGATTGTGTGGTCATCTATATGTACTGTTGTGCTGTGGCCTTTCCAAGTCAAGCCTCCGTAACAGTCTTACTGTTGCTGCTGGGGATAAGTCACGTTTCCCCCATCTCAGTGATTCATAAACACACGCACAAGCACTCACATATATTTGCTATGTTGTTCGCTTCCCAGTCTGATAATCAGCCCCACATACGCATGCTTACACACACGCTCACACACCTTTCTACAAAGAGAGAAAGAGAGTGAGAGAGGGAAGGAAAGACAGCAAGCCTCATCAAGTAATTAAGGCCCTAGCTGTCCCTTGGAAATTAAAGGCATGGTCCTTTGCGCTCTCAAGCTCTCTGTCTCACTCTTTTTCTTATCACACTAGCCTGATTGCTGTCTGGCTTCTCTGCGCACCTGAGTATTCCTCCATGTCTCCCCAGCAGCCAACTAACAGTGCATTGTGGTGACCATTACCACATTGTGGGTAATTGCAGCAACGCCTCACACTGTTGTTTCTGCTCACTTTCTCCCCAAAAGGGCAAAAAGAAGGGGATGGATTTCACTCGACTCATATGTGTGGAAAAAGCCACGTTGCCATTCAAATGACACCCTCGTTTTTCCTGCCGCAATACACTTTGCGATACATTTGAATTCTCGTGTATCAAGTGACAGACAAGGATGTCATGTTTACATTACCGCCATCCAGTCCAGCAGGTCAAGCATACCTAGTCAGGTGTGCCTCTCACATCCTTTTAATAGGAGACTGGATCAGAAGTGGCTTTTTACTTTGGTTTGCTCGTTCTTATTGATAGGAGCGGGGGGGTCATAAAGAAACAGTCCACGTCAGTACCTCTCAGCTCCTTTCACCTTCGTGTCCCCGAGCATACTGCGGCCCAAATTATTGTGTGCAGGCTCATTCTATGGTAACAAAGAATCCTTCTTTCAGTTGCTTTATGAGATTGGTTGATTGAAAACAGTGCTTTTAGATCTCTTTGTCAGTTCGTCGGAGGGCTGGCTTGAATTTAAGCTGGTAAAATTTATACTTTGGAGAGCAATAACAAATGCTCCGCTATCCTCTCAATGAACCTCAGCTGGACTGTCTTCCGACAGCTTCAGCTCGTCATTATCAAAATGAGTGGCCCAGAAAAAGCAAAATCAAAGGACTGGATGACATGAAACATTGTGATGGCATTAAAAGAAAAGATGTCCTCATTTAGTTTTGGAAACAGTTGAATATCAATTCGTCTGGGTTTTAGTGTACTAATGCACCGCATCATACAGGCATCTCGATAGTTTGCTTAATTATTTCCGATAAGTTTGACGATCATCTCAAATATATCAAAAGGTCATGAAATTCAAGACATTTACTCTTGAAAATGCATAGCTGTGAACTGAGAGTAATTCCATCCATATCAAAACGCTGACTTAGAAAATTAAGAACTCACATGCACTTATTGAACATATCCACAGCTTTTGAGAAAATAGTGATCAAGGGCATCTTGCCGCCACTTACGTATTCTTGAGATGCTTCATCTTAAGAGTCAACCTGTGGATTTTGCTAAGAATAGATGACATATTTTTAAGTAACCAAACGTTGCCTTGATGCAGATTTGTTGTTGTTTTTTTTCTCTCTTGCTTTCTGCTGCATCACTATTTATACAGTGGGAAACACATTTCATTTCTGTACTGTCCCTGTGGTGGGAATTCTGAATAGACAGTCACAGAGGAGGTCTCCCCAACATAGATAAAACATGAATCACACTAATTAACCTTTCCTCTGTCCAGCTCTGTTTTTTCATTGTATTTGAGCAGTGGTTCTCAACCTTGTCTGCCAAAAAAAGTGCTACTACTAGAAGTCTATTTATTAAAAAAAAATAAAATAAAATAAAACCAAGGCATTCAATGTTTAGCAAAGAAGTCACTATAACACAATTTATTTAAAGGATGTGTCACGTGCCAATAATTTTTGCTCTTAATTTGAAAATGAAAATGTTCTGTTCCTGTGAGGATATTAAAATGCACACCTTCAATTTGCTGTTATTTGCAGAAACTCATGTTTTATTTTACCGTGTGTCTTTGTCATATTAGTTTGATGTTGTCCACCTGCCTTTGTCAACCTGTTCCCTTGTGTCAGTCAATCAGCTCCTAATACGAATTGTGTCTTGTCCAGGTATTCATTGTCTCATCAATGTGGCTATTTTGGGTATTTAGTTCCTTTAGTTTCTTTTCAGTTCTTGTTTGCTCGATTGCCATTGTCTTCTGCCTAGTCTGTTGCTGTGGGTAGTGATGGCAAAATCAAGTTCTCTGAACCTTTTTGAACCACTGAAGAACTCCTGACATCTACTGTCAGTAAATATCATTGGATTTTTGGATTCGTTATCCAAATAAACCCTTGCAAATGTGATATGCTTTTTGTGTTTAATAATACTACTAATAATTATAATGTGATAATAAATAAAATGGCTGTAACGTAACTGTGTTTTATGAATTGTTTATTTGTATCCCTTAATATCAGTTATAAGGCTTATATTTTAATAAGGCTTTGAAGTCTTGTTTGTTATTTATATTTTCTTTGGGATTATACTTGAGTGTTTCATACTTGGCATAGTGCTATATAATGCTTGAGTAACTTAAGTGGTTTTATTGAGGAGCAACAATTTTTGCACAGTAGTAGAGCTCAGGCGATTTCTTTGTCTAATACGATCGTTTCTGAGAAATATGTCAGAGAAGTTATTTGTCCGAAATCGTGGTGACAGAGACGACGTTTCGTCCGTATTGAATGAACATGGCATGTGAGCATAATGTTGCATGTTGTTGTTACTTTATTTTGTTTTGGTTTTTATTAATCTTGCATTTTTGTTTTACTGAGTACCTTGTTTCCCTATTTTAATTTTGGCAATCGAATTACATTTTCTAGTTTACACCTGGCTTGCCACATTGCGTCCCTGCATTTGGGTCAACAACCTCTATACCTGGCTCTGGCACAGGACTCGCATAGCCTCTAAAGTGCTTCATGCAACCTCAGTGGAAGACATACACCCATTTGAGAAGCCCTGAATTAAGAAATCCTATTTCAGGTTTGAATTGTAATAAACCTTGCATGTATCTTTGTCCCTGATATTCATCTTTGCTCGCAATACAGTCGGGTCGAGTTATTGATTGAAGCAGTACAAGTGTGAAAATGCAATCATAAATGCGTCTGTAAAGAGTATCAGGTGAACCTTCCTAAATGATGTCATTGGACTTGCACACTGGGACATGCTATAAACACGGTTATGCAGTTTTGTCTGTCCTCTCTGTTCTTTGTCTCAGACTTACATGCACACCGGTCAACAGGTCTTTGATATGCAGCATAGAGAGTCAGATTCCCAGTCTGACCCTCAACATGGCCAGAAATCCATCAAACACATGGAAGTGCTCTGAAAATTGCCTGTTTCATGTGGAACATGATGACATTCCGGTGAAGAAATCATTTCTAAGTGTGTTTCTGTGTGTGTGTGTGTGTGTGTGTGTGTGTGTGTGTGTCGCACAAAGAACACAGGCTATAGAACAGAGAACGAGATTTCATCTCCTCTCTGCCTGTATACATATCTGCTAGAATGTAGGTCAGGCAGCTACAGTTTCTGTCAGAGCCTGCGAGACGAGGTTTGGTCGTGCGTGTGTGTGGGTATGTATGTGTGTGTGTTCGCCTGTTCGCTTCACATGAATAAAGCATCCCTGCATGCCCCATTGTCCTCAAGTGTCGTATGTGCGTTTTATTTAAATAATGGGTATGATTTCCGTGAGTTTGCGTGTTGGGTGTGTTTTAAAGTCCTGTCATGTACAATATGTGTCACTGGAAATGTGACAGTAGACATCACATCTCCCTGCACATAGCGCGGCAAGCGTACTCGTACAAAAGGGTTTTCATTGTTGTGTTAGCGCATGTTTGTGGTTGAGTAGCCAGTCTTTCCCAGCTATTTGTGGTTTGTTTCCTGGCTTTGATAGATATAGGAGGCCAGTGAAGGGCAGACATGGTGCTCCTCATTCTTACAAGAAAGCTCAGTGAGGTGCGCACACACACACATTCAAACTCCTGTACAATCCAGCCTTTCTTGGCAACAAAAGGAGTAGATGTGAATAGCTTCGTGCGCGTATCTGTCTGTACAGTATGTCTGTGTGTTTGCAGAATTGCTTGTGTATATGTGTGTGTGCGCATCTGTGTGTGTGCGTGTCTTTTCTGTGGGTGTGCCCCCATTGCAGTCGGAGGTCTATTATTCCCGCTCTGTACTGCGCCTGTCGCTGTCCTTGGTTTTGAAACTAGCACATAGGCGCCCATGACCAGAATACCTTCCACATATTGCACACAACCTGCAGCGGGTTGTATTGTATCCATTTCCATTGTCTTTCTTTCAATCGCTCTTTTGTCAAAGCCCCCACACTCTTTTTTTTCACACATACAGACAAACACCAGGGGAATGTAGGATGTGTCCTGATTAAGAGTCAGAGAGCTGTGATTTGTCATCAGCCCCCACATGAAGACCTTCATCAGAGGACAGAGCCAACACTTACACCCTGATTATAATGACCAGGAGGCCAGGATGCCTGTGCCATGTGGGAGAGAACAAGATATAACAGTGTAGACTAAAGTTATTAGGATACCAATCATATCAAGCTGCGCATCAGCGAAAACCATTGTCCTTCATTTGATGAAGTGATGGGTAAAAAACATTGATAATGCAAGCAAAAAAGCCCATTAAGTAAGTCCATTAAGTATCAAAATATCGCAGCACCATCCATCCATCATATTATTTGCTCATCCTCACAAGGGCCGCAAGCATGCTGGAGGCTATCCCAGCTGTCAGCAGGGAGCGGGCAGGGCACACAATGACGGAAAAACAGTCACGCTGACACACCACAGTACAATTAGAGGGTTCAATTTACGTACCAAGCGTATTTTTGGAGGGAATGTTGGAGGAAACTGGAGTGCCTGCAGAAATTCCATGCAGGCACAGGAAGAACATGCAAAAGGGAAGGGTGGAACCGTAAGGGAAACTTTGATGATGGCACGGTATCAGACTGGTTAACACATCAGCTGCATAGTGCAGACATCACTAACATTATGTTTCCAACGGATCACGGTGTTGGTATGGAACACAATTTCTGGCAATAAATGAATATTTTTTATTCCTGGAAACCCATTTCGCCATATATTATGTTTTGATAAAGGGATTGGCCACTCATACTTGACTACGTGTAATCATTTGGCGATGTATTTTAAAACATTTTTTGCGTTGTTCTTTTATCCTTCATTGCTGGAAACGGACTTATGACAGTTAAAAAATGTGGGTTTTTTTTTTTTTTTTGTGGCATTATTATTTGTTCTCTCTGAAGCTTACAAGGAGGCTATGAGTCCGACCTCGAAAATGTAGTTTTATTTTATTTTTTTAAGATAACATCTACACATATTGTCATGAATCCCCTGATTTTGTGCAATCAAACATTGATTCACTGGCAGTGTGACGCTCTTACTGAGCAGTTGTTCAGGTGTTGGCATGATTCATTAAAATTCACAAGAAGGAAGCTGCAAAAAAACATGTGAACAACAGATGTGCTTTGGCTGTGACAAAAAGCAGGAACGTGACCTGCTGGTGCAAAGTAAAGTCCACTTTAGTGTGTAACGCTACACACCAGGCATTCTGCACACTCACTCCTTGCCTCTAGTTGTGTTTGTCCCAAAGGACCAATGATTGTTTTCTTTGGATCTGCTTTGAGATGGGCTGTGAATGACCGTTTGTGTGTGTGTATGTGTGTATAATGGCCTGTCTGCAGCTTCCCAATGTGGCTGTAATTTGTTTGTCTGAACAACATCTGCTTTCCCTCAATACATTCTTTCAATTAGCAACATCGGCGGCAACGAGACTCGCAGGCAAGCAGTGTTGAATGACACATTTATAGCCTTTGCTATCTCTGTCTTCATTTCCTGGTATTACATTTGACCTTTTTTGACAGAGAGGGACCTTTTTTTTTCTCACCCTCCCTCCCCATTTCCACCTTCTGTAACTTTGCGAAGGATGGAGATCCAAGTGGAGGAATCATGGAGGCAGGCACAGATCATTAGCTATATTTGTCCCCCACTTCCTGCGGATGATGATAGATCTAGCTAATTACCCCATGTTGCCGATGCAGATCGCATATGACAAGTGGTCGTCTCTGTGGTAGAAATCTGCGTTGGCTTCGGCGCGCGCCGCAGAACTGATGCTATATGATTATTCATGAGTTGGAGTCAAAGGAAAGGAGGAAATA
The DNA here is from genome assembly GCF_059441005.1 of Hippichthys cyanospilos. NCBI lineage: Eukaryota > Metazoa > Chordata > Actinopteri > Syngnathiformes > Syngnathidae > Hippichthys > Hippichthys cyanospilos. The sequence continues at coordinate 14,934,789 of NC_142382.1, forward strand.
TCAGATGCCTCATGCGAATGTGATTGTTGTGAAAATGATTTTAATGATGTACGTTCTCCCTTTTTTTCCTTCAATGTAGAAAATGAGTCTGGAAGAGATGTGGTGAGCATTTCCTCTCCAAGTAAACGCCAGTGGGTTACTGTGGAAGAAGAGGACTGGAACAACTGTCTCGACACCAAACCATTGCAGGTAAGATTGTCCTCATCTAAACAAATGCCAATATTGTCCAATATTGTCGGAATTTCAGCTATAGCAGTGTGCACGCATACTGACAATTGGACCAAATTTGAAAATTTTTCATTTGTCAGAACAGCATGGCTACCAATGGCTGTGAAATATCATCCAACACTATCATTTTGTAATGTCTCCTATCTGTTTGAAAATCAATGAGAGTTTGACAGACTTTAGATGTTAAACATGTGTGTTGTTTCAGCTCACAACTACAAATACAAATTATTTTCTGACCACTGTAAGGTCAACCTTGAAAACATCAATATGTGGTGCGTCATTCCCATGATCCTTGGAAATATAAATCTTGGGTTACATATAAAAATCTACAGAAAGTAGGTAATCAAATTAGAGGTGCAACATCCTACTGTACATGAAGTCACTTCAGAGGTATGACAATATTTTTCTTTTTTTTAAATTACTGAAAATAAATCAGAAATGATACTCCACCATTATACTGAGTCCTTAACAGACTGTTGAATCAAAACAAAACAATCAGAAACATCCACATTTTATTTTATTTCGAAACGCAATGAGCAACACTTTGCCTGTTTTCGGACACTACGGAATTATGTGTGTCGGTTTTTGTTGACGATTTTACCGCTTGCTGTTGACTGAAAATTACACCAAAGTTGCACGCAGCTCAGGTATTGACTTCTGAATTTTGACCATGTGATTGTTACCTCCGTCAATCAGAATGTTATTTCTAGACTACAAATCACTCACTTGTCAGATAGCCTATATTTTAGGTAAAAATGTTAACATTTGTAAAAAAGATTTGACCAAAAAAATGTGTGTGGATGATTCTCACTAACAATGACCAAAGCAAGAACTCTTTCTGTGTCAAAAAAGGACAATTTACAGAAAAGGCACTTTGCTAAATCTTGAAATTAGTCCCACTGCATGCCATACCTGAAATTGTTTTTGTGTAACAGGTACCGCGACATTTCACACTGCACAACATCGGAGGAATTGACTTCCGAGGTTCCACCTACATTATTTTCCAGCTCAGCATAGTAAAGTGCCACAAGAAACAGATTTTCTATCATTACCAGCAAATAGGTTGTTGCATTGGTGTACTGATCAGAGCTCCTCATGCTCAAACCACATCAGTGTCACCCACCAGGCCATTTTTCATCCCTCGTTACAAGCTCCACAGCTCCGCAGCAGATTTCTGTCTCCATCTTGCTTGGTCGTTCACTCTCTCCGTCTCCTTCTCACACAAAGCCCACTCAGACGTGTAGATCTCCGCAGCCTTTCTCACTAATTCAGATGCACTTAGCATCGAGTTGGCACACGTTTGCTGTCACTAGATGATGCATGGCAGAGCTATTTGCGGAAAAATTTGATAATGCCGATGGAGGTTCGGGGGTTCTGTAGTGCTTCTCTGGATGGAATACCAATGTGTGAGTGTGAATCTTTTCGTGCCGTCGTACACGGGTGTGTGAGTGTGCGGGATTGGTTGCCATGTGTAAAACACAGTCTCCCCAAAACTTGAAGGTGAAACAAAGAGAAAATGATTACTGTGTGGCATGTTTTGACAGATTTCTTTTCATCCAGAATTCTAAGCGCACGCAGTTTTGTCTTAGAGTCTGTGTTTCTAATCATGTTTCATTCATGGTAGTGTTATTAATTTTGCCCTTCAAAAGGTTTTTTTGTTTGTATTTTGATATTTTTTTTTGCCTTGCTAAGATTGCATATTCATATAAGCCACAATTGAATAGTTCGCGTATAGTTTTTAGAAGCCTTAACATTACATGAAGCAATACCTAATACATTAAAGTATAGAACTTTTGATAATGAATACCTTTTATATCATAAGATCAACTTTAAAAAAAAAATGGAATATTCCCTTGATTTTGTTTCATTCTGTGCACTTTCAAGGCTAAAGCAAGGTAACTTGAAGTATTTTTTTTAAGTTTTATCCCTGCCTTTTATTCCGTCTCTAATTGGCACTTGAAAAGATGGAGTGTGCTTCCTCCTCATCTTGAACATGCAGACCAACCTTCATTTCCTTAAAGAATGCGAAGTGAGTGAGAAGAAAAAAACCCAAAACATATTAAAGAAAGTTTTACAACACGTGCTCGAGATGTAAGGATGCTTTCAGGGTCCAAACTCACATGAGGACACTTGAGGTAGACAAAAGCCACTGCTGTTGACATGATTTTTTTTTTTTTTTTGTAATTAGTTTTTTTATACATTGAAGTGATGAAAACATGTGGAACGACTAAGAACAATTTAGTGCTGAATTTCTGAGATATAGCATTAAACTAATATCCACCTTCGGAATTCACAGTGAGCATGATTCAGCCCACCTCACATTATGTACAGTAGTCTATATCTCTGTTGTTTGGCTAAAACCTCATGAGTCACTTCTGGATGAATTTTAGGTTTTTTTCAAACATGTATACTGTTGCTCAGTCCACAGATGTGGGTGTTATTTTTACAATGCAATGTTAATGGTTGAGGAAATTTTACATTTCTCGTAAAAAGTGATAACTTTGGAAATACCAGTATTCTGCCCAACGCAATGATATGTTTGCAATAAACTCTTAATGTCTCACAATGAGGAAGAAGAACTTCTACCAATCAGCACAGTAGAATAGCAAACCAGACAAACAAAAGCAAACGTTCTCATTGGCATAAAAGCATGTATAATAATTAAGGATGCGCTGAATTTTCAACCACTGGAAGGAAAGACAACTAACACCAAAACAATGTCTAAAAAATGATGTTGTGATGACCTAAAAATCACTGAGGAAAAGCATATGTCTGAATTTCATACAAGTACACAGAAGGAGAGGAATGTCGCTTGATAGGCAGCAATGCAGGAAAAAAAACATGCCCAGTTTCTATTCCTTACCTGGGATTAAGAGCAAGTCAAAAAAGACCTACCAAGTAAGATGAACAACACATGTCAGACGCCCATGGCACATTGCTAAGGCTAACATGGAAATACAGACCAGTAAATACCCGGTTGACATTGCGAAAGCCGTAGTAAGCTTTTAATTAGGGTGCCCAAATGCACACTTTTGACACCCGGTCCGGGACGTCCAGCGGTGTTTAATAAATTTATGAAAATGTCCGTTTTTCATCTTTGTATTCATTTATTTATTTATTTTTTAACGGGTCCAATTAGCATGTGTTGAAGGCAACTGACTTTTTGCACAGAATACTATTTTACGCCTGTGACATCTTCCCAGAGAGCCTGCCTGGTGGGTGGCTTTGCTGTGCTCAGGTCTGTGGATTACACTGGCGCCTGGCTAAAAAGACTCTGACACCACCAAAAAGTTTACCATTTTATTCTGTTGGTTGGTTATGAAGCTCTCAAAGAAATCCAGTACTGTGATACTTCTACAGACCTGAGTCACCATGAACCATTGAAAATATTCTCAGCTATGATTCAATATTTTAACTGGAAGAGTGGTGAGCAGGCAAAATTATTTGAAGTGTTTGTTTAATTAGTATTATTGTGATTTGATTGACATTGTTGCACTGAAAAAAGAAATGTTGACTTTCTTCAGAAGAGTTATTACTTAGAACATTCTGTCAGATTATTTATTTATTTGTCAAGTGTCCTCTTATTTGGAAATCAAAATTTGGTCCCCCTATTTTAATTCAAACTTAGCCTTAGAGTTTTTTATTGCCATCATAGGCACAAATAACCATTAAATAAACATAATCAATCACTGATTAAGGATGCTAATAAGTCACTAATCATTTCCGCTGTCAATGGGTGATTTGGCTCGCATAGCTAAGGTTTGCATGATCTGCTGTCTATGTGGTGCACTCAAATGCAGTTGGACATTTCAAAATAAGAAAAACAGAAAATAATGCACTAAATGTTATTAACTGCAAAATGTCTAAATTTTATGGGCTACCTATCAATCCTTGAAAGCTTACATATCAAGAAGAAAAACCTGGAGCACACTAAAATTAGTCAGCTCTAAACAGACATTAAATCATTGAACAAAAATAATATCCAGGAATATCGTACTGTATACCATTTTATTTCATTTTTGTCCAAGTTTTTGTCGTATTCATTTTTGGGTTCTAGCCAAGCCTTTTTGTTTCAATGCATCCCCTGTTAATAATAGAAAAACACCACAGACAGATGAATGATGTTATATTCAGTGGTGAAAAGGATTTTGACTCATCACCACCATGTTTAATTAAAAGATATTACTGGTGTCGGGATTGTCTTCCTGTTAAAATTAATTAACACGTTGCTAGCAGTATTTTCACATTTTTCTATTGGTCATAGGTAGCTTCAAATTTACTTTTGCTTAATATTATGTACACCTGCAAATTCTGAACTCACCCAAAATAACACAAAAAATACAATCAAAGGGGATAATTAACAAACAGGCTTATTAGTGTGTTGACCTCTATCAAGACTGAAAATCATGCTGGTTTCTGTAATGCCAGTCACAATTAATATAGGTGTGTATATACATTGATCCACACAATGTGGTTTTGTTCTTGTCTAGTTACCATCACTCGATATTGCAACAAAAACGTTCTTTTAATTGTTTTGAAGTTTCTCATAAGATGCCAGTGGCTCTTTATGTGACCAATTTATTGTTTTGAAGTTAGTTCAAAGTTGTGTTGTCTTACACATAAAGTTCCGCAAGGCCATAGAGCAGCAGCTCACCCGTCGAAAGTGGAGTCAAGGTCACTCGTCATAATTTTCGTGTAGGCTGCGAAATATGGAATTATTTGCTGGCTGGGTAGTTGCTCATCATTGTCTGTCATTTGTCCACAGACATATTTATGTCCTCATCCTCCATCAGTAAGACTTAAGGTCATTCCATCGCAGCTTACCTGCTAATATTTACAAGGTATCTCTGCCTTTCATTGTTTTATTTTCTTCCTGTTGAAACGTTTATGTACATTCATAAAGAAACACACCATTACGACTTGAAGGGCTCGGCGGTGGCCTAAGTGTAGTGCCAGTAAATCATGTTTAATAAAAAAGAGACATCTAAACACGGTCATGGCCCCTGTTAGTGTCTATACAGAGCCTGCATGAATATTGAGGAGCATCTGAGAAATAAGAGTTCAGAGGTCTACAAGTCCACAAACAAGTGATGTGTTGTCATACTGACCCAGATCTAACGTAGCACAAACTTGCATTGACTGGTAGAGATAGGGCCGATATCGATTATTACTAGTCAAGAAGGCCTAAAGCCAACATTTGGAGCCAATATTCATACTCAGTAAAAGGGAAAATATGAGTGTCAAAATGGAAGCATAGATTGTAATGAAGTATCACCATGTAGTGATTTACCTTGGCAAAAATATAAATTGATGGATGCAATGGACTCGTGTATAGATGGATAGAATGTAATGGATAGATGACTGATAAATGAATGTTTGAAATGTATTATTTTTGGAAAAATTGGAATCTAGATGCAAGAAGAAGGCAGCCCGCACACCGGCCGGAGTCCAGAGTAGTATCAAAGGGGTACAGCATGATGCCGTGATCAGAGTGTGAAGTTTAACACCCGACACTTGCCTCCCACGGTCCTTTGTGTTGAAAATCAGTCGGTGCTGCTGTAGATGTTGGTGGGGATGTCACCACGCATCTAATTATCTGAACACGAGAAGCCGCATGCACACTACGTACAACTCTGATTCACCAATTTCCGGTAAAGTCGACTGAAATGAGTTAATACCTTCAATTCGTATTGCTGCCGATTTTGGAAAATAAATCACTTAAAATCCCCTAAACCTAAGAAAAAGCAAAGCACACTCCCATCTCTTGTGAGGTACATCATGGTCTCACATATGCTTTTTGTAATAATCAATTACTCACGAAAATTCCTCATGTGGTTAGATGTGATTAAAGATAAAAGAGATTTGGTGAAAAAAATATTTTTCTCCCCCACAAGTCAGTCACTCAGTCATCCACATAAACCCTCCATTTCTCCTGCAACGTCAGATATAGGCCATGTTTGACAAGTGAATGATAGCGCGGGAACCCAAAAGAACGTGTATCTAAATTAAAGATAATTTAGCGATGCTGTCTGCAGCCAGCGCTTAACAGCTTGTTTGTGCCTTCTCTGCAGATGGAGGTGGATGCAGACGATAAGCGCCACCGCACACGCTCCAAAGGTATTCGCACTGATACACAAAGCCATTCAGGGTGACCTTCACTCCCCCGACAGCCAAATACACTCGCACATATATATCATACACATTGCTGCGCATCTCACAGACCGCTACACTTTTCCCATGTTACTATGTGTTCTGTCTATACCTCTTTTTAATACAACCTGCAATACCGATTGGACTTTTGGCTCTTTAAAGGAAATGCTCAACGGCTAGTTACAAAGACGAGTCAAATCATTCACGGTAAAGGGCACCTCAGAAGACTCGGTTTATTCACGAATGTCACGTCACTAGCCCACACAAACTCATGTACATTTCAAATGAAATCAATTTAAGTGGGCATTTCACACAATTGTGTCATTTACAGTCCTGTTGGTATGTAGACCCCCTCCCATTGTCACCCGTCTGTAATCGTCGGCCTATCAATTTCCTGTCACTGAAACCCCCCCTCCCAAAAAAAAAAAACCTAGCCCAAGAAAGTAACAATCACACCTCCTGTCATCCTAAATCAAGAGTTAAAGCTAAATCGTACACTCACTCAGTCATCCTTGGTAGGCATGACAAAACACACTAAACCCACAACAAAATGCCTTGCGTGCATTCAACAACATGTACAGTATGCTGTACATTAATTTTGTATCTTCCCCTGACTCTATACTGCAACTAGCGATCATGTCCACTAGGGAGCCTCGTAGTGTTTCAGAAAGCATTTAATCTTCTGGAGACATTTAATGACACAATATTTTCAGAGTTAGTTACATAAAACTAAATTCACATTTGACCAGATGTCATCCGTCACATGTTCTACAGATAAAAAGCAACATTTTGCTGATCTTAATTTACTAGACTTTTTTGGAGGGGAGTTTAAAAACTTCATCTTGCATTTCCTGGATAATAGCCAATCAGTGATCACTTTGGGATGTGCCCAATTGAATCTCGTCACCCCGGAAAGGCATCCCAGAAAGCTTTCCCCAATTATGTGCAATTGGTTCATTCATTCAAATTTTATTCAAAAGCCAATTACACACAAAAATCCTTCAACATGTAATTCTAAATATTGTTTTTTACTCTAGCTCCGTACAAAGAATGTGTTGAGCAAAATTGTGTACCGTATGCATTTCAGTTCATGAAACCATGAACCTTCCCAACTATGTGAAGATACCTTCTCTCTTAATGACCTGCAGCTTACTAAAATGCTCAAGCATTCCATTCAGTATTCTTCCCTGCATGGCTGTAGGCCTGCTGCCTATTTAGTCTGTAGATATACTTCCTTGTTCCCAAGTATTTGACAGTTTAAAAATTGTTCAGAAATTTGATTTAACTGGGTGAGATAACAACCTGTTAGAGATGGTGACACATGACAGATGATGAAGATCACAATGACATACTGAAAAGACAAATGACATATACTCTTTTGTTTGGCTTAGTTTGTCATTTTTAAAATGTTTAAAATGTTCATTCTTCAGTCCATCGACAAACAGCTCACCTCTGGACATAAAACTGCAGCAAAATAAAATAAATTACTCTAACTCTATGAAGAGAAGTCTGGCAACTCATGGTTATATAAAAACAATTAGTTTTTTTTTAATCTTCTTTACAACAATGGATTAAAATAATAGCAAACTTAGATAAACAGTTACCTAAATATCTCTTGGTTCTCCAATCACAATGAACTCACATACGGAAGGATTAAAGCGATGGATATAATAGGACTAATGTGATTTTTACTTTTTGTCCTTTGGCTAAATAAATTATCAAACGTTCTTGACAGAAGAAGAACTAAAAAGCTGACCCCTGTCCTGACACCAAAAGGATCAATCATTTAGTTGGTGGTCATAGTGGCCACACCGTGATCTTGGTTTGATGAAGTCATGGGTTGCTTCATCTTGTCAGTCAAAGGAGACAGGGATATAAGAGACCATGTGCATGTACAGAATCAAAAATCCCCTTACTATAATATTCAGCAGGTTTATCTTTTGTTTATACATGGCAAAATATCATTTCTTAACTGATATTTCTCTTTCACCTTCTCAGTGCCTGTGGATCCAGCATTAACACAACTTTTCAGGTCAGTGAAATTTTAAAAGCTGACAGACACACACAGAAAACAATCACAGAGTAAGATACCTGCTTGAACTCCAAACACATCACACAAAGCCATTTTCATCTTGTGTGTGTGCAAAGGTGGAAACACTTGTAGGCATACAGCTCATTGTTTACCATTAATCGTTTTAGCAACAAGCAATATACATTAAAATGTGGTTTGTACAGTTCTGCTTGTGAGAATCATTCCTGCTGCGTCTTGCAACTGGAATTTATTATTGTCACAAAAGGCAGGAACAGACCTAACCAAACTGCAACACTCACTAACGTCCCATTAACACAATTCCACCATATGTCATATTTAGGAAGGTTTTTTTCCCATTTTTAATGTTCTAAATGAGACGACCTAAATTATTCTGTTTTGTCTGATGCACTTGATAATGTTAAAAGTCATGTCCAATTATCAGTTCATTATCCATGCAGTGCAATTCCTTTGAAGTCCGCATCTTTAAACAAAATTTTGGGTGCGTTGAGTGGGTGTGAAGTTGAACGTTTTCACTTCATTTGGATCTTCAAGGTTTGTTAATTTCTTCTTTTTTTTTCTTCACACTACTGTATACCTTAATTAAATTATTACTTTCAACGCTGCCAAGAAGATGGTGTCTGTCATCGGCTGTTGCCACGGCAACATTTGATTAGCTGCCTATAGTCTGGTACTTCATGACTTCGGCCTTAAAAAAGGGATTGAATATAAATGCAGATCTACTATGGCAGTTTATATTTATCAGTGCAGTACTGCCGCTTTCTCAAAACTTTCCATTAGAATGCACCTACAACTTACAGGGCTTAACTGAGGCCTTGTCACAGTTTATTTGTGCATGTTCCACAAAGTGCAGCACATTCTCTTGGGAGAATGAGGCATGCAGCCCGAAGGATATGTATAGTTCATTAATGGTCGTCACTCAGCCTGCAAATCCACACAGGTCCCAGTTGTCGCAGTCACATTAGTCAAAGTGGGCCGAATTAACATGTATGTCTTATTTTAACATTCCGCATATATGCATTCTCCATTACTTTCATTTCACTGTTAATTACACAACGTAAAGCATAATCAGTTACAGAGCTCCAAAGAGTCTATTTTGGTGTCCTCTACTTGTCTTTGGGAGTTCTTTCCACTCCAACAATGTGTGAATTTCATTTGTCCTTGGCTATGTGTTAGGAGTCTGCAGCAAAGATAAGGTTTTCCGCCTATTTATATCAATAAATAATATTGCACCTGGAAGATTACTACTTTGTTGCCTTTAGCTGATATCCGTAGATAGCAAAGGTATAACCTCCCTCCTCTCTCTTCCCAGCCCTTCATCCTCTATGCTCTCCATCCATTCCCCATTTTAAGGCAGTCACTCCTCCCTCACGTATCCCTCGCTCACATTCCTGCTGCCTGCAGATAGTAATTAATCAGGGGATCGATGCCAGGCCTATCTCCACGCTGAGGCGTCTATAATGTCGATAATGTGGCTCAATGGCCCCTTGCTCCAGAGAGCTGATCGTTCCCATGATGAATAAGTTTGACTTTCCATAGAACATCCTGGGTGGGTCACAGAGACTGTTGCTCCTACACGCGAAACCAGACAGTATTCATATTTTGCATACACAGGCAAAACACAGTCAATGTTCGACAAAGCCAGATGAGCGAGTGAATTCAAACTGTCTGCCGTGTTTTCTTCTCATAATCAGACAACGTCCTGTGTGCCTTTCGTTACATCAGGGGTGTCAAATTCATTTTAGCTCAGGGTCCGCATGGAGGAAAATCTAATCTCAAGTGGGCCAGACGGTTCAAATCAGGCAATATATCTTGAAAACAGTGTCAATTATATGTAGATGTTTGCGACGCGTCTCAGTCTCGTCCCGATTCCTCGCAGATAGAGGTGGCCAACTGTAGATATAGTCTTGAAAAGTAAAAAGAAACAATCAGTAAAGTAAAATAGTAATAATAAAGTCACCCATATCGCTCACGCTCCCAGGTCTAGAGGGCTGCACAAATCTACTGTGTTATCTTTTGATCCAAGTCAACCAACCCAACCTGGAGACATCCCCCCTGCCCGCAACTCACCAACCTTTTCAAAACAAAGATGTACTTGCATTGAATCCATCTAAATTGAATTGTTCTCCTTTGACTATATTACTATAAGTATTGAATGACCTGTTGTCACCAGTACCAACATAAGGACCATGCGTTTGTCACTGACAGACTCACGCTTTCAGTGGTGAACCCACTACTGACGATCATTTTGAAACATTGACGGAATAAACGCAGACAGAAGCAATTTTGATCATCACCCCCTTTTCTAATGACTCAAAAGAGAAAGACAAGGAGCGGTTTCAGGATGAGAACTTGCAGGAGAACCTGTAACAGTCTTAGAATTCATATCTATTTTTTTGTGAAAAGTGGTCCAAAACGAATGGTGAACTACGGGGTCATTTTTGTGACATTATTATTCTGTGACATTATTTGAAGGCCACTTGGGCAGTGCTCTACAGGCGTTGTTGCTGACAGAGGAGCAGCTGAAAGTGAAGTTGTTTTCAGACTGTCTTGCATGATGGCTGTTGACAACAGGCAGTAGAGACTGGAGGTGAACGCATCCCTTCCATTCAGAGAGCCAATTACATGGTTGAATCTCTTTTATGAACGGGAGAAAAATAAGATCGTTACAACAGAGACCCCATCTGAATAAACCCCATCATGGCTTTCACTCAGGGTGCAAAGAGAGGGAGGGGGGTGCACCACTGATATCTCAGAGCACGCATTCCCATCCACTTCTCCTCATTTGCATATTTACAGTCTTTCATGCTAATCACGTTTATTGGGGAATATAAGGACTGTGCATGTGCTCAATCGAGAAAGGCAGTATTTGCAGCAGCCTCTATTAGATGCACAAGGAGGATAATTCCACATGACCGCTGCCACCCAACACATACACCCCTCTTTGAAATGAAATGGTTTCTCCTTTGCTAATCCAATTTCAAAAGACAAAAAGAGCCATCTTATGTAACTAGGACAGCTTTTGCTAATTATAGTGTTAAAGCACGGGGAAGAATTCCCCTGATTTGGAACAGAGACCAAGATTTGTGAAGATATTTTTGTGTTGTTAGATGTTGGCTGTTTGAGCTGGTACATCTCTCTGAGTGTCTCATTTATACAAAGCACTGGCTCTATCATCATCTCCTTTGAAACATTATTTTGAATGACTTTGTGGCAAAAAAAAAAAAAAAAATTAAGGGAAACTACACATCATTCAATGAACAGCCAAAGGATTAACACCACATGAATACCAAATTGCAAAGAAGCATGGACTTTGTGTACAGTGTTAATAACCTGAAAACAATGAGTCATACTGTAAATCCTTGCCTGTATATTGCAAATCATTGAAACATTTTACTAAATTTGTTTGACATAATATCCCCAGTTTTGTTGGAGAGGTCTGCAGAGGTCCGCGTCAAGGGCTACCACAAATATTTCTTACTGGCCGACAGCACCGACAGTAGTTGTGATTATTGGTGTCACTCATGGAATATAGCAACAGCAATTAGGTGATGAAAAAATGATTAACAAAACTGTCGACTAGGAGTTGAGGGGGTCATATCGAGAGATTTTTGAAAAAATAACGTGGGACATTCAATTTCTTTATGCAATGTCATTATTGTAAAAATTTAGATTCTAAAATGGTATTAGATACTAGAATGGTTCGACCCAAATTCGTCCTGTGCCATCTCTCATTACCTGTCTGGTTAATGATTTTTTTTTTTTTATAACACATCTCCACCAAGATCCCAACAGAGGACACTTTAGGTTAAATATTTTTCTGTGGACAAATATTCATGTATAATTATTTCTTTTTGAGATTAGGTCTGACTTCAAGTTGATTATTTTGGGGGACAAATGTGTATTAATAATAAAGGTAATGATTTATTTTTTTGACAATATCTCTACCGTAATCCCAAAACAGGATTCTTTTTGTTTATTATTTTTCTGTGAACAAATATGTATAATTATTTCTTTTTGAGAACAAGTCTGACACTCCATGTTGATTATTTTTTGTGGACAAATATTTATTAATAATTAAGTTAATGATTTGTTTTGGATCGAAAAGAGGACACTTTAGGTTGATTATTTTTTGTGAACAAAAACAAATGACTCTATAGTTGAATAAATGATACACTGATGGCATGTTTTAGGTCTTTTTGTTTTAAACCTAAAAACGATTTGCACTGGTTGAGGCTGAAAAGATATTGTACAGTGGCGACTTCACTGAAAAGGTTGAGAACCACTAGCCTAGGTTATCTACGATGCTGCTTTACCCACAATGCTTCTGTTTGCATCACAGATTGAATGGATTTACTGCTACTGCAGGTGTCAATGCAGGCATTGCGTGATTTGGTGAAAGAAAGCACGAGGCGGTAACGTTTTGTGAGGAAAAACAAAGTTCATATAAATCTGTACATAAATAAATCCCCTGTCAACTTAAAAAAAAAAATTCAATGATTTTGGTCATGACATCATCAGACAAGAGTTCTTAATCAGTCATAGTGCATACTATGAGAGGGCAGCAAATTAAGGAGGATAAGTGGCAAAGCCTTTATTTTTTCCCCCCAGTCAGATTTGTGCTTCCACACAAAAGACATACCGTACAGTTGCCCTCAGTCACAAAGCGACCGAGTGAGAGAGTCATGTAGACCTTAGCCGAGCTTTAATTGCTGGTGTCAGGGCTGAAACACGGTCGAACAGGAAATAATCAAGTTAATGAAACATTTTAATTATTCAACATAATTGTGGAATGTGATGAAGGTGTCAGCGAAACCCTGGTCCGCAAGGTGTCCCCGCCAACACACACGCACACGCACACACATGCCGATGCACACATACACACACATTCGAAATAGCCTCTCTCTGATTCTCCTTTGTTTCACCATTGAGAACACCTGGTTTCCCTCATTCGTATTACGCACACAACAGGAGCCAGATCGGTCCGAGCTATAATTACTTGTACTCGTCCGCTCTGGGTCGCCGCTCAATGCCACCCACCTCTGCCTGCGTGCCCACTGCCCTGAGCCCCTGTGGCCAATCCACATGTCACTACAGGACTCGCTGGCGTATCGATCCAAGCAGGAACAGAAGAGGGAAGGTTTTCTTTTCTTTGCATTCTCCCTCACTGGTTTGCCAACTAATAAGTATCACATGATTGCATACCTGCATGGTTCCTATAGTGCACACCAAATTCTTCATACTGGTAATACTGCAGTTGCATACTTCCTTCCTTTCTTCCTTCCTTGCATCCTTCCTTCTCCATCACATCTCTGTCGGTTGTCTCCGGTATTGCTAATTCCCTTTTCAGATGGCGCAGTTCTCATTTGCATACTTATCAATGCGTTTGGACTAGCCGACAGAAGCCATAAGAAGGTGGGGGGTCGTTAATATGTTAATTAGCTTCCTCCATTTTCTCCTGCTCAATTTTAGATGTGGGTGCACCAACCCATATCCTCCAGCAGCATGCTCACTTTCATTTATGCACAATACAGAATGTTTTGTTCTTCTCATTTTATTTGTTGCTGCATAGAGATAATTGTTGTTTGGTTGTTGTTGGGTTTTTTTTGTTTTTTTTTTTCGACAAACCTGTGAACTGCAGACAGACTAGAACTGGTGTCAAACATTTTAATTTCTCATTAAACCATACCTCATCTTTGGGCTTTTGATTATGGATATTCCATGACCAACTTGAATATATTTATCTATTTTATAGAGGAGTGCCAACAAATCAAATAAAAATCAAGATTCTTATTTCTAATTCAATCCAATATTCATAAAGATTGCAAACAGTTTTTGGAGGAAAAAAGGGCACCTTGTTAGTTTTGACTTAACCACTAACATCAAAGTATAGCAGCTCATTTATGGTACCTGCCTATTCTAACGGGTCTTAGTTGGCTTTACGTTGCAGATTAGTGCATATGACCGATCGATTGAGCCGGTTCCTTTCAGCACGCAGCTGTTCCTGACATTCATGAGGGACGGCAAGGGATGTTAGAAGCAAATGATTGTGCAGCATATCCAGGGAATTGTTGTCCTTGTTCAAACTATTTTGTGGTTAGACTCTGGTGCCGAAGCATCCTTACATCCTTTGAGTTACATATACAGTACGTCTATTGAAAAATAATGAAAATATGTAGGACTAGTACTCGTAGCATTTTCAGTTTTTCACAAAAAGTCAGCAAAGGCCCTATTATTGAATGTTTCCAAAAGATTTTCTGAACCAATTACAGTGTGCTTTGGGCATATTAAAATAGAGGTTTTCTCAATCCGCTCAATCAAAAACCATTAAACATGTACAATCCTGATGGATAAAAACCTTTATACATACTGTATGTGTGTGGTCAACACAGGACAGTGAGCCAGATATGTTGAGAGAACAATCGCCAATTAGGAAGGAAATCTGAGTTCTGCGCTGTTGCCCCACACTTAGGAGGAGATTGTCATGTTGGGTTTTTGTGTAACATATCCCAAACTCATTCAAACATATTTGTAACTACTGCCCGAAGCCATCTGGGATAGGCACCAGTAAGTCCGCGATCCAAGTGAACAGAAGCGGCTAAGAAATTGCTTGATTGGTTGTTTGGATGGATGGATGGGTTTGGCAGTCAAAATGTTTGTTCCACCTTTGATTTATTTAATTTCTATTGCTCTTGAAAAGGGACAGTGCACATTGATTAACATCCACCCATCCATTTTCTTCAGCTGCTTATCCTCACAAGAGGCGCGGGCTTGCTGGTGCCTATCCCAGCTAGCTTCGGGCAGTAGACGGGGGACACCCTGAACGGGTTGCCAACCAATTGCAGGGCACACAGAGACCAACAACCATTCACGCACCCAATTGCACCTTGGGACAATTTAGTATGTCCAATTCACCTTCCATACATGCTTTTGGAGTATGGGAGGAAGCTAGAGTGCCTGGAGGGAATCCACAAGGCCTCCTGGAGAACATACCAAGTCTATTCAGGAAGGCCGGAGCCAGCTGGATTCGAACTCATGTCCCTTTTATTGATAAACTTTATGCAATATAAATGGGCCCAAGTTAGCAAAGTTAAGCTAATTTTCATCAGCAGTTCTGTGGTCAGCCTAAAATGAGACATTAAAACCACTCATCAAGTTACAAAAATATAGAATAATATTCCACGTACTGTAATTATATTACGATGACAGTTACAGTCTTCCATGAAGAAAGCTTGCAGATAGCCTATATTCTTTATTCTTCACATTTGTTTTTACTACTCTTATTTTTTCTGTAGGCCCTGTGCCGTCATGCTGCCTCATACAGGACAGTTGTGGTCCTATAACAGGCATCTGCTTTTAGGATTTAGGATTGCAGATGTAGAAATTGTTACTTGTCATATATGGGCTCTCTCAGCTACTGTCTTGTGTTTTGGCTGGCGTTTTGTTTTCTTTTTCTATCATTTTCATCTCACCTCCATCCCGATATTTAGTTGAGCTTGTCTCCTCTCCACAGTATTTAAAGAGGATTAGGGGAAGGACAAAACATACATAAATCAAATGTAAAGACATTAAATGAGATCATAGGTGACACAAGGTGGGTGAACACCTTGTTTTTTGCATTAATAGAAGTCCTGGAAATCCAAATGGCCTCTGCATTGTATTCCTATTTTCTTCTGTGCCGAACATGGAGGGCGTTAAGTTCAACCCACGCTGTGCATACTTAATAATTATTCTCACTTTGAACGCAATTTCCAGACTGGGGAAGTGATTGACAGATTGTATCCATGGTGTCAAGGGGACGTCCCCCTCCTGACTAAGGCAAAAATTAGAGAACAGCAGGAGCTAAATTACACATTTGCAAAGACCTCTGCCAAGAGGACAGGAAGCATGATGAATGAGAAAATGATGAGAATAGAGAGGCAGAGGGTGAGTCACATCAGAGCACAGAGACGATTGGAGGAAAGGATCCGAAATATATCTGCTGGCACACACACACACACACGCATACACGCCTACACACATATATATATTGACAAACGCACAGAGAAAATGAATCTGCGGTACAATTGGAGTGCAAAAGAAAAGCTTCTTAGATGCCATATCCACAGTTTGGGTGCTATTTACCACACTATCCTCACACACACACACACACACACACACATGGACACGAGCACACACATGCAGACACGCACACAAGCATATGTGCGTGCGCGCACATGCACACACACACACACAGTGATCTCAACTCACTCATGCTCTCAAAGCACTCAGACTGATATGAGAGCAACAAGCAACCAGCAGAGTGGCAGAGGTTTCCTGATCTCAGGCTATGTACGGCATAAGAGCTCAACAGCAGCAAGAGGCGGGCATGATGAGTGACAGATGGCTGCTGTGTACTTACAGTGAGGCAAAATAGCTAAAGGATACCATCCTAAGTGAATGCACCTGAAGAAAAAAAAAACCCATTTGGCTACTTATTTGATGCTGAAAGAACTTCAGCATGAAACCACTCAGAAGAGATGGTTTTGTTCAATTTCAATACCAAAATACACATACTGTACTTTTAAATGCTAAAGGCTGATCATTCGGATTCCATTTGATAATTTAACCTACAGTTGAAGGTATCTAATGGTACAGCCAGATCTTCCCAGTTGTATATTTCCGGCCACAGTCAGTGGCTAATCCTCTCCATGCACTGTTTGTCTTTTGCCGGCTTCATTACAATTGCCTCACATTTACCTCAACAAATATTTCAATACATTGACCTGTAGAAGGAGTTGTTTCTTTTATCTTGTTACTCACGAAAAGCTATTCTCACAATGACAGAAAAACAGATGCCAACAGTGTATCAAGGTGGTAATTTTACTTCTTCAAATCACTAGAATGTTTAATGCAGTGTTACAGTAAATCTAGGGCAGATTAATATTTAATATAACAGATGGATTAAAACCCTGTGGATATGTCCCAATAGAAAGTAACATTGTTACCGTATTTTTCAAAACACAAGGTGCACCAGATTATAAGGCACATTCAGTGTCAATGAACTAATCGATTTTTTTAAATTCACATATATTTAGTGTACCATGGGATAAAAGGCACATTACTGCACAGGGTACAAGGTAAACAAAGCAACGTAAATAAGTCAAACTTTTTTCAACTTCAATTTGGCATAAGACAGTTCGCCAAAATTTGGGCTATTTAAATAAAATTAAAGGATTATAAGAGTGCCATATGGTTTGAAAAATTTGGTAGATGAGAAGGCTTCCATGAGAAATTAAAGTGACTTTAAAGACTTTTCAAACAGAAGTTTTCTTGTTTTCGTTTTTGTTATAGCGTTGCATCACATGATTTAAATTTGGAATATGTCCAAAATTTCTGCAAATAACTGATGAGTATTCCTCTGCAGGCAGACATTCACAGCTTTGTTGGTCCACTGGATATGTTCATTCATTTCATTCGTCAGATGTGACAAGACGTGGGGAAGGTATTGACCGCTTGAAGCTCTAAAATTCAGTAAAAAACATAAATAAACTGCATCATACATTGAACCCTGCATGGTACAAAACATGGGGGGAAAAGGGAGTGGCTTATAGTCTGGAATTTACTGTAGGTCTTTCTTTATAATTGTATCTATTAAAAGTTTTTGCGCTATCACTATTTTGTATCGATATTGTGGCTACTCAGGAGTTGAATACTTGGTCTGAAAAATAGTGGCATAGAATATTCATACAAATAACATAAAAACTTTATCATAGCTGTAGTGCTCATACATGATGCTCTATAAGTGCCTAAAAATTAATTTGTGGTTTGAGACAAGGCAGTCAGCAATGATCTATGTTGAAAATCCACACGGTTCATTTTTCTTGACAAATGTGCATTGAAAATTAATTTGAAATCTTGCCTGACATGTTCTGCCCCTGTGAAACAAGCTTTGGTGCACATGTTTACCTAAATACGACAGAATTAAACATTGCTGTTTATTTAACATAGAAAAATACAGATGTCCCTCTTCTTTTATAAAGATGCAGAGCGATGAAAATCAAATCTGATTGCTAAAAAAATCTTTCCATGTCTTGTGAGGGTGCATGCTTCCAAACGCCAGCAGTGACGTTAGGAAAGCCTTGAGCAGATTGCACATACATAGCAACGCATAGAAGCTGAAATCTGATTTGACAAGCAAAAATGTACTGTTACATCTCTAAAAGCTGGGTAGGCAAGGCGGACCACATGCTATGAATTGATGATAATACTCTTCTGTAAAAGTAGGTCGTGCTTCTGACACAGTAATACATGCATACTGGCACAATAATATGAGTATGAATTTGTACATCATTTTTTGTGAATTGTTAGGCTGCTCACTGGACCAAAATCACTTGTGGCTTCTGCCTAATGGTCCACAGAGTATTTGTCACCAAGCCCAGTGTGCTGTAGCTATACCGCTATCTGGCTAAAGTGCTGCCATTCTGGCTTGAAGGGCCCTCGACTGGAG
The DNA here is from genome assembly GCF_059441005.1 of Hippichthys cyanospilos. Lineage (NCBI taxonomy): Eukaryota > Metazoa > Chordata > Actinopteri > Syngnathiformes > Syngnathidae > Hippichthys > Hippichthys cyanospilos. The sequence goes on from NC_142382.1 coordinate 14,953,706, forward strand.
CAGGGCCTTCAGAACAGGCTCTCCACCTGGAGGCAGAGAGGGTTAGAGAGGCAGAGGGCAGCACACTGACTGCACACACACATTCACAAGTACATTCACTTCGAGGCTTTTCCTGTGTGTGCTGACACAAATGTAGACATGCCCGCCACACGCACATGCACACCGCTTGCTTCACATGTAGAACAGCATTCCCTGCTCAGCATTCTCCGCTCAGTGTGTCTCTCCAAGCTGGCAATATCAGAAGAGAGAGACTCAAGCCAAAGTATTGTGGGTATCAACTCCATTGATAAAACAAGCAAGTCCACTAATAAGCCCTAATAAGGCACACCAGTGAACTGAGTGAAAATCATGCTCGTGACTACGTCTTGAAGCTGATCGAGAGAACGCCAAGAGTGTGACTGCAGTAACTGGAGCAAAATAGAGATATTTTGAACAAACGAGAATATAATACATGTTTCTTTTTGATAAGTACATAGCATTCCATTCACTGTTGTGATACCTTCAGTAAGGATTTACAAGGTACATTTTCATGAAACTAAATAAAACACATTGTATCATAAAGGGAGTAGTGGTGATTGGAAAAAAACCCAGATACCAGGGGGGCAGGGGAGTTTCCACAAATAGTGATTTAATAAAAACGGTGACTACACAAGTGAGGAACAAAAACAGCATAAAATGTTGCTAGCAAAACTCAGAATGACAGTGCGGACAATAACCCGACAACCAACTGAAAGCAAACTGGGAACTAAATGCACTCAATGCTAATGAGGCAACATAAAACAGCTGGACAGGAGCAATTGGCAGGGGAAGCTAATTTGGAGGTAAAACACTGCGTGGTTGACACAATCACACAAACAAGGACAGACACGAGGGGAGCAAAACAAGAAGGTGACACATAACCCAAAAACCCATAACTGGAAAACAACAAAAACCCAGAAAACAGAAAAACCACGCTAAACAACAAAGCAACTTGACACATTGAATGTGAAAACGAGAAAGTGTGTGAAACCTTTGGCCTGTACCGCATATTCTCTGAATACGTAAACCTAAAATTATTAACGTGTAAGTATAATTTGATGCAACTTATTTTGAAGCTGGAACTAAAAAAGATGAATGTTTGGAGTGTCTCAACTTCAGAAACTAACACAGAACTCTTTTAAACTCTTTTAAATGTGAATAATATAATATAATATAATATATAAGGTTGCATATATGTTACATATTCAGTGCATTGTGTAATATTTGTGCATGAGCATTCTTAATTGAATAAATAACACGGTTTAAAACTATTTTTAAGGCCCTTAATTATATGAGCAAGTGATACCTTTAAAATCATTAGTTGAATTTTTCGATACTTTATATATTTCAAAGACTAATACTACATTATTTGTAATATATTATGATTCAAATTAAACAATGTATTTTGTTATGTTGAAATACATCTTTTTGGTATGTTGAAATGCTGATTTGGCCAGATTTTTTTTTTTTTAAATAAGCTTATATAGCATTAATTTATTTCTATGTTGGAACAAACACACCTCTCACTTGGCTTCTTCTACTCTTAGGAATTGATGAAAAGTTTAGGTTAGCATCATTCCACTAGAGATGATGATTGGTCGACGAAAATGTACTGGATACATGTAAGAGGAATGTGGGTTCTATTTAAATAGTCTGTGCCTGTTTTTAAAAGTCAAACACTATCATGATGTTGTCATCCATTTTAGAAGTCTGATGAGTGTGTGTGTGTGTGTGTGTGTGCCTGTGTGTGTGTGTGTGTGCGTTTGCGTGCGCGCACGCATGCAAATGTACTGTTTTGGGTATACAAGATGCTCTGTAGATTCCACAAGATGCTGCTATAAATGAATCATGTATAAATCTGTGAGGCATAAAAAATACATGGGAGAAGTGATAAAAACAAAACCAAAAAAAAGAAAGGAACGTTATTATTTGTTCATAAGACACTGTTGAGAATTGCTAACTAGATCTCATTACCAGAATCTGCAGGAATGCATACGCACACGCACACACACCCTCAATGTCAAACATATGCAGGTGTTTCTTTATCCAACATGACTATTTTTACCTGTGAATCCTGCCGTTGCCTAGCAATGTGTAATTACATCCCACACTCTACCAGTGAATGATTAGACACGATGATGGATGGGTTAACGCGGTCACTGAAGGATGCCTCTGTGCAAAGCTAATTACACCAGCATACGTGTGTCATACACCTGATACATGCGATGGCCCTCATAGCGTTCTGCCGTCGCTGTGGGACAAGTGCGATAAAGGTGGACGCTGTGTGCTGTTAATCAACAGATAAGAAATGATGAAGTAACTCAATTCTTGATTAATAGATTCACATAGCTCGAAGGTGCCTAGGTAGTAGGCGGGGGGACACTCTGAACTCATTGCCAGCCAATCGCAGGGCACACGGAGGCAAACAACCTTTCACACTCACAATCACACCTCGGGGCAATTTGAAGTGTTCAATACAATTATAATGCATATTTTAGGCATTTTGGGAGGAGTGCCTGAAAATGTGTGTGTTGAATTCCATCTTTCTTTTTCTGTGCTTATGGGTAAGTTTATCCAATCCCTTTTTTTAAACTGTTTTCCTACCATGCTCTTCATCATTGGTCACCAACATTTCACATAAAGGTGCACTTTGTGCGCAACATCTGAACAGCTGTCCACTTTGTCAAATAGCACCAATAATTTGCCAAACCATTTAGATTGGAGCAATAGTAGAGTGTAGTTAGTGAAACGAAAACACGCAGAGGATTGAGAGTGGGGATATAACAAAGCAGGCAAAATTATCGCTCTCTCGCTCAGGGATGCCTTTTCGACCTCAAAAAGTTAGTCTTGTGGCAAAGTATGTCGTATGTAGAAGATAAGCTGCCGCTTTCCACATTGGATTTACCGGCATTTGGAAAACTTGTCAGATCGCTGTCGCAACTAGCAATAATGACATGGCAAGCTTGCTCTAATTTTTACTCTACATTGCTATAAATAATAGTCTATAAATAGTTCTGGTCAATGTGTATCAAGATGAAGCATACACAAACGTATGTTAAACACAACAACAATGATGTAGGCTAGCTGCTAACATTAGCTAATGTTAGCCAACTCAACATGAATTTGAATATTAACATTGAAATTGTGAGATGCACTAAGTGTCTCTGCCTAAAGTATAAGCAATGACTAAAGTATAAACAATGCATCAGCTGGTCCCATCTTAAGTTAATATTTTTTTTCTAATAACGCCGTATGGAAACTGAAGCAGAACTGCTCCTCACTTCTGCAGGGGTGTATATGTAAACAAACAGGAAAGAAACGTCTGTTAATTCCTATATTTGTAATTTTCCCTGTAAAATTCACACCTTAAATGCCACTTTAATAGCTGAGTAACAAGTGGAAGGCTCTTTATTTTTATTTATTTTTTAACATTAATGTTAGTACATATGGTGTATATTGTATATAACCAAGGTGCACACGTAACTATCCTAGAGCTGGACTTAATTAACACATCAAATTCCTCCAAAGTTCCCAAATAGGTTTTGCACCACAATCTTCTCTAGTGCATCCTTAACTGTAACACGATTTCCTTGTAAATCAGCTTATGCAAAATTTTGGATCAGCAGCGATGTTGTGTATTCATGTCCACTTGTGTGTAAAATGTGTGCCTGGGTGTATGTGTGTGTATGTGCATGCATGTGGGTATTCAGGTGCTTTATGGTCGCCCCATCTGCAGCTGAGGCTGTGGACTGAGTAATTGCCTGTCTTCATCGGGACAGCGCAGACGCGAGCTAAAAGTCAAGTGTTCCCTTCCTGCCGCGGGCCTCATTTGGATTCCAGATAGCTAGCTAGCCAGCTAGTGCCAGCCTTGGGCCTGTATTATTCATGGCTTGACAGATAGCTCTCACTAAAAGCATTGGAAGTGGGCCAGGTGGTGACGATGCGAGGGCGAGACGTCGTTACACCTCACTTTCTGGCTCAGAGGAAGAGGATGGATCGCAGCCATTTAAAGGATTATTCGGAAATAAAAAGACAGTGACATTAACATTTTAACAAAAACAAGTACAATAAATTTCTTGGTGGGAGGAAAAAGGAGGTGGAATATAAAAAGTGGGCGGGGCTGAGAAAGCACATCAGAATTAACTGCAATTTAGTAAAACAATCTTGGGTGAGTTACATTAAAATCTTCATACTGGTTATTGTCATCCAATAGTGACGCATGATACTGTACTACAATATCACAGTATCTGACTCATAATGTCATACTAAACTTTTAATCTAATGTTAATTTATATAGGCAGAGTAAAGTTTTATAATCCTTACAGTATATGCATGCAATCTCTCTTACGCATCACAGGAGTGCTATAGGGCCAGAATAGGCAGGAGCAGGGGGTTGTCAGGTGCATGAAGCCGATAACTGCCTATTCATGTGTGGATACATGATCTTGAATGAGGAGAAATAGCAAGACACTTCATTCGGCATATGAGTTTTTATAAAACTGCAACTCTCAGTCTTCGCAAAGTGCTTGTTTATTTATTTCTTTATTTTCAAGGTTTTCTTGGTTCTGTTTGTCAGGGTTTTTTTTTTTTTTTTTTTTTTTTTAACATTGTGGTATTCGGTGTTGTATTCAAGGTAGTTGTATTATGTTTTTCTTGAGAGCACATCTTGGCACTCTGGAGGTATATGTCCAGTGTTCAGAAATCAGATGGTGGAATATCATAGAGTTTTGGTTGGGACAAGTGAGGGTCATTTGTCTTAAGGCTAGGGTATTTTGGAGTTATTAAAAGGGGGTGGGATTAAATAAATTTTACTTCTTCCTACTCCTTTTCAGACATGGGGACAGCACTTGTGGTTTCCTTTTTTTTTTTTTTTTTTTTTACTGATTTTGATGGTGTCTGCTTTGCATCTGTATATTTTTGTTCTTTTATTTGCGTGTTCATGTTTGTTTTTTCCCACTTGTTTGAAATAAACTAAACTAGACTTAGAAATACACTTCTTCTCAAAACTAAGCCATTAGTTTCATAGTTACACAGTGAAGTTGTGAAAAGAACATTGAACTTTATGTCCTCCTAGTATTAGCACACATCCAGTGTTTTAATCTTGGTCAAAAACTTCTTAAATTCTTCTAATCAATGTCTGGTTTTACAAAAACAGGTTTAAAAAAAACATTCTCAATGATTAATTGTTGCTGTATGCATTGATTAAAATCTTAACACAGTGGACACATAAAAGGTCATAATAATAATATAAGATCATAATAAAATAAAAATTACACATTTGCCTCTTGGATCTCATACGATACATTTCAAGAGTTAGGGTTAGACTTAGGGTGAGGCTACGTTTACTAAGATTGAGTAACTGAGTGGAATCTGAAGTTAACTAATCGGGGGAGGGGCGTGAAGCTGATTGTTTAGACCTCAATTTCCATTCCTATTCTAACCTATCTACTTAACAAAAACCCAATTTCCACAGAGAAAGCTATGCCGCACAACGCACTTCTTGGGTACCTACTCCTTTGTGGTTCAAAACCAGGACATCACCCTTTTGGGGGCCATTGATTGGTATGGGGCAGATTCGTCACAATATATATACACACACATAAACTAAATACACTCACAACCAACAAGACAACATGGAACACCTCGACAAGATTCAATTGAAAAAGGGAGCTGACTGGCCAATGTAAGGGAAGCAGGTAAACGCAGACAGATGGACACAATCACACTGACGAAGACAGACATGAGGGAAACAAAAAATGAACTCAAAACCATGGCCCACAACTCGAAAACACTATTAAAACCCCGGAAAAAGCCAAAAACAGAAAATAACAGAAAACCCCAATAATACTAAACCTAAAAAAAAAAATTAACAGGAAACGAAAAAAATGAAAATATTTTTGGGAAAATTGTGAGTAGTCTGGGTTTTCTGCACTTACAGGAGATCACTCTCCACCTTTCCCAATAAAAAAGTGCCTGGCTAAAGTAACAAATGCTGAAACTTTTTTTTTTCATCTTAAGTCAGTGTAGACATTACTTTAAAGTTGAAATTGACTGTACGTGAATGTAATCATAGAAGCAGCAATGAAGCTAAAGAGAGCGCGATCACAAAGGCAGAACACGAGTGAACCCATTTCCAGGCATGCATCCGCCCCCATCAAGCTTCCCTCTGTCTCCATGTGCAAAACCAGATAAGGTCGCATTAATCAAAATGTGCCACTTCTTCTGCCAAAACCACAGGTTTATGCCATCAACCCCCCTCTATGTGGTATCTGTTACCCAAATGTAAATTTCCATATTTAATGTGAATGCTTTATATGTCTAAAAAGAAGCGTGTAGGTTGAATCTCTTCCTTTTGTCATTACCTTGGGGTTAATCCATCTTGGGTGCAATGCTATTGTTACAATGTTGACAATGTGATGGAGGAGTCATTGTTTTCTTTATTTCATAGATGAGATCACTCATAATACAACAGTGACTGTATTCAGCTGAACAATTTTGTTGTTGAAAAATTATATACCAGCATTAAGATGATATTTTTGATTCTGTACATCCCACATAAGCCTCGATTCCGCTGAACAAATTTGGAAACGATTCAAAATCATAGCCACACTGTCTGTCCTCCTGAGTATTTTGACAAGCGGAGTTTTCTGACGTTAACTGGCATCAGATAAACAGGTGGTGTTTGTGCCCCCCCATCCCCCACCCCCTTCTATTTTTTTTTTTCCAAGCGCCTCCCCGAGGAGATACATCAGAGGGAATAACAGATCATGTGCTGTGAGTGTGGAGCGTGCCAGGGGGATCCGGGCACAAGGGGGGGAGGGGATTTAGGCAGGGGGGGCAGGCTGCTGCTTAGGGCGCGCTCAAGGCTTTCTAGATCCCCGACCTGCGACCCCGAGACCTCTCAAAACCCTCAGCCCCAGACCTGTCCTCATGCTGCTGCCAACTAAATTGCATCAATGTCAAAGAGCCCCGCTCCTCTACTGTGGAGTTGATGCTTGGTGAACAAGAGCACATAGAGATTACGCACACTGAAATTACACACACACATACACACGCACACGCACACGCACACATTCACATGCTTGCAAATACACACGCTTCTAGAAATGCAATTCAGCTGGTTAAACACTCATTCCATTCAGTTTTAGGTGCCCGTCTGTTTATACACCTCCATTCAGTGTTAGTCACATCCATCAGTTGTTGCCAAACAAAACAGTCCACTAAAACGTGTTTATAAGCTATTCCTTTTTTTGATAGATAGATAGATAGATAGATAGATAGATAGATAGATAGATAGATAGATAGATAGATAGATAGATAGATAGATAGATAGATAGATAGATAGATAGATAGATAGATAGACAGACAGACATTAGCAAAGTATCAGCCATCCATTCTCTTATTCATCCATTATCTTGACCGCATATCCTCATGAGGGTTGTGGGCATGCTGGACCCTATCCCAGCTGTCGGGCAGTCAGCAATATTCCCTGATCTGGTTGCCAGCCAATCGCAGGGCACACAAAGACAAATGATCATTCACACTAAGGACAATTTAGAGAGTCTACTATACTGACAGTGCATGCTTTTGGAATGTGGAAGGAAACCGGAGTACCCGGAGAAAAGCCATGCAGGCATGAGGAGATCATACTCCTCGGAAAATATAGTGGGTTTTAATAAAATGGAATTTTTTTAACATTTATTATTCAACAAGATTTCAGTTCATTAATTGTGCATGTGTCTCATGTCTTCTTATTCTGAAGGTATTTATTTGTTTACTGAAGCGGCTTGGACTGGCTGTCATATCATTCACGTGAAGGAGATCGTTTACCTTGTGGCTTTATAGTTGATGAAGAACTTACCTCTGACTCCATTGAACTAACTAAACTGGATCTCAAACAAACTGATAGTATTATGAAACTCGGGTGGCAGCAACACAAAGAAGGACATTGAGGAAAACTGTGTTCAATGAAAGAAAGGGCACGTACCAAATGGTATGTCCTGGTACTCATGTAAATAACCCACGAAAAAAAAATATGTACTGCCTATACACTTCCCTCTGTCAGCTTGTACAGGTACAGGTCCTCATGGGCCACTACTCGACATGGATTCCCTTTCCAAAAACACTCTTGCTAGAAATAAACATCTCATCTGCAAATTCTGCAAGAGACTATTAATGATAGTGATCATTTGTATCAGGTATGTTGGAGGAAAGAAGCATATAAAACATGCATTATAATAGCCATAAAGGACCAGACTTTGACACCCGTGGTTGAGATGAATGGATGACTCGGAGGAGAAAATCTTTCAAAAATGGCTTTGGGGCAAGTGGCTAACTTGCTGCCATGTGCGTGTGTGCGTGTGTGTGCGAGTGTGCATGCCTGTGTGTGAGTTGCATGATTGATTGAAGTCATTAAAGAGGCAGAGAGACTCCTTACCTGGCTAATCCAGGAGTGAAGCTGCAGGATGACAGATAGCCGAATTACACGCCACACCAGTCAGTTGCCCAGTGAGCTTTACTTGAAAATTCAGGATCTACTTGCAATTTTTGCGGAGGACATGTGTTACACATGAACCATACAAACATGCCACAGCAGTACTTTAGATATTGTACATTTTGAGCCCAAATTTAGTAGATTGGTGCAAGCGCGCACTGTCAAAATACGGGTGCATCTTTATTTTTGTGCAGGCGCAAGTCTAGTTTTTGGTGTTTGGGAATTTAGTAGACTACATTACGCATTTCAGAGTGTGCTAGTGCATAGATGGGCCACTCATCTTGGCATATTAGCACCATACATTTGTAATTCAGTTTTTAGATCCGTAGCAATCATAGAAAAAAAAAAAGTCACAAGGAGGAAATGGAATGAGGACATAAGTTCGCAACTGAGTACAAATGAGTGGCTACAGGCTAAGATTTGATTGCTTCCATCAAAAGATTTTAGAGTTAGTTCTGAATGTTTAGATTTACTTATTTAGATTTACTGTTCAAAAGAGAATTCAAGTTAATTCATGTTTTTATAGACTTTTTGTATGTGAAAATAAACCAATGTTTGGCTCGATCTCACGTACTAACTAATTACAGTGTTTTGGAAACAAACACTATTTATGTACTGTTCCATTACTTAAATATCTAAAGCAGTGGTCCCCAACCCACAGTCCGTGGATCAACTGGTACTGGGCCGTGTGGGCTGCACCCAAAATAATGTTTTGGAGATGATTTAGAAATTCCAGTTCATACGTTTGTGCTTGATCTTTGTTTTTTTGGCGCCGTCTCTGGCCGCTGTTGATATTACATAGGCTACATAGTGAGAAGGATGATGTGATTTTCAGAGCAGTCCGCAATACAAATCTAAGGCGTTGACCAGTCCGCGGTGATTTAAAGGTTGAGGACCACTGATCTAAAGTATGACATGAATTGAGATGTATCACTAATGTGGTGCTTTGCAATTATTTACAGAAAATAATGTTAACAACTTGATATAGGGTTTATACAGCTACATCAAAGTGCCTGAAATTAAAAAAAAAATAATTAAGTTACATTCATTATTATGACTTAGAAAAAACATGTGGTTGGCAATTTAAAAAGTTTATAACTCCCTGTACAGACTTTGACAATGAGAGGACCTGGTGCCACACCAAACAATTTGATAAGGACAGCACTGATCACAGTGGTTTTTTTTCAAAAAAATATATAAACGAGCTCGGCATCTTTAAAATACTTGTTTGGGTTTGCCCATTTGGAGGGCAGCTCCATGGAAGAGTGGATAGCACATCTCCCTAGCTGTTCAGAGTCCCGAGTTTAATTTTTCCTCCCTCTTTTCCAAAAGCATGCATGATGGGTATAATGGACACACACGATTCAAAGGTTTTAATATTATATGCACAGTAACGCTACACAACAACCAGTTGAGAGTATCCCATACCTACTGCCGGTAGACACCTGGGATAGACAACAGCAAGCCAGTGAACCTAGTGAGGATAAGCGGCTATAGTAAATGGATGGATGGCTGTCCATATGGCACATCATGGCAGGAATTGACATTGCTCCAACTGGTTTACAGGTTATCTTATTTGATTGTGATGACACACTAGAAAATTTCAACGAAAAGGTTAAAGGGTGCATGTTTTTACTTGTCCAGTTCTATTAACTGGAAGGCACTGATAGATATTACATCATTTTCCCAGCCTTCAAATTATTTACAGTGTTCTCTCACGTAGTTACCAAACATGAATGAAATCAGGGAAGCGGAGTTTACACTAGAAATTCCAATTTATTACAACAGCATTTGTAAAATCATACCAGCGCTGTCTTTCGTAATCAACCATACTCCTTCAGCCACGCGTTCTTACTCGTGTGTGTGAGATTCACTCGGAGATACAACAGTCAACAGCTTGGACAAGACTGGCGAGGCAATCAGTCAATCAGCTCACGGGCACTCCTATCAGACACGTGATTGGCTCTTGGCGCGATATTGACCAATGAGGTCAGGAGTTGGAATTCGATTCTACCCAGGAGTTGTAATCCATTATTGCCCTCTGGTTGATGTTGCGATATAAGATTTAGTTAATATGTGTACTGCAGTAATCTTTGTCTCAAATATGTAATTATTACTGATCTTAAAACTTCTGATACCCACATAAACACGCATAAAGATTCCATTGCATATTTCACTTTTCACGGGGCTTTTCCCACCCACCTTTTATGGACTCATCCCAAAAAGAAAGCTCACCAGTCACCACATCGCCCATCCACTAAACTGCTGCGCCTTGATGGGAATAGTATCAGCAAGGTGCACAAACAGCCTGTGAGGAGGCGTTTACTGCTAAGCGTGATGTCGAAAAATAAATAAATAAAGAGGCTGAGCTTTTTAAGGTGATGCAGGAAGAAAGACTGAAAGGTAGAGAGCTGCCTTCATGGATTGAACGACTTGCCCATCCAGAGTGGTTGTGGGCCACTGTACTGTCGCTCATGTTCTGACTTAGAGGCTCAAACTGGGCAGCCAGTATGCTGTGAGGACACTCGCAGCGACATGGATAAAAAGAAGTGAAGGAAGAAGCAAGAGCGTTTTCCTAAAGCTGAGACAGGGCTCATTAGCTGCAGGCAACAAATGTTGGAGATGTGCTATTGAATGAGAACAACAGGCTTATCGAACCACTGAGCTGAACAGCCTGCTGCTGAGTTCTGATTTCTCTCGGCTACGTACATCGCACACGCTGTGTTCAACATGAAAAAACATTGTAGTAGAGACATCTGAGTTGTTTGTTGTTGTTCCAAACATGACAAGACTATAATTAAACAATGCTTGAATTGTTAAGACCCAGGTGGACATGTGGGGAGCGCTTCATTAAATTGAATTGATGATGGATTATTTAGACACCACAGATACGACTGTAGCATTTTGCAAGTTTTTATAAGGAAGTGACAGCCGTGCTGCTGTGTGCGCCAAATTGAGCCGCCGTGGTTGAGCTGGAGCCTGAGACGCCAGAAAATGCCTCAAATTGCAGTCGTCCGCCATGTGCTGAGCCTCCTGTACCAAGACTATCTTTTGTTCTCCCCTGCTTGCGGGAGAAGGCGGAAAGCTCAGAAATGATTCGCTCTTTCCCTCGCTCTCGCTCTCTCTCGCTAACTCTTCTCTCTCTGTCAAATTCACACACATACACAGTCATGTTTGTTTATATATTTGTCAGAGGTTCATCACATAGATTATCATAATAATAATAATAATAATAATAATAATCATTATTATTATTATTATTATTATTATTATTATTATTATTATTGTAATAATAATAATAATAATTATTATTATTATTATTATTATTATTATTATTATTATTATTATTATTATTATTATTGTTATTATTATTATTATTATTATTATTATTATTATGTTCTTATTTTACAGGTGAGTCATCTCAAATATGAAAAAAGGGGCAAAACCTAATGTAATTTGCCTTTAAGATCAGAAAAAAATAAACTACTGCAGAAAACTTCATGTATGAATTTTATATTGCTGGCATTGGACGGAATCTTTGTATCTTCAAAATCATTTCAGGTCATCCCAAAAAGGATAAATTTGGTAAAATATTAGCGCCAACATGAGCCATTTTTCAGCACTTTAGATCACTCCAAAAAACCCCAAAACCCCAAAAATGGTTAACTTGCTCAACCATTGGCATTGCATCTTGATTGGCTGGTCAATAATATGCCAAATTAGCACCCACGTGTTAGTATGTATGCACACAACAAAACAGAACAAGGTGAAGTTCCAAACAATGTAGTATTTAGTAGGCATTCGCATTCTCAAACCATATCACTGGTTTAGGGCCAAGACCTCATAATTCGTATTTTGGGGAATATTTTTCAAAAAGTAACTGTTTTGGTCATTTCACATCAGGCGTTATTTTTATAAATCATTTTTATAATATAAAGTGTTGAAAATCACTTTCTCTATTTCACGATGCACCATTAATGATTAAACACACTGGCCATTTTGATTGCTCTCTGAAAGAAGAATTTTAATATTCAAGGATTCTAGCAGTGTGCAATTTTCAATGTGAACAGAATTGCATCCTTGAAGTGACATATATTGTACATATGTGTACAAAACATGTACTGTGACCCAATGATTACCAAGTAAACATGGCCCCTCGTTTCGGGGCTCATTTCTCTATTTGCTACATCCTTGTTTGTCGGTTTACCTGCTGGCATTAAAACAAAAAAGCTACATTGGTATTTGGCATTCAAAAGGTCCAAAGTTCTATTCCAACTTGTTGTGATGCCATGGCCCAGTGGCTAAGATTGAGAGGAGGCAGCAACAGACCATCCATCCTTCGGACCCATGGTGGTGGTGTCCTTGAGCAAAACACTGATACTTACCGCATGCTTAAGTATCCCTCTAAAAAAAATGTGTGCGCTTTCCCGTAACAGTGAAGAGTTAATGTCTGAGCAAATTTTCATGTACATACATATACGTGTTGCATGGTGTCTACTGGATGGGCTGCAGCACCAACAATTGAGGGTTAAATGCAATTGGCAGCAGTTTTTTCACAGGTTGTCCATTGGTCAGGACTCAGGAGCTTCCCTTGATGATCTATGGGAATAAATAGTCTAAAAGTCCCATCCCACTTCACTTTATTCTATCGCTGGCTCTCATCACTCTATATATCTCTTTGGGAATGTATTATCTGCCAGCCAGCTCCGTGTAGGTGGCAGAGCACCTGACAGTTGTCGGTGGAGCAGAACAAACAAGAGGGGGAAAAAGTCATACAGCATCAACATTCGCCCTTAAACAACATACAATATACAAAATGAATTCCGTAATTAGCCAAATACAAGACACACAATCATGAAGGCCAAAAGTAAGAGTGTTTCCTGTTAATGGTAACTTGAAAATTATATATATTTTTAAATCAACACCATTTGAGGAAGATTGAGCTGTCATCCGTCAGTATTTGAACGTTTTCTGTATTTAGTATTCCTACTTACAACAATTACCATGATGGTACGAGCTAGAAGGCAGAAGTCAATTGGCTATTAGCTGAGGTTGTAATGGCATTATTTTCAATAAAAGAAGAGAGCAGACTGAATCACAACTCGAGTCTATCCTTGTTGTTCACACACAGAAATATTACTAAAATTGAGAGAATCATTTTAAAGTTATGTATGAAACACACTTATCTTTACCCTCAACAAATACGTATATGATTTACGGATATGAACACAAGACAATATGAGGAATTTAGGAAGATGAGATTTTTTCTGTTTTGCTATAGGTTTGCTATAGGTTTTACTTTGTTGCCAAAGTGCGTCTTATACAAGACAACATAGAAAATACCAAAACTAAATCAAAATTAAGGGTGTGTCATGTGCGCAGTTGCGTCTCCTTGTTGTGGAATTACAGTAATACTTTTCTAAAAGAGACACTGGTTCCATGTTTAAATTAGCATAGCTCAATATAGTGAGTGATATGGTGAAAAATACCCATCATTAAATAGACCCTTTTCTATCGTGACAACTATACAACACAATATATTTTCACTTTTCAAAGTAAAAGAAATGTCCATTTTCACCTATTTTCTTTGTTAGTAAAACAAACAACATACTGTACACTGAAGGAAAAGTAGATCAAAAAGGAATACCCATAAATTGCCAAAACATACTGGAAGAAACAAAGACAACAAAATATTTCCAACTAGGAGCAGAGTCCAATATGTGTGAGGCAGAATGCATCACAGCAACTGGCAAAGACAAAGGAACGATCTGGCGCCTTCTTGGTAAATGCCGCAGAGCTAATGACTGAGAGTCGATTACCAATTGCTCACTGGTGCACGCCCCATTGGTCAACTCTTTGTTGGGCGGCCTTGAAGAAACAAAGAAAAAAAAAACATTTAACAAATTAAATAAATGAAATAACGACTGAATCAAAAACACCATTAATGTTTTTCAGTATTGAAAAAAAATACTTGAAAGCCTCAGATGAGCTACAAGCAAATTAAAAAAAAAAAAAACAATCGTTATAGTAGTGTATGATGTCATGCATTCAATCCATCATAGCAGCATACACAGCAAACACACATTAAGTAGTTTTTCCACATATACTTGAAAATATTTTTCCTTCCTACCCATCTAACCCATCACAGTAGTGGGCACAGCAAGTGCACACATTTTAGTGGCATACATTGGAGCAAGTGACTACTTAATGCGCAAGGAGCATTTCAGGGTCCCAAGGACACCGGAGTGGTGTGCCAAGTAAGCACTGGAGGTGGACATTTTTCCCCGTGACATGTCCTTTCATCTCACAAAATAATAATAATAGTATATTACATAGAATGCTCAAAATAAGCGGGTTTGTATCGCTGTTTGCTCTGTAAAAGTTGCATATTGCACCTCATGTAGATCCATGCATGTATTTACATGCAGTCCCAAATGTTTTTTCAACAACAATGCATGTGTGTTCAAGAGTGCCAGGTTTCATCAGCCTTAATGCATGATCATCGCCACAGTTCAGGTTCAAGCCACTCATGGTTCGTGGATTTTGTGGTGTAAGAGGACGGAATCAACAGGACCATCTAGGGGAGGAGTTTTCAGTTTAAATGTTTATGTTTCGTAGATGAACTAGAATAGAATACAATATAATACAATAGACATGACAGGGAAGTCGCAACAACATTGCATCGTTTTACGCCAGCAACAGGCTACATCACCCAAATAAACGCCAAATAATACACGAATGTCAACGCAATACCCTTATCATATTGTGAAGGTTTCCTTAGTAGCTGTGGTTACGTTCCGATTTGCTTGATACATTCTCACATTGCGTCGCTACAACAACAACATCAACACGCTTCCATTTGATAACCGTATTCATTCACTGGTTATGAGCATTAATGTTATAATTCTTTAATTAAAGATGTTTCTTCAGAAGCCAGTGATTAACCTGCAAAAAATGTTCTAAAATATTAAAAAAAAATGTTCCTCAAATTTAATCAGTGATTCCCAAAACTGCTCTACAAAAAAAGAACATAGTATATACAATAACTAGTGTTTAAATAGACTGTATCCACATAAAATCTTATGATAGCGGGCTGTATAAACTACAATAGTAATTTTGGAATTAGTTAAGAGAATGTTGTATGTGTATTTGGTGACAATTACAGTAAAATGACTGCACATGTGTGGTTTTTCACTTGACCTTCACAATTTACATACCCGAACGCTGAAAGAACCATTCTCTTTGCCGATACTTGCTTGTCTGACTCCAGCTCCCATTTTATCGAAGGGACTGGCTACCCTCAGTCAGCCAGTGAGGCTAGCCAATCCCTCATGGATTTCTGGAGGCTATCACCATGGAGACGGTGCTCTGCCACACGTGTCTATAGATCCTGCTGCTGGATAGAAGCCCCAACCAGCGATGCTGCATTCTCCGCATCTCTTATCTATAGAGAAACAACAATGAACTGAGGTTGTGGAAGAGATAAGATTAGGGCGATATATACTGCATACGCTCTTAAATATTTACAGGCAGATATGCAATGGAGGGAAGGGGGCAAGTGAGGTGATGGAGGGAGGAGAAATATGGTGTGAGAAAGTTGGGTGACAGAAGCGGAGGATTATAGAGAAAAAGAGGGAGGAAAACTCCGCAGTGAGAAGAGCAAAAGGGAAAAGGCAGCCTCATCCGTGTGTCATGGAGACAAATAGCATGTGATGCTAATGACTGGCTAAAGCTTTTGCCCCTGCTGAGAAGAGCCGCTAATATGGCTGCTAATAAAGGTGCCATGCAACGCTGTCGCATTCCAGCAGTCGCTCAGCTGTCACCCAAAATTAACCAAACGGGAGCCCTCCGTCTCTTGCCTCTCCCCTCTCTCGTCTCACATTAAGGCTCCACAAATGGGCTTTCCTCTCTTCAAGTGTTATTTCTGCATGTAAGGACCACTTTCTCAAAGTGTAATAGAATTTGTTCCATCCCATAATGCTGAGGGTAGCCACTCCAAAAAATATGAAGTGGTCTTTTCGCGAAGCCCTTTTCCCTCTGACTGCTACCTCTCCTGCACACTCCTCCTTGAGGATTTCCCAGGGGACACCAATTTAAGGGACACTTGAAAGGATATCTGTTCGATTTGTGATTCTTAATCACTCAAGTATGTCCATTTTACCAATCAGACTTTCCTATCAACATTTTTCTTTGGTGGAGTTGCAAAGTCTTGAAGCAGGAGAGGTATAAATATAACTTACTGCATGGAGAAAAGTGAACACATGTCACTTTTTGCCACAATTCAGGCATGCTATACTGTACATATCTTGTAGAGCATTCATATTGTCTTTCTAAATTAGTTGAAAATCAAAATAAAGTCAGACTACATGCCAATGGCAGTTGAACTGAAATGACTGTAAATCGGTGGCCATCTTGGAAAATTAGACAAAACATTTGAGATTTTTCTTCAACAGATTAAATGTAGTACAGCATGAAGGTGACATATGGAAATTTGATTTTTAATGCATCGTGGTGCATGCGGTGAAAATTTCTGCTAAAGTCAAGGATTCTGATGTCGTTTGAATCAACATGCTGCTTTTTAACCTCCATCGTGATTGAATTCTCTAAAAAAAGAGCTTTACCCCCAAAAAAAACACAAAACTGTTTACTGTTTCTGGGGAAATTGCGGCCAAACTCTGGATGGAAGACTTTGGTTTGACAGCTGGATTAACAAATGAGCGTTTTGAGAGGGATGAACACTAAATTTTCTTTATTAAATTGAGAGTCTGTTTGTTAAATGTCCCTCAAAGTTAGAGTTCATTGTATCAATGTTTTTTGTGATTACAGAGATTCATGGTATCATGTTGAATAGTTATTTTTTAAGGTTAGGTGTATTATTGATTTAAATACAACTCAATTATACTCAAGTGATATGAGTGGGCTGAGTTGTGGCTGTGATGAAGAATGTTGCATCCAAGGTCACACAGTGACAGCATCAGGGAACGTGGGATGGAGCTTTGGAGGCTTCCTGTTGTTTAGTCATCTGTGGGGTTTAAGAGCATTCGGGCAAATTTTTATCTCCCGGTTTCATAAAAAACTGACAGTTCAGGGACATAAGGACACCTGAGACCCAAGATGTCCTATAGGCAACGCAGCAGGATTAAAAATCATTTACATAAGATTTTCCATAGTTGTGTCAAATGAATCTGGATCATTTGAACTATTAGGGTCAAACACCGTGGAGTTGCTGTAGCTTTGAATATTAAGCCCAGATGAGTTTCACCGCAGGTTTATTTCGTATTCTGTCATTGAAAACCTTATTTGTTTATAAATTGGTGACCCCAAAGAGTGAAGTACACTTGATTCCTTTTTGAGATACAATGAACATCTGTTGCGCTACCCACTGGTTACGATTTTCAATCTATTACCTTAGTAAATTGCAGCTATTTACTGTTTTATCTTCTTTTATGAGTAATTCGGGGTCTTAACTGCAGTCAGCTACAAAGCTTCACTCGACATTAAGACTGCTTTACTGTCATCTGCACAAATGAGGTTAGGTGTTGATGTTTAGATGCGTGGACCTAGATTCTTTTATCCCCGTTTAATTTTGGAACTTGTACAGTACATTGAGATTCCTCTACCCCATCCCGCTCAGGTGTTCTTTTCTCCTGACTTGGCAGCAGCTAACCTACTGGGTCATGCCAGTGATTTATCTCGAGGGTCCTGGAACGGAGACGCTGCAATGACTGGCATTTTAATGTGATTTTCAGGTGTTTGGCTGAAAACGGTATTGATCATCGTGCTGCAGCTTGCTCGCACACATGCATGCACACGCACTAGTGAGCGGACGCACATACACGCGCATAGACCCTTTTGCAGCCCTGGGGCCGAGGCCTGGCTGTCAGGCAAGGAATGGGTTTCTATGTGAGTTTGGATTAATGAAATGGGGCCCCTGGTTGCAGAAAGGGCCAGGGGGTCAGACCATTAAGGAATCCCTGGACAGAGTCAGATTGAGCCTGCCAGGCGGAGTAGACCCTGACTGACTGATGGACATCCAAGGAATGGGAGTGAGGGATGGAATGCTTGACTGACAAGGTTTCCGCTGATCTCTAAAAAGTCTTAAAAGGCATTGAATCCATGAATCCAGTGGTGGTCTGTGCATTTCACACTTAGACCATCAGTGACATCAGTGATTACTGGGCTACGTGGGCTCCTTTTCAGAGCATTTAAACATCGATAAACCCACATCAGCAATGAACCAAAACTTAGAATAAGTAATAATATTTTCAAATTATTATTACTATCACGTCTGGGCATGGTGAGTTGGGAGGATGAAGGAAGGGGACCCAAAAAATGCAGGTAAACTGAGAAATATGTGGCTCAAAAAAGGACATTTTTACAAGGAAATGAGGCAAAACTAGACAAAGTGTCATCAGACAAACTCATAACAACCAAACCCAACCAAACATGACGATTGAAAATGAATGACATACAATGACAAAAACATTTTAACTCACCCAAAACGGCTGTCACGAAGCTATTTCAGTACAAAATCCATTCTTCTTTATTTTTTATCAGAAAGACTATCATGACCTGCTTGTAGAGTTTGCCTTTGTGTTACATTTCCAATAATAAATTCTTTTGTATTGACATGGACGCCAATGCTGAAAGTCGTGTCGGTCCAATTTCAATTTTGTTCTTCTTCAGCCATTGTGGGTTAAAAAAAAAAAAGGCATCCACAAGTCTGGCTTCGATTACGCTAACACTAACGTTAGCTGGTTGAGCAACATGATTTCTTTTTTTAACTACTTCCACCGTTAAACATGGTGGGTCAGTATAGCACCGCCTTCTTGCAGTGAGCATCCACTTACGTCATGGTCTACGTGAGGTTTCTTGAAGGTGTTTTTATGGGTCGATTGGCTATTGCAGCTGTCTAACAAAAATATGGGTCCGTACACAATATGTCATTGCACACTGCACAGAAGCCGTGTACTGTACAAGTGGAATGCCCAGTGCCTCCAGGCTCAGGGAGACATGAAGTCCGCCTGGCGACACTCGTTAGCTGAATTCTAATTGGCTAAGAACTCTACACTAAAACTGCAGCACTTAGGAGGCATGTAACCAAATGAATATGACACGAAAAGAACAGAATATGGAGAATAATTTTATATATAAAAATATGTATACAGTATTTTGTAAAAATACATTTAAAATGAAATTGACTTTTGTTACAGTTATTATAATTATTATAGTTTATTATCGTTACGATAATGTCAGGTTATATTAGGCCAGCAGAGAAGGCCTTGCTGGCCCTGATGGCTGAAGACAGCATGAATCTAAAAACAAGGCCAGAAGTGGTATTAAAATGTTCAAAATCAATCTTTCAAAACCTTAAAGATTAACACAATTGAGTACGATTTTATAATTGTAATTAGTCTCAACGTTCCCATTACATTAACATTCTTAAAAAAATATAATTTACTGAAGGTCTCTCAATGTAACATGGAAATTGAAATGAAAAAAAATGTTGATAGCATTAATTGTTTAAAAAAAAAAAAGTTTATCAAACCAGAATTATAATTTACAGTCTAAAAGTAAGGCTAGTGCTCCCCAACCAGTACAAAACATTTTATAATGTAGATCTATGCCCGGTTTATTCAACTTTGGCACTCTACCCGTATTTTATTCAGAAACTCCACAAGATAGAACATGTAATATCATCAGTTAGACTGTTTTATTTCTGGCTCATCTGCCGACAATTTGTGTTATTAATGACGTTCGTATGAAACTTTACAAAATAAAGGCATATAACGTTTTGCAAAAGAGTTACTATAACACAATTTAGCATGTTGCTTCATGTTCCAAATAGGTTGCTCTTAATTTGAAATGAGAAATTCTCTGTCCCTGTCCCATTATTAAAAAGAATGAATTTAGATTTGCTGATGCATATAAAAACTCTCACACACCCCCTGAAATACCTTCAAGTACCCCCAATCGTACTTGAACAGCCATTTTGGGATGGCTAATGTGGATTAAGATTCATGACCTGGAATAACTTTCAGTTAATAGCTTTTTTTTTTTTAAACCTCGTCAGGTGTTTGAGACCGTTTGAATTTGAAGGTGTTTTTAAACTTTTGCCTGGTATTGTTCCATTGTGCCATTCAGTTAAGATATTTGTGTGTGTGTGTCTGTGTATGTGTGTGTGGTAGTAGAGCCAGGCCAGGGGAAATATCCAGAGGTTGTGCGAGCGTTTGTAAAATAGCAGCCCAGGGATATTTCACAGCCGAGTGAACGTGCCCAAAACGTGTTTAGCTCCAAGCTTGGAAAGGGGCTTTATTTGATGGCCAAAACACTCAGGGCTCATCATAATTCTGACTGTGTGGGTTGCTTTTGTTCAAATGTGCCAGATTGGTGCACACACACGCACACACTTTAAACGCGCATTCCAAATGCGCATATATGTCAAAATTTCATTGAATTGTACTTGTGCAGGTATAATGATAATAAAGACTATCTATAGTATCTATGTTTTTCAGGTAGGTGCTTGGAGCTCGGAGAAGTGAAATAGTTAAAGCCTGTGTGGTGGATAGTTGCAACAAATACACAGATGATCTGATTAAGATTAGTGTTCCTCCTACACAAAAAAGGGGCCTGTGAAATGCATTAAAATCCAACACGCCTTGGCAAGATTCAATTAATCAGGCTTCATGTTGTCTTTTTCTCTTTTTTATCACAATTCCAGACAGGCAGTTGTCTTTTGATGTGCCGGGTTCATGTCAGAACAAAGGCATATCAGTCTGCTACAATGTGTTTGC
This sequence comes from Hippichthys cyanospilos, assembly GCF_059441005.1. Lineage (NCBI taxonomy): Eukaryota > Metazoa > Chordata > Actinopteri > Syngnathiformes > Syngnathidae > Hippichthys > Hippichthys cyanospilos. The sequence goes on from NC_142382.1 coordinate 14,975,012, forward strand.
AGAGCATACAGAGTGATTTTGTTTCGCCTGAAGAACAAATTGGTTTAACCTGCAAAAAAATGAACTAAACCTCCAATTGAAGATAGAAATCACGTCAACATGTAACTGTTTACTGCGCATGATTGCAATCATTATTAATACCTAATTAAAGTAATAAAATATTGACGACCAATTTTTTTCTTGCTATGCTAAGTGTTTTGTAGTTCTGCTTCCTTCAGTTTGTGGAGCGTAGCACCTGAACAAAGAGACCCCTTGCAGAGAAAGTGAACATTTATGTCCAGGTGAGGCTAAGCGCTAATGGCGGCTCTCTCTTATCTCTCCCTTGCAGTGTGTATGGATGCCCTGTGGCCAAGAAAAGAAAGAGTCTAGACAGACAAACCTTGGAGACCTCCCCCAAAAGGAGCAGCTACCTAGACGACATGGACAACTCCACAATGGAGGAGAGCTACGAGACGGATGGGACAGAGGAGATGGACGACAGGGAGGAGGAAGAGGATGGAGCGCTAGAGGAGGAGGAGGAAGAGGAGGGTGAGGTGGAAGAGGTCGAAGGCTATATGGACTACAACGAAGAGCAAATGGAGCATGAGGAAGGCGGGATGGGGAGAGAGGAGGTCGAGGAAGAAGTAGATGTGGATGAAGAAGAGGAAGAGAGGGTGGAGGAGGAAGAGGAGGAGGAGGAGACAGTGGCGGTGGAAGACTATGACGAGGGGGAAGAGGAAGGGGACCAAGGGCAAGGTGAGTACATTTCAATTCACATTAGAAAACTATGCTGGAATTTAATTATTATGAGTTTAAAAAAAGTTCCTCGTGTGCGTCATTTGCATATTCATGCTCGTATTTACATATTTGATGGGCTGTGTGAAGTATTTGGGGCTGGTCGACATGATGTTCAAACATTGTTTTGCATTCGAATGAGGAATGAGATCAGTAGTAACATTCTGGGAGAACAGCATGTCTCAGATAGCGTATACTCTGAGAATTGTTTTTTATGATTCATTCATTCATTTATTTGCACATTTTGCTTATATATTTTGAAATGTTTTAGTCCACTTACCTTTTTTGTTGGCAGCATTTTTTGAACATTAATTTGTTTCCTTCATATATAAAGCATTTGGGCTCTATTTTAATAAACGGATGCTTGTGCACTTGGTGTAAATACTGGCATATGTTATTTTTTTGTGTTGGGACAAATCTAGTTTATCTTAAGAATTAAGCAGAAATTGCTGCATTTTGCTGGGGATTCCTTTGGACAAAGCACGTCTTATTTTACACCACCCGGGTGCACTTGACAATTTTATGACAGAAAGTAGACAAGCGCTTGGAGCTTGTGGCACAGGTGATTCTGCCCTCTGCTTATTTGAGTGATGGAGTACATTGTTAGTGATTCATAAATACACTGTTCATAAATACGCTGTTCATAATACGCTGTTCATAAATACAACAGCCAGAATTAAACCCTCATAATTCCTGTAGAAATATACATAAAACACAATGTAATCTTTATAATATTTTACAAAAAAAAAGCCACACAATCTTAGTGGAGATCTATAATCACCTTGCTTAACCATACATCCTCTATAATTGAAGATCTGCTTGCAGTTCATTTATGAACATATTTTACATGCTTAGATCTTCTCCATGCACACCAGTGAGTCAATTGCTGTTTCGACAAGGTGAACAACAAAGAGTGCATTGCTCTCCTGTGCTGAATTTAAAGGTAATGAGTTGAACCGATTTCATTGGTTAATAAGGAAATCATTTGTGTTCACTCTCACAACATTGCAAATATCCCTTTCCACCTGTACCCATCCACGAAAATACAAAAAAAAAAAAAATCCACCCTTGCACATAGTTGCACTCTGGACATGCACTGAGCACAAAAATAAGGTCCGTTTATTTTAAATGTCTAAGGTTAGCTTCGACCTTTTTCACAAATATTTTGTAATTAAATTGCTAAAAATGAGGAATCATGCTAAATTGCTAAAAGAATTAGTGACATTCGTGACATTTGATTAATATATTTCACCAATATCAAATTGTAAAAATAATGCAGCTGATGTTGATGTGCAAAAATTGATTGTAATACATCCATCCATCCATTTGGAAGAAGGAGGTCCACCCTGAACTGGCCAGAGGTAAATTGTAGGGCAAACTGTGTCGATGGACAGCTTAGATTTTACAGTGATGTCATACTTTCTTTTTTCAAAACCAAATAAATATATAATCATATTGTCATGAAATTGTTTATATGAAACATGCAATGAATTGATGTATATTTACTTTTGAAATGTCAAGAAAACTGTTGCTGATTTTATTTTTTTTTAGGAGTTTGCAAGCAAAACTACTTGCCTTATCTCAGTGTTATTAAAAGTCGATGCCGTACTACGTACAATTATGTGGCTTGCCGGATCGAGCCCCCAGGCCGAGTGTTGGTCCCCTCTGTTTTAGAGCAGTGGTCCCCAATCTTTTTATTGCTACAGTCAGGTAAATGCTTTTGAGGTGAGATGTAAATATGCCTTCAATATAACATACAGATACAACACAAAACAAGTATAAAGCGCTCATAGAATTTGAACTCATATTAAGGCCAAATTAATGGGAGCCCTGAGCTTATTAATGTGCAACAATCCGGGCCCATCAAGGAGTGGTGTGTTGCTTGTATCCGGTCGGTTTTTGTTTATCCACTTGGTGCAGTCCTTCTCAAATAGTGGGACGGGCCCACTTTGGGGTGTCATGCGGGGGCATGGTGAGTGGAGGTGAGGAAGGAGGGGGACCCAAAAATCCTGGAAACCTTGAGGAAATACCTCAAAAAATGAAGGTGTAATAATTAAACAAGGCAAGAGCACAAAAACCAGACAAGTAGCAACAAAACTTAAAACAACAATAATAACAAAAATAAACTATTTTGCCGTCACCCTCAATAGCAGGGTGACGGCAAAATAGCACTGAAAAAGCAATGACCCTTCAACTAAATGGAACTAAACTGGAACTTAAATACAGTCACACTAACGAAGGAGAACGCGAAACAGCTGGACGACATGAGAGACAGGGCAAGGTGGACGAAATCAAATGAAGGAAAACGCAGACAATAAAAGCAGACGCAAGCAAAACAGAAACATGGACAAAACCCCACAACAACAAAACCCACGACCCAAAAAAACAACAAACCCCAACCAAACATGACATAGGAGCGCGAGGTGATGCTGGGGGTAAATGTAAAATGTAATTGCAATAAAATAAGAATTGGCATCTTTTTATTTTTCAGGCACTTTGAAGCTCTTGGTTATTATTTTTCAGATTTAGACTAACCTGTACTTGTAGAAACGCTGTAAAAAAATTAGTCAGCAGTTATTGGAAATCTATTTATATTGCTTCTTTCTTTTGTCAACGTGAAAAAGAATGCAGTTTTAGGAATGTACTTACTTTTTTTTAATAGATAATTAGCTTATTTATATTTGTTGTGGAGAATGAGTGGGATGTAAAAAGTTTACTCTTTCCGAGTGGGGGCTTTGCAAAATATAATTGAGAAGCACTGATTTAGGAGGAGAAGGAAGCTGATGTTCCTCAAATGAGTGTTGTGAGAATATGCAAACGCCACTCAGATGTTCCAATAAAGACTCAAAATCAGACTTCCTAACTGTGATGCACACATGCTAACCACTACCTCACTTTGCTGTTGCAACACCACCCTCTCACGCTAAAAGTAGCAAGTTTTGTGCCGAGACTCAGAAGACTTCTGGCCCATATGTTGCCCCCTGCCGACCCCACAACCCCCCCATCTTCTTTGACGTGCCTAACACCAGATTTGGCAGGTTTCTTTCCAGCAGACTCTGCTTTGCACCCCCGCATCGCGATTAGACCTGACAGTGCCTTCAAGTCCAATTAAGAGTGAGGCTCTGAGAAGGGAGTGTGTTAACCCCGTTTGACGCTCAGTTCTACCCACCCAAAGTGTCGATGTGGTGCCTGAGCAGCCGTGCTCTTATTTTCTTGCAGACATGTGAAAACACCATCACAGACTGGTTCATTACGTACCACAGCCGAGCCTTTAACACTGAGACTCCCTCTGTACGTATGTATTTTCAGAAAACATATAATGCAAAATACACAGCACATTTCAGAAGTCTTTGAAGGCATTCAAAGCACTGAGCTCTGTAATAATAACATAATGTACCCGATTAGAATGTAATACCTTGCAGCATTTTAGTTGTCAACATTTTCTTATTGAAGGGCATATGAAATATTTTTGGATGCAATATTTTTATGTGCCACATTCACCCCATGACAGCGGTTCCGGATTGTAGATTCCAATCACATAAATGTAATAGAGGTGATATCCTGGAGCTTCTGCTGTGTTCCTCTGTGGCATGTACTTCTCTGTAGCTTATCCAACAGCAATTCACGGCAGGACAGCATCCCGTTTCCTCCCCTTAATCTGCTTCACTTCCACGTTCCTTTTGTGTACTGTGATTGCTCCTTTAATTGCTTCCCTGTGCCATGTGTCATACCATCGAAAATTAAATCCCACCAGTGCAGGAAGCTTCTGTTAGAAGATTTGTACTGTCAAAATATGCGCATGGACATTTTTGACTGTTCCCTCTTTAGCGATGGAGCAGCAATAGTGCTCTCCTGAGAATGTTGTGTTTTTAAGTGTGTCTGTGGGTATATGTGCATGTGTGCATACATGTGTGTGTGACACACCTGACAGCAGTTTCAGCAAATACTCTACATTTCACCAGACAGGTCTATAATGACATCTGGAAGAGTTCCTAAATTTGGAATGTAAGGAACTATAAAAGAAGTCAGCCTGAAAAGTTTTAAAACTGTTTAACATTATAATTTACCCTTATTGATTTGGAGGTGGGTAGCTCCGTGTCGCAGTGAGTAGCACGTCGGCTTCACAGTTAAAAGGACCCCAGTTCAAATCCACCTCGCTCCGGCCTTCCTGTTTGCAGTTTGCATGTTCTCCCCGACCCCGCATGGGTTTTGTCCTGGCACTCCAAAAAACATGCATGGCAGGTGAATTGGACATACTAAATTGTCCCTAGGTGTGATTCGGTGGTTGGCAACCTGGTGTGTTCCCCGCATACTGCCTGAAGCCAGCTGGGATAGGCACCAGCATGCCTACAACCCATGTGAGGATAACTCTAGAAAATGGATGGATGGATGGATGGATGGATGATTTGAAGGTCAGTGGGCCAACCACTGTTAGTAGTTATAAATGGTGATAACAAATCAGCAGAAATTATGTTTCTTTAAGTACATTTTAAGTTCACCACAGACAACTGTAAAAGACCATTTGCTGATTGTGTAGTCAATACTACTACTACTACTACTACAACAAATATGAATAATAACAATGATGATCATAATAATTATGAATAATAACATTATTATTATTATTATTGTTGTTGTTGTCAATAATAATAATAATAATAATAATAATAATAATAATAACAATAATAATAATAATAATAATAATAATAATAATAATAATAATAATAATAATAATAAATTGTCCATAGGTGTGATTGAGCACGTGAATTGTTCATATCTGGTTGTAATATAAGTAATATTCCAAATTCTTTGGCCACCAGAGTATTTGCTGTTTTATTCATAAAGTTGACAAAAAAAAGATCACGTTTATAGCTTGCGATAATTGACATATTGTAATTTCTGTAATTAAGGCTAATGTGGTGGTCAAACTGCAATTTTCAAGTGCCTAGAATGCCAAGGTTTTTTCATCAACTCACTTTTAACAAAATCTAGTTCTTTTGTGTGTTTCTTTTTTTTAATGTGTGTCTTTGCCTGTAGATTTTCTCACTTCTCTGTAGGTTTACTGTAAGTGGCAAGTACATGTGATGCCAATGCAAGCACTATTCGTCTTGTTGGGTCAAGCCAGAAATGTGAAAGAAAATTTTGAGGAAGGCCTATTGGAGTGAAACCTGTAAATGTCTGTATGAATCAATTAAACCACAGGTGTCAAACTCCAGCCTTTGAGGGCCTGGTATCCTGCAAGTTTTCAAGCCTTCTCTTTCAAACACACCTGATTCAAAAGATTAGGATCATTTTCAAGCTCCTGCAGAGCTTACTTATAAGCTAATCATTTGAATCAGGTGTGATGAGGAGAGAAAACCAGAAAACATGCAGGATACTGACCCCCAGACATACAATTGCCTATGAAAGTGGCAATTTTAGATGTCTGTTTGAAGCAAAATACATATAAACAATTTCTAGAGAAAAAAATGGATCGGTATATCGTTGGTTACGGACCATCCCTGAGCCTGTGATGTTGGCATCTGTATCAGACATGAAAAAGTGGGATCGAGTTATCCGTAATTCAAAATTGCATAATAGGCAAACAAAGCAGCTTCACTACAATTCCAGGAACATCTAATGCGCTATAGACAAACAAAGCAGCTTCACTGCATTTCCAAGAACATTTATTGCTGTAACAATCTCATATTGCAATCTAACTTCCTGTGCTGATTCACAATTCAGACCACAAGCTGTTGTTAAGACTCTCAAAATACATTATTAGTGGGAGCAAATAGTTCCTTATCCAATTAAGAAGAACCAAGCCTAGAAATCTGGTTAAACAGGGGGATGTAAATGAAATTAAAAGATGTTTGCTCTTTCTCTCTCGAACAGTGGAGGATCCAATGAGCGGTGGTGAGGGCAACAGTGGAGGTGAAGGTGGAGGTGGCGGCGGCGGCAATGGCAATGCCAAGTTGGGTCCCACAGCAGAGAAGGATGACAACAACAACGATGAGTACGAGAACTACGATGAGCTTGTGGCCAAGTCTCTGCTCAACTTGGGCAAGATCGCAGAAGACGCCGCCAACAGGGCAATGACTGAGTCGGAAATGAACAGCAACTCCTCTCATAGTGCTGAAGAGGAAGAGGAGGAAGAGGAGGAGGAGGAGGATGAAGAGGAAGAAGAAGAAGAGGAGGAAGAAGAAGAAGAGGAGGAAGAGGAAGAAGAAGAGGAGGAGGAAGAGGAAGAAGAGGAAGAGAGCGAGGAAACACCCACAGGTAATCAACATGATCTCAGTTTGGACGTTCATAGTGACGTGGTACGGGAGACGGTGGACTCGCTCAAACTCCTGGCACAAGGACATGGTGCCGTGTTGTCGGACAATTTAGAAGGACAGGACTATGCGGAAGGCATTGCTGGAAATGGAGACTGTTCCCACAATGGTGTAAATGTGCACAACGGTGGAAATGGACCAAATAAGACCACAGGGAATGGACCATTTGAAAACAGTGACGAGGAAGTGTGTCTAAGCAGTCTGGAGTGCCTAAGGAATCAGTGTTTTGATCTAGCACGGAAACTTAGTGAAACAAAGTCAACTGATCGCAATGGGTCATTCCAGCAGAATCATTACCTATGCGGTGACATGAACCAGCAGCCCCAACATCACGGCTATGGGGACTTCCAGCATAGCCAGGACGACAGGCGAGCACTGGACAGGAACTATTCCGATATGGACAATCTCTTGAAGCTTGAGGAGCAGCTGAGCCCGCGATCCAAAGCCTTTGCCAGCTGCGCGCAAGGTGACCGTTTTCACCACCGGGACTTTGATGAAGACACGGCCTCTGTGACGTCAGACAGGTCAGAGGAAGTGTTTGACATGACAAAGGGCAACCTGTCCTTGCTGGAAAAGGCTATTGCGCTGGAGTCCCAACGTGCAAAGGCACTGCGAGATAAAATGGAGGCGGAAGCAGCTCGGAGAGACGGCGTGAGGTACGGCCATGATGAGCATGGCTCACGGCATGCCTATGCGGTTGAGCGCAAAGGACGACTCCCGGATGGAATGAAGAAGCTTTTCTATCATAAAGGTGAGTGCTGAACACTGACACGCTCAGAAGAATGTCACCATCAAGAAGCTAACTGTATCTCCCGTGAACACTTTTATTTGCTGCAATACATTATAGGATTATTATTAATGTTATTATTATATTATTATTATTAGAAGCCAAATTTTGAATCATGAATCTTTTGAATGAGATGCTGATGTGCTAATTAAAGCCTTCCCCAGGAAATATAAAAAAATAAATAAATAACACAGCAGTTTAGTGAATGCCAGGTACAGCCCTTTAATATGATCTCATTAATACGTGTGGGTTTGCGTATTTTCAGATTTTCCGTCATTGTAAGTCCCAAATATAAAATATGTTACCACACACTGTTCTCTTCTGTCCATCCTTTACTGCAGACAGTAGATAACCCACATGCATTCTGGGAACCCCAATATAACCCCAGGAAAAGCCTTTTGCAGCCAATTTGAAAATTTGAATCTTGGTAGCAGCAGGAGCAGGAGCAGCAGCTTATGTTGTTAAAATAGGCCAGCATGGAAACATCAGAGGGTAGGCTTGTCAGGCATAAGTAATGGCAATCTGCACGGCCTGTTAGGGCCGTACATTTCATCCCCGGGATGCAGCTTGGGGTAAAGCCTCCTATTTTTAAACCCACTTTTAAGGACTCGGGGAAGAGGAAGGCTTGCATCCTTTGCAGGGAATTAATTTTTACATTCCTTTACTGTGCCTACACCCAACTGTTAGATTTGGATTTTCGGCGAGCCCACAGAGGAACAAACATAACAAGAGTGGTGGGTGCACCGGCTGTCTGCAGCTAAGGACTGTAAAGAGCAAATCATTCAGGGCGGTTCTCCTCTTGCGGTTCAAATTATTCCGCTCATAATATCGTTTTACTGCAGTAATATTCAGCCTTAATTAGGCTAAATTATTTCTCCCCACACTGCGTATTTAGACAAGACACAAATAAGAGGATGCTAATTCACAGCAGGGTGATATTAAACCTCAAATGCCACACAATTCTCAGCAGGTATATCTTGCAACGTAAATGCCACACAAATGTTAATTTCGAGAGTCTTCCACATACTCGGTGCTTGAATGATGCTGGAATAAAGAGTGGAAGTCTGATAATAATCTAGATAGCAGATAGACGATAGTAGCAGACACTAGCTCAGTGGGGTTCCCGTGCGTGATTTATAAAACGCAGCATGGCGAAAAGATTGAGGTGGGGAGGAGGGGGGTCAAGGATGAATGCAGTTCGGCGAAAGAAGCAGGAGGTTAAGATGGGAATGGAGGAGTAGCCGAATGACCGATAAGGAACTACAGGCCCACTGACTGCACATTAATTATCTAGAGATGGTATGGTAATGGAGACCATTTGCTATGCAAAACGCAGCCCCTCCCAAGCCGCAATCAATATCCCTTCCTTGTAATATGCACTCAGCTGCTCCCACTCAGAAAGGCTGGAAACCAAACGTATGTATAGCAGTCAGAAACATTTCATTTTTACTTTAGCTCACGCTAACAACCAGGCCTCCATAGAAATCTTTCTTAGCAAGCCAAATGTAGAAAATATGGTTTTATGTTAAAGCCAGACAGAATAGGAGAGAAACAGACAAGATGCAGCAACCTATGCACACCACCAATAGATTTTATTTAGGTGAATAAGTGGGTGTGCGCAATGTCACCTCTTCTTAACCCAAGTCATCACTGGATTCGGTTCTTCTTTGTTCTCACTTCATACCCTCCGGGGTTTTTGTGGCGCTGTCACTTGGTGCCTTAGGATTTGCAGAGTTTCAAACCTTTAATCAGCCATGCACCAGTTTGGCTGTAGCATGTAATAAACACCACCAGCTCCCACTCACTCATATTCATCTGTTACTAGTGTGTAATGAAAATTTCTGTGTCTCATATTCCAGCATTTTGGTTGTAAAAGCTGCTATGGTTTTTACATCTCAAACCCTTGAATAAATAAATAAATACACGCTATCATCTGGTCTTCCTGCAGTCAGAGATGCACTGTACCTGTATATTATTTGAATAATAATAATAATAATAATAATAATAATAATAATAATAATACAATCTAATCAGAATAGTTCACTTTGTCTTGCTTTGAGAAAGTCCTGGGTTTCAGACGAGATGTTTGCACAACTTGATATGACCTTTGTTTTGATGGTTTCATATATGGTCTGGGTTCGGAGGAAATACAAGAAAAGAATGAATTGTTTGTTTGTCATGTGTCAGCAATTGTTGAATCATACACAATAGGCAGACTCAAGACTTGTGCAGGTCAGTGAAATTTATTTTGTTCAGTAAACCTCACTGTGTCATTTCAGTAAACAAATTAGGTGTCAGCCGACAACAAATTGTGGATTCGTGCCATTTTCCTTATAGACAGCAAACAGTGAATATTTTTTTCAGACACATGCCAAAAACATTTCTGAATAATAGGGATGGGACGAGACATAATTCCCATGGAGATGAGATTCTTGCAAAATATGTAACATAAAATAATGCCTAATAGATCAGTTTTCCAGTTTTCAAAATGTTTTCTTTGCATGTAACGGCACCAAAAATGAAGCGTGCAAATGTAAACAACATTTTATCATCTTTTCTTCAAATGGAAAACCAAAACGCAATTGATTTGAAAAGAAATATAGTTTTGTGTATTTTTCCCATCATTCTGGAGCTATTGAGTATTTTGGTCTTCAGAAAAAATAAAAAAATACTTATCTTGGGGGGGGGGGTCTAGGGTAAAATATAATTTAGAACACAGAAGACAAAATAACACATTTTTCGTCAATTGTGAATGACCAACATTTATCATTTTTCTGACTTTTTGTTTTAACATAATTATAAACTGAGATATTGATCAACTCTCTCCCCCATAAATTTTGATCAATGAGACAAAGTGACATCAAAACCACAGAACCTGCATTTGAGTCAGCCTGGTTCAAAACTGATCAGTAGGAACAAAACAGTGTTGGGCTGTTAGCACCAAAGTGTGCAGAGTTATTTATATCTATTAAATTGTCTTTGGAAAACTAACCCGATATGAAGCACTCGAGCATTGCTAGTTAGCGGCTAATTCACGCTCGATGCTGCATGAGGCACAGACGACAGGTGGCGTAAAATATAAGGTCAGCATATATAAGTACATTTTAATTCCCTAAATTGGTGACTGAATGTGATTTCAGAACATTGTGCTGTTTATATCAGAATTTGAATTCACAACTCACTCGGAGCAGCATCTTGTGCAGTAGAAAGAGTCAAGTCAGTCTTTGTCGCAACATACCGTGTTGTCAAATTCACCAGTTTTAGAAAATCTATAGCCTTCCCCCGAAAAACTGAAAATAGTCCGCAGTCCTCGCCAATGTTGGAAAATCAATAGCCTTCCTTCCAAAACTGATTAAAATTAATCCGCTGGCCTCCATTTTTTTTAAATTTTATTTCATTTTTTTAATTGCATCAAATTACATTACATTATGGGATAATTTTTGACGATGAAACGATAAAACATTAACAACATTGTTGGTAGGAAACAAATACAAGAGGATTTAAATGGGTGTTGGCAACAATAACACCATCGAACTGGCTTGATTCTTCCCAGCCAACAGTGAAGCCATCAGATTTTTGTTCTTGTAATGTAAAAATGTCAATAGAAATTTAAAATTGAATCGTAACTATCATGTTGAGCTATTTGAAATGTTGTTAATTTCTAGTCTGGTCTTAAAAAAAAAAAGAAGGAAGGGATTTTTCCAAAAATTGCCAAGGGTTGAAATGATGAATTCTTCAGTATTTCAATAAATGCACAAGGTCAGGATCAGATGTCTTTCAACAAAGAGAATTCATTTTTGAAAATTAGGAGACTATTAAATGATGAAAATTATGATGGGTAAAGTGTTGCCAAGAATGAGTAATTTAACAAGCTGGCATTTAACCTCAACTGGATAAGATTTTGGATGTTTTTTTTTAACTCAGAAGAACGCTTGCTTTTAAATGGAAAAAATGAAAATCCAGTAGAAAGTGACTGGAAGAGCACTTGAAAGCAAAATGTATTAATTTGACCTTCGACTCTGCTACTTTAGCCATCTCGAATTGTGCCGTATTAATATATAATCATGCCTTCGCACAGATTCTTCCCGCGCAGACAAGAAAGAGAGTCGATGTCCGACACCGGGCTGCGACGGCACGGGTCACGTGACCGGCTTGTACCCCCACCATCGAAGCCTGTCGGGCTGTCCGCACAAAGACAGAGTGCCACCAGAAAGTAAGCCATCTGCTCTCCTACCAGCCACAGCATTATCGACCCAACCTGTGGCCTTCACCTTCCATGTCACTCTGCATGTCCCCCTGTGATCACTGCTGAGTCGGATTCGCTGTGTGTGTGTGTGTTTGTGTGTTTGCTGTGAACTGTTTGATAGTGAAGGCCTGCAGCGGCACTTTTCTTGTGACCTTTTGCATGCAGCCATAGTTTTGTTCACTGATTACCTGCTTAGTATGCTGTGGTGATGAGGTATGAAATGAGGACTTGAAATGTAAAATGCTGAGGTTGGTGAATGTTTGTGCACGTGACGCTTTTGCCTACTTTCAAAACAATGTTTACATCCACTTGCGTCATTAGATTCGTCATTTCTCACTGCATGTACAGTATGACTGGCTGGAAGATGTATTCTCATGCCTGTTGGTTACATTATCTCCGTCAAGCTGTTTATGAGAAGTATGTGTGCGTAATCTTATAAGTGATTGCATGAAAATCATAGCAGATCTCAGATACCAGATCATGGAGTTCTTTATTCTGTTCCTATAACACAATGTACAACTTATTAGAGACGCTGTGATTAGTTCATGTTTTTTTAGAAGGGTCATGCAATTGAAAGTACACAATGAATTTTAGTGGAGCCACAGTCTGTGCTAGTTTCAGCAGATGAAGCCCTAATGGAAAAAAAAAAAAACTTGCTGAGTGGTAGTTGGTACCAATAATTTATACATGAATAAACTTACTCTGATGGTGTGATGTCGTTGATTGGCAAGTCCGGATGCTATGGGTGCCCCTATAATAGGAAGAAACACAAAGACAAGCACTAATTTTGTCTGCTTAAACCTATTAATTGAGAAGGTAAATTCATCACAGAAAGTTGGCTGCATAATAGGGGTATCGAACACTCCATGAAACCTTACAGAGAGTAAAACGACCAGGCCGGATAGACTCATTTACCGGGCAGTATCTAATGGATATGGGAAGAGACTTGTTTTGTTTTTGTTTTTTTTGTTTTTGTTTTTTGGGTTTGTTTTCTTATTATTTTTTAAGCTTTTGGGGCCATAAGTGCAATGAATAGATGGGAAGCAGCCGTTGCCTGCCATCCACATTATCATAGTGAAGCACCCAAATATCATCCAAATGTTGTGAGAAGACCAGTCAATGCTTCAAAGTAAACTGCATTTTAACGAGTAGCGTATGATACAAAAGGCCTTGGGAAGCTTTTATTTTGAAAAAAAAAACTCTCCTGTATTGCGGAGAAACATACAGTGAGACATACTTACAGAGAGACATACTTATACATTGCACAGTAAGTGAACTGTTAGCCCTTCCCTTTGAAGTCTCACGCAGTAAGAAATTACGGTAAGCGATTTCCGGTCTGGTGAACGTCTGCTCTTCTGCCTCTGCCTGTTGACAACAACGATTGCCGGAGTTCGTTAAATGGGCACGTCCCTGTAGAGTTGTAATGTACTCCCACCCCAACTTCCGCAACTACACCCACAGGAACGTGACATGTCAGTCATGAAACGCACACAGGGCAAACGCAGTTGTCGAGGCAGTTGGTACACACACTATATATATATATATATATATAAAATATATATATATATATACTAAGAGTGTACCAAAAAAGGATTCACACACTTGCTATGATCGGAATGGAAAAAAATGATTGTGGAACATGTCCATCTAAAACTTATCATCATTTACAAGACAATCTTGATGTGTTTCTCTGACTGTAGCACATTAAGTTACGAGGCTTGGAAAGAAGAATCTTACGTTATGGTCCACAATTATCTAGCTGCTCTTGGTAATTTCTTTCATTTTATTCTAGAGCACAGACCACGATAACACTAAGCTCTTCCTCAGCCCTCCATGTCACTAAACCCATTCTTTTATTTGTATTCTTTGCTCAATTACGGCACGTCAAATGGAAATCCTTGTACCATTTCTGAAGATTGCATATCAAGTGAAGTGGCAATAAACATTGAATAAACCTTGACTAAATGGTGTGATTTTACCATGGCTATTTAGGCTTGGTCACCTTTGTACAAACGTCTCAATAAAAGACAGTTTATGTGTTTTATTAACATACCCACTGAAATTCTAGATATGAACTGCTGTGACAGAGACTACAATCAAAAGAAAAGGGTGATTTAATAATGGAAAAGAAATTAGTGACCATCACAAAAGGCTTGTAAAAGACCACCAATGCCACAGATGACACTTGCTCTGTTAAGTGCAGCTTCTAAAATTGGCACAGACAAGTGCTCATGAAAAGTACAATTTGAGAGGAAAATGTGGCCTTATCAGTGATCAAGGATCCTCCATTAAGGATTTGTGATTTCTTGTTTGTGTTTATTGAGCCTTCTTTTTTAGATATGAGCAAAATTCCCTGTCTATTCTTCATCTAGGGTTATAGTACACGTTTCAATGGGATACAGAACATAAACAGTGATGTTTTGGATGTGACGTGTCACTTTGGGTTCATTTTGTCCGAGTGTTTAGGGCCTTGTTTTGTGTCTAAAGCAAGTCTTGCACTAAGTTAAATCTAACTGTATTTTTTTTTCTTTTGACATTTTTTTTAGACCAGGGGTGCCCTTTGAGACGATCGTGGTTGAATGGTCGATCGCCTAGCTATTATTAGTCACCCGCATGACATCGCATTACAAAAATAAAAAAAATCTCAGCAAAAAAATAAATAAAATAAAATTTCAATCAACAAAAAAAAAGAACAGCGCTGATTACATCGAATGCTGCTCACTCTGGGAGGAAGATGATCAATTACAAGACCGTTGTCACGACCTTGTTTCCAGAAGTAACTAAATGTGTTTCTAGGCTTTTTGTTTCATAAATTTTTTCATATCCCACATTTTATTTTGGAGCATGTTCTGGCTTTCTCACAAAGTTTGGCTGTTTGACAAAAATACAATGACTTGACAGGCAGGGGATTTTCTGCAAGTCTCATTACACATCTGGGCCAACAAGCTAAAAAAATAAATAAAAGATAACTGCTCTCATCACAGGGTTACCGGCCGTTAAATGTGTCTATTCTGCCTGGGTCATTTTACTCCTCCCTGCCTGAAAGGACAAGCAATGTGAGTTGAGCGAGTCAGACTCTCACTGCAGTTGGAAAAATCTGAACACATAAGTGACATAGCACAGATGTGTAATTTCATTCATGGTTTTTACAAAATTGTAATATAGGGTTAGGGTTAAACATTGTTTCAGTGACAGAGCAACTGCATCCAAGCTGTATAGTACAACACCAAGTGTTGTTTTGCAAGACATTGGATGCAGGGGTGTGAAGCATACCTCCACTAAACTTTAGAGCAGAGGAAAGACACACCCTTTGCAGTGATGAATCCCACCTCTCTATTTAGTAATCTGGTGTATGCATTTGATAGTTGTTTGGGGAATGATTGAGTGGGGTGTTTTTTAAGGAGCTGGTCTTAGGCTTGGGTAGTTCCATTGATTGAAACTGTAAATACTTCATCATACCAAGAGCTTATGGACAATTCCATGCTCACAACTTTGTGGGGACTTTTTAGAACTGGTCCCTTCTCCTTCCAACATGACTGCACACCAGTGCATAAAGCAAGATCCATAAAGAAATGGATGACACAGTCTGATGTGAATGAACCTGACTGGCATGCACAAAGCCCCAAACTCAACAACTAATTTACATTGAGTGCAAGAGTCAAACAGTGCATTCTAAAAAAAGAGTCTTCATACATGACTCCTGACCCCTGGGTACCCCTAAGCTCTGCCGCTGATGATGATTGGTTCATTTTGCTGTATATAATGTACATTGATTAATGGATCGCTCCTGCTTAAGTGTATGCCATTCTCTTAAATGGAGGTAAACAATAATGAAATAACATCGCTTTGGTTCCACCCTTCGTTAGCCCACCAAGATGTTCCCTGTGTTCCAAAGAACTACCCAGCCCTGTATTGCAATTGAGCAAACTTTACCATGACTCTGAAACACAGCAAGAACATTGACCTCCTAGCCATGCACATACAGTACTTCACACGCAATTATTCTTCAGTGACTTTACAGGATGCATGCTTGCTGTTTGTTAAGACTATGAATCCACTCCCCCGTTTTCAAGTACAAGGCAGTTTGAACACTTCTCATTTTCGAAGATTTAACTGGCTGATAAACTATTACCAATGGTGTTAGGTGACACATGATTGCACATGATTGGTGATGATTACAAAGACTGATTAAAATGAATTCCACTTTTCTGTCAGTCTTTGTCAGTTTTAAAATGTTTTTGTCATTTGGCGGTCCATAAGCAAAATGTCATCAGCGGCGGGACGATGAACAGTCCATCAGAACCAAGAAACTGCCCTCCTCCGGTGGATATATTGTGCAGGTTTGCCTAATGTTGCGGTTAATGATACATGCCCTTGCATTTGGTGCTTAAGGAGGCTCAATTCTAACACACAGTGTGTATTGTGACATCTAAAAGGTGACCTGTTTCAGGCATTCAGGGTTTGCATTGTCTGCCAATCGCAAGCGTCCAGTCAATATGTGCTCAATAGTCTCACACAAACAGAGTCTGTGCTTGACTAGTTTAAAGGTAAAGATGACAGCATGCCACACAAGTGACTACCTGCAGGGCAGACTCGGCGACAGGCTATTCTCTTTCGCACTTAATGCATTTGCTGTGCGGGATAGATTATGTTTTATTAATGCAGTGGTTTCATTTAATTGGGAAATCACACAGTGCAGCCAGACAGCTCCTTGGGAAATGTGAAAAATGACGATTAAATTATATCTCAAATTCATTAATTCCCTTCACCATTTGCTCATTTGAGCTTTTTTTTTCCCCCTCTACAATACTCTTTGAATTGATTGTTAGTTTTTAATGTCATTTGCATATGTAACACACAACACATTTGCTCCCACAAACAGTTTGCATACTTGCATTCCGTTCCCTCTTTGATTAAGACTATTTTATGGTGCTTCAATTTCCTGTCTCTTTGCAGAGGGCAGGACAAATCTAGGATATGCATAATGTATTGGCTTGTGGCAAGTTGAGGTGGCAGGCTTTTTCCAATTACCTGCACCGAACACCAATTAGTATGTAAGGGAAAGAGGATGATGAGAGGTGAAAGTTTAAGGGGGTGATAATGATGAAGCTGATGCCGATGGGGTTTGGCCCCGCACGCCACGTTGACGAGACGACCCTTCCCTGCACCCCCACTTGCGGTCCCGACAGCTTCTCTCAGACATCCATAGATCATTAATCTAATTGGCTGGTTGCCACAGGGCGTGAGACTGTTATGGACTGTTTTAATGGTAAACGGTATTGAGGACCACGCAGGCGACGGCGACAACGTGCCCGTGATACCAAAGCGCAAATAACAGAGGAATGGGATCTTCTATTGATTTCAAGACATGTGTTTTGCATGATTGTCTGCTGTTGGTTGAATCTGCTTTCGGCATGGCCCCAATTCCCCCCTCCATTTCTGTGTCTTGCTGAACCTAAATGGCTTCTTTTTATTCATGACCGTGCCTATTGCATGAATATTAATTTGAAAGGCTCAGATAAGTGGAAGCAATATGGTGGGAAACCTTGCCTGCCCTTTCAAACTAGCGTTCATTAAAATGAAGAAGAGGTCATTTGGGTTCACGCAGGCTCATTTCTTAATGATGTTTATAATGCCAAGCTCACACACTAATAGAACTCATGCGTGGTTTCGAGGGGCTCCTAACCTTCCGTGTTTCTCACTCCTGTCTCCTGTCACTATGAAGTTGTGGCTATGTATGAGAACGTTCTTAAGTGTCCTACGCCTGGCTGCACTGGACGTGGCCATGTCAATAGCAACAGAAACTCCCACAGAAGGTAAGTGACAGCCTGCTCAGAAGAAACAGGCTCGATCCATGTCCCTTTTTTCTGTGGGATCTTATTTCAGTTCATATGGACATGAGATCTTGATTTTAATTTTTTCCATTCACTCATTATTTTTCTGTCTTGATTATTTTCATTCCGCATCGGGGATGTTATCTTGTTTTCAAAGTCTCTTGTTTTCTGTCTTGAAACATTCTGTTGAATTTTACGTTGATGCACAGTGTGTCTTTATGTTCCAATTACCATATTGTATAGTGAGGACTCCGCACTTTAAGGAAGGTTTACAATAATGGATCAACATCCCTTAAAAGTCAATATGTTGTCATTATGTTATAGTACAGATCTATATATCTTTGCTAGGTGCAAGTCAGATTGTAGTGGGGGAAATGGTTAGGGCAGGTTGGATCAAAAATACCCCTGCAAAATGCGCAATTCCTGTGAGGAAAATTTAAATGTTATTTATTAGACTAGCACGCAGGTGTCAAACTCAAGGCCCGGGGGCCAGAACTGGCCCACCACATCATTTTAGGTGGCCCACAAAAAACTAAATCAATTTCAAGTTTCTGGTTGGAATACCAAATTTGCAAGTTGTGTTTGACTTTTAAAAAGGTGTGTGTGTGCGTGTGTGTGCGTGTGTGCGTACGTGTGTGTGTGTTGGGGGAGCATGTTTTTGTTCTCAATCACTTTTTTGAGCAGTTTTTACCAGCCTCTGAATTCAAATCTTATTAGAAGCGTGATGAACACCCCTAAACTTCATTTTCACAGCTATACCAGCCCTCTGACAGAAACTCCAATGTGGCCCGTGATAAGAAATTGTTTGACACCCCTGGACTACCACAAATCAAGTCTATACTAAAGATAGAATGAAATCCAATGGGATTTTTATTTTTTGTTAAAATATCTGCAGGGTAAACACTCTCATCACAGAGGTATATTGGATATTGGTCAGGTGCAAATGGACAAAAAAAATGATTTTACGTGCTAATTCTGAGTTAGGGCCTGAGACTTACAGTGTAACTCCAGCCTTAGCGCCACAACTGAACAAGATGTAAGTTTGAGAATAAAGGCAAAGCTACGACAGTATTGTCAGGTCAAGCCAAAGAGACCAAGTGAAGCTAACAACCATACCGGACACGGATAAAACAAGATGATAGAGCAGACACTAAATGATGAACATGTAGGGACAAAACAGAAAAATAGGAAAGACTGTAAAATGTTGCCAGAACAGACTGGCTGTTTGAAATGTAACAGATGTGGTTGTCATTTTTTTGTGCATATGTAGGATAATATCAAATTTTTAGCTCATGGATCCAGAAGATTTTTTTTAGCCGTTAAAATCCAAGAATGTAGCCAAAATAATACATGGAATATAGTAGAATGTAAATGTAGACACGTAATAGCTAAAAGTCTTCACTTTCTGATGGCTTCAAGTTCATCCCCTAGTTCAGTGTTTTTAAGCTTTGCTTTTTTTCCTTCGGAAAAATCTCGAGGTACACCACCAGTCGAAAATGTTAAAATTTGATACTGTAGCCTACATTAAAAATAATATGTCATTCTAATCAAAGAGAGTACCCTTTGCCTATCCTAACCAGTTAGCAATACCAATTAGCATCAACGCACTAGTGATATTTATTTGAGGTCGTCAGATGATGCTTCAACTATAGTGAACTTGGGAGTGGAGTTGCCTTCCTGTTAGCTGCTATGAGGTCAATAACTTCCTCTTCTTCTTCTTCATGAGCAGACTGGGCATGTCTCAAGCTTGACTACCTCTACTGGCTGAGATTTGAACAACTAAAACCAAGCCACACTAGACTGTTTTTAGTGACAGATTATATTTTGGGAATATTACAGTCGTCACACTTTTTTGAAAGATTATCACTTTCTTTCCTTACTTTTGAGAGGCTGCATTTGCTATATTGTCTTTGATGAATGCCCACTAACTACTGAATCAGTAAGTGTTTTTCTTTAATAACACACAGCCATTTGGGCACTGAGTGGTGCACCAACACAATAAATGAAGTATACCACTTGACCGTCAGTCAAGACGGTGTTTGCACACACGCTGAAACATACTAGCTGAAATAGCTACTTTGTTACACCAGTTTCCCACTGCAATTAGTATATATGACATTATTTTTGTCACTCTTTTCTAATTGTAAATAATTGAAAATGTCTGATATTGTTGTTTTTGGGGCGGAAATCATTTTCATTTGCCATTGCAACTTTGCCTACGTCAAACATGGTGCTGGCGGAGCTTCGAGGTGGATATGTTCAGTCGACCAATTTATAAAGTCGACTCGGTCGACTTTTCTTTCCTTTAGTCTGATTACAATGCATTGGCTTATACATGCTGAAGCATAAATCATTCAACGGCCCCTGGTAGGAATAAAATGCTATCTATCATGTGCAAGTTTGGAGGGAGAAACAAAAATAGCCGTGCTGTCAGATGGGGTGAGGTTGCAGTGAAAAAGGAGTCACCCACAGCAGATGCTCAGGGAGTTTGGGCATAGCAACAGCTATTAGCACCTTTCTGCCACTCAGCCGGGGTGACAGCAAAGGTGCAGACCCAGGAAGACCACAGTGCCCCCATACCGTGCTCAGTGACACGGCTCGGGCGCCAAATAGGCACGTGCACCCACATGCGCCATAAACTTTCACTTTGGCTATAAAAGAAATGATACAGATTCTACTCACAGACACACATTTGGGGGCGTTGTGTGACAGGTGCTCATGAGCACAGTGCCATATTAGCTTCAGGCCACTGTCAAAGTGCATTTTGGGAAGCCTGACACGTTACAGTGGACAGCCCACCGCAGAGGAAAATGGAGGTTAAGGATCACAGCATGTACTTTTGGCACTTTTGGTCAGTTAGTTGTCAGAATATTTGCACTCTAGCCATAGCAGGTATATTATCAGGAGTGCCCCTATTCTGTGTGTACACTTAATGAATACTGGACCTGATTGTAAAACCTACCGTATTTCTCTGAGTACAAGTCGAGGTTGTTGTTTTTTTTTTTTTTTTCATATTAGGGGTGTTTGTTCATAACAGCGTAACTCAAACCTAGACCAATATTGTCCACATACCTGCGTTTGAATAACATTAATTTGAATGCAAAATAAGTAATATTATGTCAAGTACAAGGCTTAAAATGCTTATATAATACCTCTTATTTGATGTAATATGCATCTATAAAGTGTTTGCACAGAACATTGAAAAATGCACTTCCATCAAGTGCCACCTAATTGCCTTTTTTGAGACATTATGAATAGGTATTCTTCTTCAATTCAAGACAAACATGTGAGAGAAGTGGCACGCGTAGATGTCAGCACTTGGGTTGAGATATACAGTGAAGGGCAACCTTCCACGCTCTGATCTCACCACGGTCAGCACTAGGGTAAAGAAAGCTTTTGAGAATATTCCAAGGAAGATGATCAGCAAATCATTTGACTACCTGTGGAAGAGTAACAAGGAAGTTTGTAAAAATGACGACGGGGAAGATGAGCATGTTCGGGAGTCATATCCGTAAATTGAAATGGGAGGAGCCATTTGGCGTGTCAGATGGTGATAATGACTTCTAGACTAATTAATATTCAGCATTCATATTAAGCTATGTCAAAAAATAAAGCATTGTAACTTCAAATTATTTTATTGTTGCAGCATACTTTTCAGCATTTGCATCAGACTGCCTCGCATTCTTGTCTCGTTTGCGCCCCCCAATAACTGCAACATTATGTTACACGATATATGATACAGAAATGCCTCTAAAAGTAGAGAAATGTTGTTATTTTAATAACACACCATGTGTTTTAATTGGACAGTCATGATCTATGTATCCACTAAAGTCAGTGGTAGACTTATAATCGTGTTTTTGTCAAATTCACCCAAAGTATGTGTGTGGGGAGGGGGGGTCGACTTATAAGCAAGGTTGACTTGTACTCGGAGAAATACAATAGTTTTTTTTATTATTCATGTCATGGCTTGACAAAGTGATCTTACGTCCACAAAATAAGAATGTCCCAATGAAAAGTGCATTGGCAGAATTGGTGCAGAAGAACTTGACTTCTCCAACCTCATTAACTTCAAAGACCTTAAATTCAAGTCCCAAATCTTCTTGACAGTAATATGTTGTATGCGGCTCTTCTAGCATGAACATGTGGTTCTGATTAATAGTGCAAATGTGGAATATGAATTAAGCAGCAAAATCTACTCATTCTTATTCATATCAGGAGGCAGCCATTTTTCCATTTGCTGTCGACTGAAAATGACATCACAGTTGCTTAGGTGACAACCAATCACGGCGCAACTCATGAATGTCACGTAACCAAACTCAGAGAATTGGTTAACCATGATTAGTTGTTATCGAACTGGTGAGCATGTCCGCATCAAAGTGCAGTTAGCTCCTTTCTGACTGGAGTTTGTATGTTCCCCTCATGCCTGCATGGGTTTTATCCAGGTACTTCAGTTTCCTCTCACCTTCCAAAAACGTCCATGGTAGCTACAGTATATTGGACACACTAAATTACCCTTAGGTGTATGAATGGTTGTTTGTCTTTGTGTGCCCTGCAATCGGCTGGCACCCAGTTCAGGGTGTCCCTCGCTTACTGCCCCAAGACAGCTGGATCGTGAGGAGAAGTGGTTACGATGGATGGATGGATGGATGGATGGATGGATGGATGGATGGATGGATGGATGGATGGATGGGTGGGCAGGCAGGCAGGTGGTCAGACCTGAGGTCAGACCTGAGCCCTGATTAATTTCCAGTCGACAGCAAGTGGCCAAATGGGTGCCTCCTGAGCTGAATGAAAACGGGTGGCTTTTGCTGCTTAACATATGGATAGAACATATGCATTATTATAAAGTAAAAATGACTCGATTTCCACTTTAAGAATGAAAAGCTTATGAAACCTGGTTTCACCAATGTTCTTCTGTACAAATAAATTAAACTTTCATACAGCGTAGGGTGATTCAGAGAAAAGGCAGCACAGTGAAAAAAGTAATTAGCACATCTGCCTCACACTTTTGAGGTTTGGCATTACAGTTGCTACCTTTCTGTGTAGAGTTTTCATGTTCTCTTTGTGCTTGTGTGATTTTTTTTCTACATTCTAAAAAGATGCATGTTGGTTTAATTGAGGAATCTAAAATGTTCATTGATGTGAAAGTGAGTGTGATTGTTTGTCTGTGTGCCCTACCTGCCCTTCCTCAAAAGTCAGCTGCAATAGGCTCCGACTCACCTACGGCCATAATGAGGTCAAGCGGAAAATGAATGGATAGCAAATATTTCAGGGAGATTCTGTGATGCAGACTGTCTATAACTTGTTCACCAAAGACAAAATCTTTACCGAAAAATATTGCACAATGTAATTTCACATTAGTTCAGACAGTCTCTGAAGCAGCCTGTGAAAACCATTTTGTCAGACAAGCACATGAACAAAAATCAACATTTCTGATCCATATGGTACGCAGTCAGAATCTTCCATCTCAAAATTGTGTTTAATATTTCGTAGTGTGCCAATATTGACACCTTTCTTTGTATTTCAGTCTGTCCGGATGCCCCATTGCTGCAGCTGAGAAGCTGGCCAAGGCCCAGGAGAAACACCAGAGCTGTGACGGCTCCAAGCCCAACCAGGCATCTGACAGAGTCTTAAGGTAGGACTGACTTTCTTTCCACTCTACCTCATCAGGTGGTCTTCAAACAACAGTAGCTGACAAAACTTCTGGCAACTTCACAGCGCAAGATAAAAAGATAAAGCTTGCGTTTGTTCTGCCATTTGATGATTTCACATGAAATGTCTGATACATGTTCTGACTATGTTATTGAGGGAGCGCCATGTTTGTTAAATGATTTCTGTCACGCTGAAATGTTTTGTTCCCTTTTCCCTTGCATTTCTTAAAGCCGTTCATGTTTGAAGTGCTTTTTGTTTCATGTTCTATCCTTCAGCGAACACTTCCAAAAGGCTGCACATTCATTTGTTTCCTTTCTATTGAAGACCAATCTTTTTCCCCTATTGCAATCGGTCACATTTATCATAGTGTAGTGCAGTTTTTGTGTGTTTGTTTTTTTTGTTTTTTTTTTTGTATAAAAGACTGTTTTATAGACTGACTAATACCTAAATGTCACAAGTAATTTCAGATATCATGGTTAGATATGAATGAATATAAACATGAAAAGAAGTCAATTTTTTTGCTTCCTTTTTATGGTTTGCAGGTACACAGTGTTTTGTGCATCAAATTATAATGCTATTAAGAGCAGCGGCAAGTGTAATAAAAAGACATAAATAAACAATTTTCTTTGGCATTAGAGGCGAAGAAAGATACAGAAAGAATGGCAAATGGAGGGAATATCCTTTCTCTTAAATAGCAGCCATTTACCAGCACCAGCCGCCATAATTCAATCCTGGAGCATTGCCAACAGTCTGCGCTTTCCTTTGAGTCTGCCCACTTTAAGCCAAATTTCCACCCCCTCCTTTGGGCAATATTCAGTGGCTCGGTCCAACTTCCACCCCCTCGTCATTTATTTTCCAGGCCTATGTGCTTTGTCAAACAACTGGACTATCCTCAGTATGGTGACAAGAACAATGTTTCCACCAGCACGCCACGATCCAACCTGGCCAAGGAGCTAGAGAAATACTCCAAGACCAGTTTTGACTACAGCGCCTTCGAGGGCACCAACAACCACCAAGTGTATGGGAAACGGGCCATTGCACCCAAGGTTCACGGGCACAGGGACACATCGCCGAAAGGATTTGACGGTAATATTGCAAAGCAAATTTCATTTGCGCCTTCCGTTTATTTCTATAATTATTGTGACCATATCATGACTTGTCATGTTGATCCATGTAGTAACTTTCAATGGTCAATCAAGAATATGTTTTACATTGGTTTATTGTCGCATTTCCATCAATGATTTGATTACGCTACAATTTAGTACGTACAGTTAGTGGTCTACTGTATATAATTTGCCATAGCAGTATGTAAGGAAAATAATGTTTGATTTTTGCAGGGCCTCTATTTTTAATATTGTCATATTTTTTTAATTAAATATTTAAAATACAACAAAAAATATTAAAATACTGTATATTATATGGTTTTACAGCCTTTAAATCAGTTTAATATAGGCACCCAAAAAAAGAAAAACAATACATTGCTTTGCCATTTTGCTTTAAATCCCACTGTTTCCTGTTCATAAAAAAAAAAAAAAGTTCTACCCATTCATTAGAAGCCCATCCACCAAGCCTCGTGCTCAGCAAAGTCGTTCACAAGTCCGTAACAGGTTCATCAAATTTATCTCTTGAGGCTGAGCAGATAGCGGAGATGACATTTTGACCACCTGTTTTTAAGAGGCCCTACGCAGTCCATGGGCCCCCGTGCACTGCACCAGCTGACCAGATGTTGATTTTCACACCTCTGGTCAAAATAACAATAGAATCAAACCTATTTTCATTGTATTATTGTTTTTAGCATTGTCATTATGAGTCCACAGATAGCAGAATTATGTTTTGTTTTGTTTTTTCACAGGTTGGTAACATTTGGCGGTGTGTACTACCGAGACATTCAGTACATGACTTAATTATAGTCAATTGTAGAGCACAGCTGTTTGTGGTCCATTTGTGTTTTAATTCACTGCTTGCTTACATGCTGGCTCTCCGCTGTGCGATCCGACATCTCACCAATTGTACATACCTTGTTATAAAAAAAAATAATAATAATTGGGAACCTCATCAAGAGTGATAGAGCTGAACCTTTCCATGGCAAATCAAACTAAGCTTGAACTCAAATAAATAGAAGTAATGTTTTACATATTTCAGTTCTCTTACACCTTTTCAGAAGTTATTTTATGCAAAACAAACAGTCAGAAATATTTTGGATTTATTTGAGAACAGAAGTATTTTTTTTATCAAAGTCAAATGACAGCCAAGCAATGACAATAATGTGTTCATCCAAGACCACATTCTTATCATCTTGTATGAGTGCTTGTATTATATTTGTATGACTGGCTTTAGTTGTTCTGGTAACAACGTGGTAAACCGGCTGTTTTTAATTCTGGACAGTGAAGAACTAAAATATGTTTCTTTTTTAAAAGTGATATCTGCAATTCAAACAAAACTGATGTTCAATGCTATTTAGCGGTGAATGCCTTGTGTTTACTGGCATAAACGTGGATATATTTATTCATAGAAGAATTCAAGCGTTAAAAGTGATTTTATGTTTTTGAAAAAACACCTTTTTACCTTTTGCATTATTCGCACATATTTTACAGGTTAATCCAATCCTTGCTATTTGCGTTGCACTTTTGCTGTGGGGTCTTATATGCATTAAAACACAATGCATCAGAAAAAAATCATGCCAAGCGACAATATACAGTATGGTCTGAGCATTAAACATCTCAAGCAGTTGAATATTCAAAGCTGGTCTATTTTCTCCTGAATTTTCATTCTTCAGCACACTGCATACCGAATGAAAACAAATCACCATGGACGCTACAACTCCCCCAAATATTTTAAGACGGTATCATCAGAATAGCGAAAGAGTTGAACTTCCTGTAGGTGTAATGGTCTGGTGTTATCACAGTGTATGTGAAAACAGTAACTTTTTTTCTCACTTTCTGCTACGTGTCCTGCAGCCAAGCGCTACTGCAAGAACTCCAGCTCAGCCAGCAGCACCACCAGCACCTACGCTCCCAGCAGCAGCAGCAGCAGTTTGAGCTGCGGAGGGGGAGGAGGGGGTGTGGGAGGAGGCGGCGGCAGCAGCGCCAGCAGCACCTGCAGCAAGAGCAGCTTCGACTACAGCCATGATATGGAGGCCGCGCACATGGCCGCCACGGCCATCCTCAACCTGTCAACGCGCTGCCGCGAGATGCCCCATGGCATGGGGGGAAAGCCCCAGGATCTGTGTTCGCAGGTAGGAGACCATCAAGAAAATATGATAGTCAATAGTGTTTGGTTAAAATGTCTTTTTGAAAAGCAATGTCATAAACTGCTCATTCAACACAAATTCTTTCTTATTATTATTTTGTGTGTTTTAATGTGTGTGTGAGTGTATTTTTTTGTTTGGTTGGTTGTTTTATGGTCATTTGACATTTGAGACAAGTACTTGTTAGGTAGAGTTCAGAGGTGTGCAAATTTAACTGCATCATCAACCAAGCAAATTACACATGCCTCTCAATTGCATTCATCAGGCCGTTTGGACGGTGACCTTGGCCAATGAATCTCAAGCTTTATTGAGCTCAGTACCCCATTTTTCAGACTATGAGGCAATCTCAATGAACAGGTCTATTTTAGGAAATTACCATATATAGACTGCATTGAGTTATAAGGCACATTATTGCACATTATGGGAAACAAACCATTTTAGCAAATTAGTCAAAATGTATTCAACTTCAATTCAACATTCAGACGTAAAAATATTAAAGGATTTTAGTACACCCTATAGTCCAAAAAAATCTGAGGAGAAATTTCATAACAAGAATGTCTTCTAAGCTATTGACATACTCTATGGGAATTCTGGGCTTGTAAAAGAACACAAACCTGATATACTGTATAGCAGGCAGTCATTACTTACGCTCTTGTATGAATGGCAAATAGTGGATACTATGGGTGTTTCCAGCCCATAATTGCACATGCACCCTTAGATTTTATCCCAGCACGCCTACTGTACATTTAAGCGATAGAAGTGTGTTAACATGCAGTATAGAAGATATAGAAGTGTACTGACATGCGGTCTTTTTTGAAACCTGAAATATACTTCACAAAATTCTAATTACATTATAATTATTATTTATTATCATTATTTTTATTATTATTGTTATTATATATATATATATATATATATAAACCATCTGTGTTTTAACTTAACCCCTGTGCAGAGTTGCCCATGGCTTTGGGGGGGTCCTTTAGGTCGAAGCTGTCCCCTGATATGACCCTGCAGCTTCATGCAACTGCATCTAAATGAGGCTCCATCTCCTGTAGCAGTCATAGACATGTCCACCCATAGATTATCTCCATGTTACTTTCGTTAGATAAGTGCTGGCTGAGAAAGCTGACAAAGATAGCAAGACTTCCCCTGTATGCTCAAAATAGACAATGCTCCATGACTGTGTCCTATACTCAGGAGGCTCTAGTTTTTTTTTTTTTGTTGTTGTTTTTTTTTTTCCCCTTCCTGTCTTGGGATCAGATAGGAGCAGGACCAAGCGTCGTTTAACACGGCATGAGCCGAGTGTGTCATTTCTGAGAAGATAAGGTGACACTGTTTCCGTATTATCTGGGTTGAGATGCGAGATGGTGAGCAGGAAAATGGTGGCAGGGAAACGAGCGAGAGGAGGAGAGAGGGAGAAAAAGAGAGCTAATGCTTGCTCAATGCTAATGTTGACGGCACAGACTGTGATTGAACTGATAATAAAGAAAGCGAGGAAGGGAGGATATATTTTCGTGTGGCCGTCTTCTAAATGTCACCGTGCAGCAGGGATGTAGATATACAGTAGAACAGTACAGTACAATAAAACAGGAGGGAAGTGGAAGAGAAGCCAAAAGCCACATACTTTCAAAGCTATGTGGAGAGGAATAAAGTTGGCGGGAACAAACGCCTGAAGCAGTCGGGACTTCCTGTGGTCCTAAATCATTTCATTGTCTGTCCTTACGTTGGAGCAAGACAGGCAGGATGCTCCCGGGGCAGGACGGGAAGACAGGAGACTTCACAGGGCTTTTTTTCCCCTCTTCGACTCCTCATCCGCTTTCATCTCAGCACCTCAGGTCGTGCCAAACATTATTCCTCTCTGACTATCAGTGCTCGTCACACACATACACACACTAATCTAGCCTCCTTCTTGTTTTAGTCACTATTATTTATAGCTCAGTCCTCTGATTCGTTTGACTTTTACCTTCACACAAATTGCCTTCGTTAAAATGGATGTACAATGTTTGAATGTCAAGAGAAAATGTATTTAATTTGCGAAGCTTTAGGGAAATGTTGGTTTTTATTTTCTTGTCTAAAATGTGCTGCCGACCAGTCAGATTTTCTCAAATTTGCATCTATAGTGCCTATATAGTACATACACTGTGAATACACTAAGTACACAATTATTTTGTGTATTGGACCTCAAAGACCGCATAAGTGAAGAAATCAGAAAAGGAAACTGATTTTAAATAGAAAGGCTAGAACCTGAATAATACAACATGCCTTATTTAAACTAGAAAACAAAGATTTACGATGACATCAATATAAAAAGATAAGTCAAGTGAGGAAATTTTCTAAATGAGTCTACCATGGAACTTCACTTCACATAACCTAAATAAGATTAAGCACTATCTGGATCTGGAACTTTGAATTTTCTGTGCTGAGAAGACCTACATTTTATACAGAATGGCACACACATTAATATTTTTTTTGCATTAGTATTTAGGGCATTATCTCTCTCTCTCTCTCTCTCCCCTTTTTTTTTTTTTCAATTATAAGAAAATACACATTTTAGTTTTGTTAGTGCTCTGACATGATGAAATCCTGTGCGCTTACCTCAATATTCAGACAATATTATGAAGTGTGTAAAGGGGATAAAGTTACAATCCAGGTGAAGGGACAATTTGATCTGAAAGTTTGACTCAAGCTCGCTCAAAACAAAAAAAAAAAAAAAAAAACGTTTAATCCATTGTGTTTCCATTCATAAAACGATGAAGAATTAAAAAAAAAAAAAAAATGCATCTGGCTTTACAGGAGCCATCAACAAGGTGAGTGCTGCTCCAGATAGGCCGACTCATACTGCACTCGGCCTAGCATGTTGTTTTGATCGTAGCTAGACTCAAGAGTTTCGATTTTTCAAAAATACTGTTAATTCTTTCGCAACATTGAAAAAGCAATGCAGCGTATGACTCATGTGACTGTCTGAGTTTGGAGGCGCTTGGGGCCAGTGTTAACCATTGTTTGTACAGTACTTTTAAATCTGCTGAGAAACATTTGTGACAGTTGGCCAACATGCACAAAGTTAGAAGCCCGCGGCTTTAAAGAAGGTTTTATTTCTTTAACAAGAACTGCTACAGATCCCAAACAGATGAAATGATCTCATTGGTCAACTCTCTGCTGTTTGAGACAAGTAGCCAAAGAATATTCAACACACTCACTTGGGTCATTGACATGGTAGCAAATGTTGAACCACACTAGGGTTCAATGAAGGAGAAGATGCACATCATCTAATGTTATTATTATATTATGAAAGCTTGAGTCATGCCAGTGGATCGCTTGTATGTGATGGATTCACTGACATGGCACTATAAAAGTCACTTGATACGAATCAGGCGCATTTGTGACATCAGAGTTCGCTAATGTTGCATGAGAGATTGTGGTTCCCAAGATCTGTCCAAAACATTCATCCCAAAGGTGTTTGACAGGGTTGAGGTAGAGGCTTTAGTTCTTCCATGCCAAACTCATCCAACCATTACTGCACCTTGATTTTCTACTTAAAGACAGTCATGTTACCACTGTATTTTAATTTATGGGTGTGGATGAACTTCTGTTCATATCCCATACTGTATTTTCCTATGATTTGGTATCATTTATAAAGGCAGGGGTTTCCAAACCCGGTTCTCAAGGGTCGGTATCCTGTTTTTCAGGTTTCTTTCCCAGAGACACCTGATTCAAAATGATCAGCAAGCTCAGCAGAAGCCTGATAACGATCCTGATCATTTGAATCAAGTGAGTAAAGGAAAGAAACCTGGAAAACATGCAGAACAGAAGCCCTCAAAGACCGAGTTTGGACTCCCCTGTCTTAAAATAAGTACTTCTTACTTAAAGACTCTCAAATTTTAACTAGTGTAAAAATGTGGTGTTTCATTTCAGGTGAAGTCAAGTCAAACATGCTATTAAAAATTAAATAATTTCATGTGCCCCCAACAGTCCAAACATGGTATTTTAAAGCCTATTGTGTTGAATATGAATTTAGCAGCAAAATCAACCTATTTTTATCCATCACAGCTAGTGGCCTTTTTGTCTCTTGCTCTTAACTAAAAATGACATTTGCACAGCATTCAGGTAATGACCAATCACACCACATGAGTTTAGTCATGTGACTTTTGCAAACTGAGCTGTGACTGGCCTGAACAGGTGTGATGTCATTTTCAGTTGACGGCAAATAACAAAATGGCCGTCTCTGAACTTGACAACTACGGGTGTATTTTGCTCCCTATTTCATATTTTTCTAATGTAAAATTATTCAAAATCCCATGTTTAAGACTAGTGAGACTGCAACGAACATATTATTGTAAAGAATATTTTTTTTCGACTTCTTCTTTAAGGTAAAGATTGGTTTTAGTCGTTCTCTATTTAGGATATTCAATACTAATACGACTGAAAAGACAAGCTGTTTGATGTAATGTGCTCAAATAGAGTCAAAATTGCATGTGTAGTTATTCCCCTTTAGAGACATTTTATAATTCTTTTTTGGACCTTTTTTAATCATGCATCTCTAACTACTTGTGTTAATGCCCTACAGTACATTACCAATGGATTATCTCAGTATGACAGTGCATAGAGACAGGAACAAACAATAAAGAAAATATAGAATGCCCCAGTTTGTGATGGTGCACAGCATGGCTGTGGCTCTATTTTTGGGTTTGCAGCGGTCTAGTTGCAACCATTGCTGCTCATCACAGCTCTCAAAGCTAACCCCTATTCCTCAGTCTCTCACCCCCTCCACCACTGACATCCCATGACACCCATTCACATGCGTGCAACACACAGTTGTACAAGCACACTCACATGTGATTGTGCAGAACATGGGATGCACTAAACAGCCGACTGGAAGGAAAGAGAGAGATACAGAGCAAATAGATGCTCGTTCGTGAGCACTGATGACCTTGTCCACTTTTGGCTCATTGCAAGTGCATGAAGTCCTATTGTTACTGTACATGTTTTGTTATTCAAGACAGAATTTGTCAGGGAAAAAAAATCCTGAGCAAAAAAGAAAACACATTCCCTGTTTTTCTCTTTAAATGTATTCATTGTTTAGTACAACTCAATACATTATGTTTGACTGCTATTTATTCACATTCCCTCTCTCTTCTCTCTTTCTATTTTGCATCCTGATGTATCATTTTTCCCTTCAACCATTGTCATTGGACTGCAAACCCAAACACCACCATCACAAACACCACTCTCCCTTTTCCCCCTTCAACCACCACCACCACATCCAGAGTCCCAGCCTGGATGTTGACGAGAACGGTACATTGGACCTGAGTATGAGCAAGCGTCTGTGCAGCGGTAGAGGGGACTCCGTACTCACCCCGCTAGAGCCCATGTCCCCCCAGCGGCAGGCTGCCCTTCTGGGCTCCCGCTGCTACGGCATGGGCGACGCTGCTGACTGTTGGGATCTCCCCGTAGACTACACCAAGATCAAACACATAGATGAGGACGAGAAAGAGGTAAAATGAAAAACACAAATTTGATAAAAATGACTTTTTTTTCATTTTGATATCACTCTATCAGTCACACAAAAAAAATATGTTATAGCGTAATGTTTTTTTTACATGTACTGTAGTGTACATGAGACACTACACAGAAAATATAGAGTACTTTTTTTTCTAACAAGATTGTATTAAGTCTTCGGACCTAAACAACGTAAAATTTAGAAGTATAATTGAAGTATTTTGTAAATCCAAGTATATTTTTTTCTGTTTAGACTGGCGTTGATGATCCTCTTTTAGGAGTAAAATGTATTCTAGAAATGTGTGGAGACAGACATATTGTGAATACGTTCAGCCCAAATTGATTACTTAATCTACAGCATGACAAAACAAGGTCCATAATGTCATAGTTGGATGAGTTTGGTTTGGAAGAACCAAATGGTCCTGACATTAACCACACCTCAGACCTCACACGTACACCCACGCAAAAAAAAAAAAAAAGACGCACAAGTCTTGCAGAAAAGTGTGATATGTGTGTGTCTATATTTCTACCTTAAAAATCACAATGAAGTCAATGAGGTTGAAATAGCTGTAATGAAGAGTAATGATACATACAGTAAATTATAGCATTACAGTGAGATTTGGGTGGGATGGATGTGGTTTCAGACAGCAGAGATTGATGATGCAGATGCTTAACTTCAAACTGTCTGCTCTGAGTCGGAGCTTAAAGCCTTTCTCCAAAATTCCACATTGTCAAACATTGCCGTTTGAATGTCTTCTGGCTCTCTCGTCTCCTGTCTCCACTTGCGTTCATATTTGGAAGGCCTCAAAAAGTAATTTTTAAACATTTCTGAGGCATTCTTAATGAAGTTCCTCTGTTTGTGTCATGTTCCCCACATCATGCTACTTTTTCTTCACATTTTGCTCTTCTCTGAGATGAATTATGCAAAGTAGCACCTTGGGAGGGAGACGGAATAGCTCATCTCATCAAAGAACTGCTGGAAATCAATGCACCACTGCTGGGTGCATCTGTCCATGTGCACAGGCGCCCCAATAATGTGCAACCTCTCTCTCTCTCTCTCTCTCTCTCTCTCTCTCTCTCTCTCTCTCTCTCTCTCTCTCTCTCTCTCTCTCTCTCTCTCCCTCTCTCTCGCTCTCTCTCTCTCGCTCGCTCGCTCGCTTTGTCTGCGTGATTATTGTGTATGACTATATGTGAGTGAAATCCAAAACTAGCCTACTTTTTTCTATACATGCGTGCGTGCTTCATATCTTTCTGATATTGGGAGTCCTCCATGATCCAGCCACACACATTCGCAGTTTAGGTACATCGGAATCATCTAGGGCAATTTCTGGACCTGTCTGTTCATAAGCCATACTGTACTTACACTGCAGGCCTGGAAGAAAGAAATAGGAAAGGGAATAGCATCAACTGCTGCCGTGCCCTGGTTGCACAGTGCACACACTGCAGACAAAGCGCGGCCCTATTTATAGTGATACGACACGTTATTCCCATCTAGCGGCCGAATTGTGTATTACAAGAACAAGCCCCAGCCAACTGCTGAATTGTTTTTAAGGAAAAAAAATCGATACTGCACCTGTACCTGCAGTGAAGCTCACAAAGTAGATCCAATTCTGATAACATGGGTAGATTCAAGAAGAACATCCATCAACATCCACGTTGAAATACCATCCATCCATGGACCTTTCGACACCACTTGACTTCATTTAGGTCACGTTTGAGCGCGAGTAGCTGACTTTGGGTGGGAAACACCTTGAAATTTTGGTCATTTGCAGAGCACATCAAGACAGCCGTTAATACTTACATCAATGTATGTTAACAATTTAAAACATTCAAATACACTTATGTGCCGGAAAAATACTCACTCAAGGACAGTGGGAACATTTACATAAAAAGGACAGAGCTGAAATTCGAAGCACAGAACGAAGATGCATATGACATGTTTTTTTTTTTTTAATTGTTCATGTCATCGCTGTATATTATTTTGTAGCATAGGAGCGAGAACGGCTCAATTAGCAAAAAAAAAAAAAAATGCAGTTCTTACATTTCTGTCGCACATGATTAGAGTGTGATAAATTCGATTCATTTTACCTATTATCATATTACCCTATCAAAATAACAGACTCTCAAATTAATCAAATGATGTATATTAGTTTCCTTATTGAGCAGATAAGGGTATATATAACTTGGTGGAGAATTGAGGTAAAGCCAACTTAAATGCGCTAATAGAAAAAAAACATCTTTTTTGTATGACGTCATCTCCTTCTCCCTTTTCCGCATCCTCCTTTGTGTTTCGCAGGATGACCTTGACCCCTTCCAAGATCTACTGGAGGACCGTTCCTTCACCACAGACGTAAACATGCCCAGTCCCAAGCCCAAATACACCCAGTGCAAGGAGAGCAAGAAGGACCTGATAACGTAAGAGTCAGCCTACAATGACTTATCCATCTTATGTAGACACCTGCACCCTCCATTCAAGCTCCATTCAATCATTATTTGTAGAGCACCACTTACAGAATCTTGCCCTTTCCCATCCTGTTCTGTGTGCTCACCTTTTTGTTTTATTTAGGAACTTTATACTTATTAGACCACACTGAATCAGGGCAATCTTTTTTCGTACATAGTTAAAAATTGACAAGGAATTAATATTCTGTAGATGGTGTCATTCTCAGAGAAATTGACAAGGAATTTATAGTCTGTAGATGGTGTCATTCTCAAAAAAAAAATCATACTGAGTGAACAATAAGGCTTCTTTTAATCTTACACAACATCTAAAATAGCTGCCCCAGCCATACAATGAATCACAGACAGTTGAAGCTAAACTGGAAACAATGGAAGTCGAGAAAATCTCAATCAACACCCTCTTTTGTGTAATTTTCACATTTTCTTCTCCTCTCCTTCGGCCTTATAAATCTGTCTATTTTTTCGGTGACAGATGTCCCACACCGGGGTGTGACGGAAGTGGTCACTTGACGAGCAATTTCGCCTCACATCGAAGGTGTGACTTCCTTTTTTCCTGGTGGTCTCCAACTATTTATTGTTTTCAGCTTACCTCGAATATGCTGTCAAAAGCTATTTGATATCTGGAAAATTAACATCGTCAGATAAGTGTAACCCCATTTTAAAGGCAACATTTAGTACATTTGGAATATTGCATATAAACCAAAAAAAAAAAAAACCTCCTCTTTTTTAAATCCCAGCTTTCATGGTTAAGAGTACGAAGGTTAAAGCAGAACGACTGACTGGCAAATGTTAAATAGTTCTTTAAGAGTCGTCCTCATGTCACGTTTCTCATCAAGTCAATCATTTCTTTGAAAACATGCACACTAATGTACTATATTAACGGTAAATTTGGTGAATTGTTTGGTGAGCGTGCGCATGTTCAGACACTAATACAGCAACGAACAAAATGCCCCCCACATATCATAATTGTTTTGCATTTTCAAGTATTTGTTCATCTGAATTTTACTACAACGTTTTGGGTTTCTCGTCACTGTTTTGTTGCTAATGTCAGGGTGTATTTCTCAGTCTCTCAGGTTGTCCATTAGCTGATAAAAGTATTCGGAGTATGCTGGCCAACAACGCGCAAGAACTCAAGTAAGGCGTGAGATCACTTGTATGATTTACACTTCTGGCTTTGTTCTTGTTTCAAATAAGACAACGTGACAACAAAGTTGGTCTCCAAATGAGTCTCCTTGCCCATAATGACTATAATCTGTATTTAATCTGTTTCCTTGATGTAAAGTCCCAGCAGAGAATTATTGCACAATTTACTTGTACAGGTGCCAATTTGCCTTTTCTCTTTAGTCCCTTTATTCTCTCATCAAGGTGATCAAAGAAGAACCCATAGACCTGACTTTTGAAGCATTAATGCATCATCTCAGTCAGCTGATCAAAAAAGCTACATCATTTAAAAAAAAAAAAAAAAGTTCTTCAACAATTGTATTAACAAGAATATTGTGTAAATCTGTAGTGTGATTGGAAACGAAAATGGTTGTATCCTCTTTGTTTTTATATTATGGTGATACCAGGCCCTGAGCCCTTTTTGTGTTTTTTGCCCCAGGTGCCCGACACCAGGGTGCGACGGTTCCGGACATATCACTGGCAACTACGCCTCTCACAGAAGGTACACAACACTGTCTTCACCAGAAATAGATCAGCTGCACTCTTATGAACAGTGTCCATATATATGCTTACCTATTATTATTTCTCCATTTGCAACAATTCCTTTGTAGCCTATCAGGGTGTCCACGGGCCAGAAAAAGTGGAATAAAGATCATCCACAGCAAAGAGAACAAGGAAGACCAAGAACCCATCAGGTAATACAAGCATAATATATACTGTGTGTGTATGTATGTGTGTATGTATGTATGTATGTATGTATGTATGTATGTATGTATGTATGTATGTATGTATGTATGTATGTATGTATGTATGTATGTAGGTAGGTAGGTAGGTAGGTAGGTAGGTAGGTAGGTAGGTAGGTATGTATGTATGTATGTATGTATGTATGTATGTATGTATGTATCTATCTATCTATCTATCTATCTATCTATCTATCTATCTATCTATCTATCTATCCATGATGATGTTTCATATATATATATATATATATATATATATATATATATATATATATATATATATATATATATATATATATATATATATATATATATATATATATATATATATATATATATATATATATATATATATATATATATATATATATATATATATATATATATATATATATATATATATATATATATAGTGAAACATTCTTTTGTTGTACCATAAATAGAAAGAAGGTTGAAGAATTCTTTGTAGTTTTATGTATGTCGTTTTTGTCTGTAGTTTAAATTACTACACCAGTGGTTCTCCAAAAGAGGTACGGGTACTCCTGGCGGTACTTGAAGGAACTCCAGGTGGTACTTGAGATTTTAAATAAAACAAACAAACATGCAAAAACATTTAAGAATAATTGTTGCGTTAATTAAATGTTTCAAGAAAATATACGGTAAGTTCAGACAACAAATTTTATGTTCAATAGGTAAAACCCTGATGGCATGTTATACGTTTTTTTTCTTTGTTTGTTGTTTTTTTTACACAAAAATGCTTTGCACTGGTTAAGGGGCACTTGACTGAAAACATATTTCACAGGGGGTACACCACTGAAAAAAGGTTGAGAATCACTGTGCTACACAATGCAAATTTTGATTTTTTTGATTATCCCGCACTCATCAATATTCCAAGTAAATAAATGATAGACTAATACTAAAACTAATAACACTAAACAAAAATGAAGTGTTTTGAGGGGAAGCAACATTAGCTAACAAGCCATCTTGTTAAAAATTAATTAGAACTAACTGAACTGACTGAAAACAAAACAAAAACTATCTACAGTGAATAATAGCCAACTTTTAGAAACCAGATACATTTAAACTCCCTCAAAAAGTAAAGTTCCTACAATGTGACTGAAAAGTACTGTACATTACACTCTAGTCTTGCATGTGTATGGGTATTCCGCATGTACAGTATATAATGTCAAGGTACCTGACATGATGAGACGGAGTTGTTGACTTGAGAATGTTGTTATTCGGCGAGGCGGAGATTGTGCAGTGTTTGGTCCGTTCCTGCAGAACCACC
Organism: Hippichthys cyanospilos; assembly: GCF_059441005.1. Classification (NCBI taxonomy): domain Eukaryota; kingdom Metazoa; phylum Chordata; class Actinopteri; order Syngnathiformes; family Syngnathidae; genus Hippichthys; species Hippichthys cyanospilos. The sequence continues at coordinate 15,013,011 of NC_142382.1, forward strand.
AAGAGAGAAGTGAGTGATTGACAAGCAGAGAGGCAGCGAGAGATTGATTGGACGTTACCTAAATCCCTCAGTGGGCTTCTCCCGGCCTCACTCCTGCAGCCAAATTGATTTCTCTTGTGGTGCAGAACACAAACAACACACTTGGGCTATTTTCAAACTAAATGTTTGTTGAAGGGTGATGCACCACATGCGAGACTGCTAGAATGACTGGCTTCCATTGAAAAATGTGATATGTATATGGGTGCCATTAAACAACATTTAATCAAAAGGTGGCTCTCGATCGAGCTTTCTTTTGTGTACTTTTCATGTTCTCCTTGACCTTGTGTGGGTTTCCCCGGGTATCCTTCCACAATCCAAATAATAGGCATTATTTTGAATAATGACTCTTAATTGTATATCAGTGTGGATGGTGATTTGTCTGTGCTGTATGTGCTCGGTTAATGGCTGGCGACCAGTTCAGGTGAAGCCCTTACCCAAAGATAGGCAAGCCTACAAATCACCTGATGAGTTCAAGAGCTACAGAAAAGGGATAGATGCATATGGATGGTTGCCGAGGCTCAGTGTACAAGTGTACTGAAGTTGTGGGGCTCTGACTGCATTAGCAGTGCGATAAATGAAAGCACATGCAAATGAGGTGACAATTATCTGTGCAAAGAAATCTAGTTTCATTATTTTTTGGAGTCTTTTATTTATGCAGATCAAACATCAGCTGGTTCGTGTGAGGCAAACGTATCATATGAACATAACATCTGTTTTTGCACAAGAAAGCTTTTCTTAGGTGAGAATATTTCAGAGATTTTAACAGACAGGTAGATATTAGATATTCAGAGTATTAAAGCAGTTGTCTGGGCATCACATTAAAGTGTTAATTAACAAAATGCACATCAACAACGTTCCTGTTCAAAAGGGTATCTTTGTAACATCCATATGAAAGTCTGAATATTGTCATGGGAGAGGCCCCCGAGAAACAATCAAACAAAGCATAAAAAAGTATCCCCACACTATCATTACTTTAATTCCCCTGTTGAAAAAAAAACTGTCAAAATCTGTTTTAGTTAATTAAAACGACATGTAATAGTGCTCGAGGATCAATGTGTTAAAAAAAAAAAATCAAAAGTCATTCTAAGACAGTGATTTCCAACTGCTCTATACTGTACATTAATGTTCCAGTGTTGAATAATGAACTTTTACCTCGTTTTACCTCGGATTTTATTTATTCATTACAAATAATGTAAGTTTGTTCATCTGTCTATGCCAACGATAAAGGCAGGCAGAACAATAAAATTATGCCTTAGATGGCTTCTTAGATGGCAGAAGGTGCAATTAACCTGTTTCATTTTGCGTTCATAAAACAGAAAGGACAGCTTTGTGTTGTGTAAGACCACTTTTCACACTAAATCTTTTTGTGAGTAAATTGAGAATAGATTATCAATGATGCCCATGTAACGTTTTGTGACATTTTTGTTTGGTATTGTTCTGTAAGAGATTATATATATATATATATATATATATATATATATATATATATATATATATATATATATATATATATATATATACAGAATTTTTTTTTTTTTTTATGCATGTGCATACAGTTTGTGCCATGGCTCGAAAGAGGAAGGACAGCTCTTCCTAACTGTCTAATCTGCTTCAGTTTATGGCAAAGATAATTAAAAAGACATTACCTGTTTAAAAAAAAATAGTCAAAGCCATTATTTTTATCTCAAACCAATCATTCACAATTTGCAGAGACAAAATCTGTTCTTCTCAAGCCAAACACTATCCTCACCAAAATCTATTCGATAAGATTTAACATGAGCAATTATTCTCATCCCTATTGGACCAGCTATAGTGCGTTGCATGTGATGAGGCTGTCGTTTTAAACTGTTGAACATTTAGTGTTTAGGATATGAAAAAACAGAAAGTTTAGAGAATCTACACTTACTGTGATTACTGAGTTTTCCATTTTTCATCTGATGAAAATTTTTGAGATAGTCTGCCAGTGCTGAGATTTGTCCTGAATGCATCCGCTTTTGATCTAGGAGGCAACAATTCTTCTGTCTATGTAGAAATGTAGCTGCATCAACGCCTTGTGCAAACAAATGACCTATGACCTAATGGTCCACTGTACTCAATATAAATATGATCGAACAATGCAGATCAATACAACTACAGTACTAGCATATGTCCTCTGTGCATGTTTGCCTCTTGACCCGACAGGTGTCCGGTGCCTGGTTGTGATGGTCAGGGTCATGTGACAGGAAAGTATGCATCCCACAGAAGTGCATCAGGATGTCCCATAGCTGCCAAGAGGCAAAAGGATGGCTACCTAAATGGCATCCAGTTCACGTGGAAGTCTGGCAAGACGGAGGGAATGTCCTGTCCCACACCTGGCTGTGACGGCTCGGGTCATGTCAGCGGCAGTTTCCTGACACACCGAAGGTACAAATTAACATCCATGAATGTAAAAGTTTATTAGGTCAATCAATTAAATCCATAGTTATTTGGACAATTCAACAACTGCAATGAAAACGAGGAAACAGATCTCCTGTTACTGTAAGAATTGTCTATCCATGTATACAACGGCTAACATGAACATTCTTAACACTTCTGCCTGCATTTTAATAATAAGGCAAATAATTAGAGATGAGCAGTTGCTGATGGATCAGCAAGTGACGAAAACATTTTGAAAATGACAGGCTAAGACAGCCAGAACAGTAGAATTCATCTGGCATTCTGATCTGTCCTTGTACTTACCAGCATCTGTGTCACCTGACACCATAGTTAATGGTTTATCACCCAGCTAAATCTTCCACATTTTTGAGAAATGCTTTAATTGCTATATACTTGGGAGCACGGACGTATATGCTGAGCCTTAACACAAGTAAGCATACATACATGCACCCAGGAACAACTGAAGAGCATAAAAATACATAAGTATACAGTAGCTACTATGAAGAGGAAAAATGTCTTTAGTGCATGGCACTCAGCAACACTTTCTCTTCATTGAGATAGCTAGGATGAGTCATGGTTTCATGAGCTAAAATGCATACTGTACACTACACAATGTTGCTCAATCGATTCACTGTAAAGTCCTAAAGTGAAAAGAAATGTTTAGGATAAGTATTAAAGCGATGTTATTTTGCTTTTTAAATTTGACGAATGAATTAATCACTTGCACATAAGGAGGTGACAGCCTTTAAGTAACCAATGGGCACATTGCAAAGTGTCGATCTCACTCAGATTGGCTCATAGCCCGGAAATGCAAGATAAAAGTTTTAAAATTCCACCCAAAACGGCATTATCTAGTTAAAAAAAAAAAAGATCATTTGAAGACATCTTCCAATTTGTATTTTGTTTTATGCAATCGTTTCTGTTCATGGTTTTGGAAAGAATGACTCCAAATTGAATCCAATCTAATACCACCCAGATTGACCCTAACCCAGATTGTCAGGGGCACACTTTACACCAACGTCCAGCAGTCAGGTTGATTCATGCATGCTAGGCATTGTGGTGTGGGTTTAGTGTTTATTGTTATAATCTTATTTTATTTACTAAGATAATTGAGTGATTAAGGGTTTAGCTTTGGCTTTTAGTTCAAGAATATGTTTTGTTTTTGTTTTGTTTTTTTTGAGGGTGGAGTTTGGTGACAAGCTATGATGGAAGTGCCATTAATAATTGGCTGAAGGACCGACAATACCTGTTTGGGTAAAATTGTAAAAAACAATGAACGACAACGACGGAACGGAGTCGACGTATCAACGGAACTGTTAATGACGAACTGGCTAAAAATTTTAAAATGGTCACCTGCAAGTAATTAACATATTTACATATTTAATATTATATTTTGCATTAAATGACTGACCTTGAGGCAGCATGGTGGTCTAATGTTTAGCACATCTGCAAATATGTACTTTTTATCGTTTGAATCTCAACGCTGGCCTTCCTGAGTGCAGTTTGCTTCCTCACAAAAAAATACCAAATAAATTCTCACCTGTTTGGGGTTGGAGGCCATTTAGAGGGGCTTGAACACCCACAAACATGGGCTACCAATGCCTATGTACCACATTCCAAAAATGGCAGAAATGGTCAAAATGAGTACGAGAGTGAATGATTGTTTGAAAAGGGATGGACGGATGGATGGAAAAACTTGTGTTGGGGCTATCCATATTTACAAATAAAAATCATTAATAATCACAAATGTTTTAATAATAGGATGTCATTCGGCATTACACCCACAACTACTGTACAGATTGGCCAAACCCAGCAAAATGCAGTCAAAAACTGTTTGATGATCAATAAACAGCTTGAAACATAGTACTATGACATGTTGCAAGCAAATACAAACTTTGAGAGCTAATTTTAGTGATTAGAATATCGGTCAACAGGTATATAACCTCAGCGGTTGTCATATTTGCTTGTTGCACTGTATTGTGTGCAGTAGTAGGAATGATGCATGCATGACTGACTGTGTTGCAGACTTTATACCGACCCCAACATTTAATTTGTCATTGCTTTTCCAGTTTGTCAGGCTGTCCACGTGCCACCTCCGCCATGAGGAAAGCAAGGCTCTCCGGAGTGGACATGCTCACAATAAAGCAACAGCGCAGCAGCAATGGTACCCACAACAATGACTTGCATTCACAATGAAGGCTTTCAAAATGTGTTGACTATCCTTGATTAAGGCCAGGTTGTAAATAATGGCAGACAGGAGTGACACCAATCCGAAAGTAATCTGCACATAAACCTCTCATTGATTAACTGAGCTGCATAACGTGCTGACACTTAACTTTAGGCTTTTTTGAATTTTAGACGCTCATAAATGCTGAGAGAAGATCATAATCCAAAGTTGTCTGAGATTCTTTCTTCCTTTAATTGACTAAAATGATCCATGTCAAATATTTCATGGCGGTGAAGATTCATCAGTCTCATAATGCCTTTCATAATTTATCGCTGCTGGGTTTTAATGTGCCATTTTAATGATCCCCATCAAATATGAAGTCTGTTGTAATATTTTAGACTTTTCTGAGGCCTTGTGCTAACAAGTGACTTGCTGCTCTGCAGGCTTGGATCACGAAGAGGAGCTCAAACATCTGGATGAAGAAATCAAAGACTTAAGTGACTCAAATTCCCAAGTGGAAGCAGACATGATCAAACTCAGAACTCAGGTAACTCATTGACACATTCACATTCATCCCACCTGTGAATGAGAAATGCAAGTCACCTCTGTAAGCCCTGCGGTCTCTTCTCCCCTCAGATCACCACTATGGAGTCCAACTTGAAGTCCATGGAGGAGGAAAACAAGGTGATTGAACAGCAAAATGACTCTCTCCTGCATGAGCTGGCCAACCTCAGCCAGTCACTGGTTAACAGTTTAGCTAATGCCCAGCTCCCCCATATGGTAAGGGCCCCAAGGAGCAGCAAGCCAGACAGTTGCAGTAAATAATCATTGCAGAGAAGCTTGATGCTTAGAATTATGTATTTGCGGCAATGTTGTTATGTATGTGTGTACACTGAAAAAAGGCTCTTGAATGTACAGTTTTTAAAGAGTGTTGGTTGCGTGCAATAAAATCATGTTTCATTAACCAGAATATTGCACAAATAAAATTACTCAATTGAGAATTCAAAGAGAAAAAAGCTCTTTCTGTGATAGCTACATGAGTAATGCTGGGACCTTGATGGGGGATGGGCATAGACAATCATAAATGTATTGTGGTCATTACTGCTAAAATCATTTTTAGAGGATAAATGTGGAGAAAAATGAAGAGGACTGATAAAATCATTTTTAGAGGATAAATGTGGAGAAAAATGAAGAGGACTCTAATTAATATTTCTACATTGAAAAGACCCTTGATGCCCTTATTTCAGTGTACAAATAATCATTCAATTTCTCTCTTTTTAGTTTGTTTGGCATTTAATATCAATTAACTATTTTTTAGAAATCAAATTAATTCATGATTTTAATTTATTTCATGCAATGACATGGCTCTGGTGTCATTCCGATATACAGTCACCTCCAAAAGTATTGGAATAGCCAGGTTAAATCATTTGTTTTTCTTGTATGCGTATTGAAGACCTTTGTGTTACCTAGACAAAACTTCAAGTATTTACATTAAATGTTCCCCTGCCCTGTGGAGGTTTGCAGTGATGTCACGTCTTTGGGCGTCTCTTCACACCTCCCACAATGTTTCTCATCAACTGCAGTTGGTGCATTTCATAAACCTGTTCAAAATCTGTTGTTCAAAACACCAGTAGTGACTTTTTCCCCCCGACATTCAAAATTGTTGCATAGGCTATGCCCAATTTTTGTGCAATAGCTTTGGTCATTTTTTCCTTTTCGCTCTGCTTCAAAATAGTTTGCTTTTTCTGTTATAGATGGCTTTCTAGTCTTCATTTTTGCTTCACAGCAAATGCCATTTTCACGGCGAAACCCAAAGCCAAAAACAAACATCATGTGATTTTTATGCAATTAATCTTAAACACACCCGAATAACTACAAACACCCATCAGTCACATCATTTTGTTCACTTAAAAAGTGGGTGGCTTCAAGCACAAGGTGTTCAACATGGGGTCACTTAACACATCTAGATGCAAAGTTGAAATGGAACAAATACCTTTAGAGAGCAACGTACCACTCAATTGGAGACATTTAATACGACATAATAAACAATGTTATATTCCTTATTTATTTTTTTACTCAGGTATAATATCCTTCATTTAAGCAGTTACATGTCAGAAATGTGCATTTTATAGATGAGTTTTTTCTTTTTTTTTTTTACTTTTTCAAGAAGAGTCAGTCATTAAACATTCGATGCAACACCATTAGATTATCAGTCCGCACAACCTTGACTGAGATGTAGTCTGTGCCTTTAGTGATGAGTTATACATGTGGCAGCTGTTAACAGTATTTGAATTGTCTTTTACTTTTTGCTATTGAAGATAAATTACTGTACTACGCGCATTTGGATGCTCATTGGAATAACCCTAACCCTAGAGTAGAGACATGCAAGTACATTTGTTAGTAATGCAGAAAATGCTAAGGAAATATCTACAGTACTTGTAGATGAAACCATCTAAGAGCCTGTATGTTCCTTGTTTCCACAGAAACCGCTGACACACAAAGAACCTCTTCTTCGGACTAACAGCTGTTTACAGCTCCACCAGCAAGTAAGTCTTTGAAGTTCTCTTTGACTCCATTTAAAAATAAAAGGAATAAATAAATAGAAAACCTATAATTTAGCAACATAAATCTGGATTGTACAAAATGAAAACCTACAAAAATGTTACAATACAACTGAAGGTGGTGATCAGCTGAAACATGAAGCGTTGATGAAGGACAGCAGCCCAAATAAACAGCATTTGACAGGAAAGTATGACCAAGGTGTGAGTAGATAGACTCCTCAAGCTATGCCTTTATTGACCTTTCATAAAATTGTGCACTTTAAGACTTACTTTCCTTAAGAATTTCTACTGTAACAATGTTTTCCTATGTATTTGTGTAAGGGGCCCAACAAAATAAAAGAAAAAAATAATAACGGTGCCTTTCAAGGGACCAAGGACCACAACAGTATTTGAAGGGGTACATTAATTTAAAACGTGCGTGCATGTGCGTGTTCCTGTATTACAAAAATCATGTTCAGTTTGATTTCGTTTAGTTTGGTTGGTTTACTGTCATCCATTTTCGATTGCCACTTATTCACACCAGGGTCGCAGGTTTACTAGTGCCTAGCCCAGCTAGAACTGGTTGTCAGTCAATTGTGGGGCACACAGGGACAAACAGCCATTCACAGCTAATGGCAATTTAGAGTGTTCAATACTGTACACTTACCGTGCGTGTTTTTGGAATGTGGGGGGAAGCCAGAGTGCCTCCACGCGTGTACGGGGGGAAGATGCAAACTCCACACAGGAATATCTGAGTGTGCTAGAATTGAACTCAGGACTCTGAATCGTGAGGTGGCCCTAGTTCAGTGAGGAAAAAAACGTATTCCCTAATGAGCCTCCACTTTTGCCATTTCATAGCTATTCCAATTTAAAATGCAGTCCAATTTAAAATCCAAGTTCAAGAGTTGGCTTTAGATAAAGTGCCCGGGGGCCCTGTCAACAGGGTGTGATGTACAAGGAGCACTGGAACCCAACACTATAAATTCTGTTTTCTACTCATTGAAATTCCAGACGTTTAGCCCCATCCAGGGACAGTCCTGTCTGGAGGCAAAATTAGGTGGAAATAGTGTCCCTTTTGCTCTGCAGGACATAGATTTCGGGGCAGTTAAACACTTTCTTAAGAAAGAAAACCAGGGGCGGCCAAAAAAACAGCAGGGACCCCTGAATTGAGCCCTGTGGAACATCAAAACAATGGGGCAGAGCAAGACGCAGAGCAACTACGACCCAAGACTAGTAACAGTGCTTTGCAGCACCTTAAAACATGACTAGAAAACCTCTGCGATAGTACGTTTATCGAAAAACATGTTCATCATATCCTGCAGGATTTCTTGGAAATGGATCCAAGCTGACAGCATACCTTGATCATGACCAAGATTCTTTTCCAGAGATACATGCATTTATTAAGTCACTCTCTCTCTTTAAGTCCTGCGTAAAATCTTTGGATTTGGATCTGTATGTTGTCCTAATCAGTAGTTCATATTTATATTAGCATGTCACAATGAATCTGTTACTCTAATAGCTTCACGTTGTGCTTTTGTTCCTTCAGGAGCCAATTGAACAAAACTTTGATGCCTATGTCACTTCCTTAACGGACATGTACACAACCCAAGACCAGTATCACAGTCCGGAAAACAAAGCCTTGTTGGACAACATCAAGCAGACGGTCCAAGGGATCCCAGTGTAATCATTTGGGAACAACTGCCTCATGTTTCACCCTTGCAAGAAGTGGGCCATGTCTCTGAATCCTCAAGAGCGAGTGAAAGTTCCTTCTCCTTGGTGCAGAGCAGTTACATATAATGTACAGTGTTAAATATTCGGAATACTTTAAGAAAGAGAGTTATTATGCTTAGCAAGAGACATGACAATTTCTTTTTGTTTTTCGGAGGGATGTCTTGCTTTGAAGAAGAACGCAAAAGCATAAACAGCAAAATAGTTTTTGAGGACATTTTGTACGTTTTCATATGAGCTGACTGTCATGTAATGTTTCTAGCTGCTCACATATGCACATTTTAGTGTATACTACTGAACAGTAACCTGATACTAATGGAACATGAGTTCTTTTTATTGCTTGACCACAGAGCATTTTAGATCCAAAAAAACCAACAACAACAAAAAACAAAGGCTGAGATGAACAGTAATCTAAAAGGACAAAAAGACAAGAGGTTACAATAATTTTTTGCCTCAATGGGTGGTTTTCATTTTTTCTTTTCCTATGTCTTGCTTGTGGTGTGTTCAGGGCAAGAGCTGACTTGCAAATTATTTTTGACAATGCTTGAAAAAAAATGTGTTTTCTTTTCATTAAAAAAAAAAAAAAAAAAATGTGTAGCTGAAGTGGGGGGGAATTGTAATTGGTGCTGTAACTGAATCCGGAAGGGGGAAACTGACCGTTCGTATGAATGAATGTATGTATGAGCAGTTATATTGTAAACATCATTACACGGAAACCCGATGGTGGAAATCCCATTCTTTCGAAGACCAAATTAATTCACAGGGGAACAGATCTGTGCAGTGCATGTAGGGTCACATGCATCTCATCATATAATCGCAATTCCAACTGTAAAGACAACGACCTAGATATATCATTCATATACTCCTGTTTAATCCAAATTGTGTTGCTAGAATCAATTATTACTCAAGCAATATGAAAAGAAAATCATTTGTTTATTGTAATTACGAGATACAATCTGCAAAGGGACAAAATATAGGCTATATGCAATTTCTTGTTTATAAACAAAGTGGAGCAACACTAATCTTTTTAATATAGCTATGTAAAATAGTGATTTTTTATACAAATCTTTTAATACAAAAAGTTTTTTTAAATAATATGGGAGGAATCCGATTGTTGCGTTCTCAAAGTGAAACGTTCGTTCCACTCTGTTTCTGTAATATTTTGCACAGGGACACCTTCGTTTCCATGTTCTGATGTTCGTACAGAACTAAAAGCAGTACCCGAGAGGTGAATAGGAGGGTTTTGTAAAGAGTATTTATAGACAGCAGGACTTACAGGGTCACTGTCCCCATCCATGTATGTGCCAGTCGACTATTTGCACTTGTCCTTGAAGATATTATCCTTACATATGGCGACGTGCAATTTTCCAGGTGACCTCTTTGGCACACGATTGGAGCAACGAACAGTTTGGAGCCACTGTGTGGATTAAGTACCACTGAAAAAGGAAGAACAGGGAAGAGGATGACTATAACCATAGCAGTTGTACTGTAGGCTATTGTAAAAACATGTTCATTTTTGCTATGTTTTAGGAAGATGAAGTTATCCCCCAGCAGCACTTTATATCTAATCACTGTACAAAGGAATTAAGTAATCAATCAATTCAAAAAAAATAAAAATACAGAAGACAACAAAGGCCTAGTGAAACGAGACATTTTGAGAGGGTGATACAATCCAGCATCACACACCCAGCGTGACTGTATGCACCTCTCCATTCTCTTGTTCTAGTAGTTAGCGCGGTCATCAGAATTTGCCTTGTCCAGAGCGAATGGAGCTGCATCTCATCAAAAATGAACTTTGCCGTTCACTTCCAGAACTCTCTCCCGCGCATCATCCATTACTGCATTCGCATTTCCCCACGGCATTGTGTCTGCAGCTTTTTGCCAATATAGTGATGCTTCAGTAGAGTAATTGCTAGTACAAGTTTTTTGGATTAATTGTCATTATGTCAAAATGGAAAAAGGGATTATTAAAGCACAAACTGCTCATCTGGCATTGGTACGTAAATAACAAATCTTTGAAGAGTTATCTGTGACTATAGGGAACACAAAAAAGTTGCAACATATTAGAATGATGACTTTACATTAAAAAAAAAAAAGATTGTGAGCTTATCAGATTTTATGACCTTATTTGCACCATTTAATTTTGAGATGGGTTTCAGTGACCATGAACAAAGACTGGATTTTGTATAAACTATTGTGCTCTCTGTGGAACTGAAGTTTGATTTATTTTTGTACGACACAGCATGGATTTGTTGACATTTTAATTTTGCTATAAATGTGTGAGATCACAAGTTGCTGTGATATTTCATTTATAAATTGTGAACTTTGTACAATTTTGTCATGCTGGATGTTGACACATCTTACTCGAATAAAGAAAATGTGTTGCCAGAGGCCTGTAAGTTCTGCCTCATGTTGTGTTTTGTTTTTTCCATTGTAATTCGCCCTTAAACCTATTTTTGGAAGAGTAAGGATTGTTAATTTATGTCAAAATTTCTTTATTTGCTGGTTTGACTGACACACAGCACAACAGCATTGCTTTGTATTGTGCATTCCGTGTTATTTTAGAATTGCTACAATACAGTTGGGGTGCAATAGTCCTCGCTGTATGCTCCTTAGTCATCACTTTTAACATGGTGAAAGGCAAAAAGAGCTTCTCCCAGGTGTCTTCAAGGGAACTTGAAGTAAAAAAAAAAATGTTTACATTAGTACGCTCTATGCGGACCCAGTACTACTCGAAACATGGTGTTCTGATTAATATTGCATTTGTGGAACATGAATTAAGCAGCGACGTCCACACATTTCAATTCATGTCACAGGTTTTACCACTTGCTGTTGATTGAAAATGATCTTGGTGGGGAGCTGTGATTTAAGTTTTAGTTGACAGCAAGCTCCTCGCAGTTGAGCCCACTCAAAACTCTAGGGCAGACATAATAACGACAAGGACACAGAGCACACTTCTCAGGAATTGCTCCAATTTCTTGAAGGAATAGCTGTCTTGTGCAGTGCAGAACAATGGAATGCAGTACAATAATTTTCCAGCAGATGTCCGTCAAGTCAAACAGTACAATTCAAGGGGGTGACGTGCTTCTGGCAGTTTTGTTTTTTTAATCTAAAGTTAAATACCGTACTTAAGTTGCTTCAAACTTCTGCAAAAACTATTTTGTTTGTAGTTGTTTCAAAATTTCATGAAAAAACATCCGCTTTCAATTCTAAGAAAAAGGCATGTCGGGGCGGACCCCATATTCTTTTTTTCTCCATCCATCCATTTTCTTTTTATTCTGATTAACACAAAGTTTAATTAAGCACATTTGAAGCATTGCGTGGATTATTTAATTTATTAATGTAAAATTACAATGATGCTGCATAAATTGTAAAGATGTCTCAATAAGTGTACATTCTTCATCTTATAATTATATTCTACATACAACCTGAAATAAAAAAAAAAATCAACAAGAAAATTAAGTAAACACCTAGTTTGTTTAATGTCTAAAGTCATTTGTTCACTAGTGGATGCTTATCAACTTTCTATAGCACTTGACTTTGTGGGTTCCCGGGTCCAGCTGATTTGGGGGAAACATTGGATTCTTTGCCAGATCATCACACTCTCAATGAGCAATTACTACACACTCACATTCACAACAATAGAACCTTTCGAGTCTTTGTTTAAGTTAATGAGTGATTTTGAATGAGTGAATGAATGAGTGATTTAGCAGGATTTAAATGAGTTATTTTGCAGCATTTAAATGGTGTGACAGCGTTTAATGAATCGACTAATTCTGTATCGGCCAAAAAATAAATAAATAAACATATTTGAATGTGCCATCAATAATTCAAACTATGAAAATCAGCCTAATTATTTGCAAACGTTGAATTACAGTACAGAAACCTCAGTATGGCCATATGCAGTGACACCTCAATGGCTGTGACTCCAAAAAAGTGTAACAGGGGATTATAAAAATGTTTATTGAACCCATGGTGCAATGAACACAACGAGAAGAGTACATAGAATACACAGATGTTTCCTGTGCTTGAATGGGAACAGAGTTCTCTTGTCCCTAGAACAAATTTAAAAACAGGATGAAAAACAAACAATGCGATTGTGGTTAGGGTTGTTGTGTGACAAGGGTTCTGCACTTTGAACAGGGATGTGAAATAACTCTTGTTTGTATTGTACTGTATGTCCAGACATGCATTGCACTCAAATTGAACCCAATTGCTGGCTCCAACTCTGCAAGGACATAATTTTACTCTGACATCTTTATATTTCAGATGTGTGGTGTAGATGAAATCACATCTGCCAGGTTTACTTTGTTACTAGTAAAGTTTCAAATCAATAACTATGTCTCGGTTTAAACTGCAGCCTGAAGTGACCTAATTCCGATTTTTTGAAAATCGCCAGCTGCCTGGAAGTGTCCTTGCACTTATTGTTTCCAAGCGTTCTGGCCTTCAGAACAATTAAAAAAAAAAATGTTATGTCGGCCACGCCCCCTTGGCTGTTTGTTGAGCCCTGAACAGAATGTCATAATGCCATAATATGAGAAGCGCTGCACTCCAAAACGTTTTACATTTAAATTGGGGCTCTGTGTTGAATATCAAACTACATAATGAGAATGAGGCCGACGCAGTGAGCTATTTTGTTTGTGCATCTGCCTCACAGTACACCCTTCTTGTGAGAAGATTGCATGTCCTGTGCCATGCTTGCTGGGGTTTTTCTAGAATAACAATTTTCTAATAAATTTTTAAGACCCACATTTAGACCCAAGTGGATTGTTTTATTTATGTTTAAGGTGCAATAAATTATAATTAAACACAGTAATTATTTAGGTACAATTCTTATGAACAAATTCAATAAAAAAAATGTTCAATCCCAAAATGTTCAAAACATCCGTTTTTTGCTATTTCAGGGCGCAGACATTTTGCCACTTGCTGTCAACTGAAAATGACATCACGGGTCGCTTGGGTAATGACCAATCACAGCTCACCTGATTTCTGAGTTTGGATGTCCGATTTGCAAGCCGATCAATTGTGTGTTGTGCTGTGATTTTCAGTTGACAGCATGTGACAAAATGGCTGCCTTGTGATGGCTAAAAATGCGTGTATTTTGTTGCATAAAATTCGTACACAAACAGTATTATTCAGAATGCTGGTTTTAGTCTAGTGTGGGCGCACATAACCTATGATGGGAAAACATACGACTTGACTTTCCCTTTAAATACGTTTTTTTAGGAATTAAATCGCTGCCAAGTTTTTGATTAACTTTACTTTAATGTTGTCCATTATGGAACTACATGGAGAGATAAGTACTTGAAGTGGCACAAAAAGTCGGAGAAGCACTAGAGTGGATCACTGCACAGCATGTCTGTCTCGCTCGCCCCGCGCGTGCACGCGTTTGTGCGCGAGTGTCGGCTGTGTGTGTATGTGTGTGCGCGCGCGTGTGCAGGGCTATGCTGTGCTGCTGGTGCTGCTCAGCTCACAGCTAGCAATGGCGCTGCGGGCTGCCCAGCTCTTCACCCCGCGTCTCCTACTCGCTGCGGCTTGGCTGTTGCTGGCTAGCGGACCCCAGCCGGTTCTGTCTTGTCCGAGTCGGTGTTTATGTTTCCGAACCACGGTGCGATGTATGCATCTGAATCTGGAAACAGTGCCGGCAGTGTCTCCGCAGACCACCATTCTGTAAGTAGCACCCGATTTTCTTTTCCCTTCTCTCAAACGGCGACAAGAGTGCGAAGATTGGTCATGCTAACACCCCCACACCCCTCCCTTTAACTTTCGGAGCCCGAAGCTTTTGTTGTTGTTGTTCCCTTGTTAATGTGCACTACGCCGAAATAAACTTTTGACTACTGTGTGAAGGTTGCCCACCAACGATTCTGAAAGTCCTAGTATCTCTTAACGGTGTCCCCTGGAAGTTTTCAACAACACCTGCTGGTGAGCTTAGCAGTTGGCTGAATGGGTTAATGCTGAGGGTTTTGGGGGTCACACAGCTGGTGACGGGGCGCCACATGAACAATGTGGAGCGTGAAAGTCAGTCGGTGGGGGTTCCACAGGAGAGTCATGCTTCTGTGGACTGCTCCAGTTTGGAAGTTTTGAAACTCGTACATCTCGTGTAATTGAGATATTGTGATGGAGCATTTGGCTTCCTTGTTTTGTTTAGAATTTTTGCTGTTGCTTCCGTTGTACTTTGAAGAGAATTGGAAATCTCAAATCATCTTTATTCACAGATCAATTAATGCCATGATTGATTGGATCTGTGAAATAAAACATTACACAATTTTGCTCTGTGTTTTATACAGTAGTCCCCCCCACAATTCTTTAAACATGTTTCAGAGGGGTTCTAGATTTTTTCTTAAACTTTATTTTTTGTGTATTGAACGTTAATCAGCGTTTTCTGAGAATTTTTATCGATTAACTGTTATTTTTTTTTCCCAATGCATTTTTGTGTGTGTCAATTATATGCACCCTTAGTTGGCAAGGCCGGTCCCAAACCTTTGCAAATTGTAGAGAAGGACTTGGTTAATTATTTGTTTGGGTGTGTATTGGTCCATCTTCTGAATCATCAGTGATCTGTTAGTGGTTTATTTGAAGTTGCTGATCCAGGGACGTCAAATTTATTGTTGTTGCAAGCCTCTTCATTGTTATGGTTTGATGCCCATTATGACTGTGAACCTATATGAATCACATATGATCGCCTTATTATCACATATCCAAATATATATATATATATATATATATATATATATATATATATATATACACCCAGTTTTGAAAACAGAAGCAAAGAACTGTTTTACTATTTTTCAGTTTACTTTAAAAATGGGCAGTCAAAAAATTGCTTGCGGTGTAAAATTGTGGTATTTTACCAAAAAAAAACATAAAGTCAATGCACTTAATTTGCTTATGCGGTCCTCACGACCAGCAAGAACGGTACCCCTAAAAGGTCCATCAGTCGTCATAATAACAGCTTGAGAATGTATCTGAACCCTTTAGGCCCTGGAACAGTCAAGTACTTCTTGTCGATGAGGTTGACTGAGAGAAAGAGTTCATACAGCACCAATTTTTCTGACATCTATTATTATTTAATAACATATAATTGTAAAAGTACCCACAAAAGAACTGCTTGTGTTCCCTGACCTTACTATTTCAAGATTATCTTAATATTGTACATTGTGCCTTGCGAGTCCAAAATTGACTCCGACTGAAACCTTTTAGGACGGAGTGTATTTTAGGCCGAGCTGAATAGCTCCTTGGTGGCAATACAGCCGCCAATCAAACTCATTCCTCAAATACATTGCCGCCTTTGTGTGGAATTGGCCCTGTGATCTAGTGTCAATGCACTGACCTATTAATAGTTACATTCTGGTAGGAAACTGGAGGACAAAGAGGCATCTTAGTCAGCTTCCAGCAAAGCAGCCACCGTGCAGAAAACGGCCTTGTCCTCCTAACATCTAGGGTCGCCCGTGACAGCCTTGCTGTGAACTCCTGGTCCAGCCCAGACACACCCCACACCTCACCCACTCCAATCCTTTGCCACAGCAATGAGAGTATTGTTTAGGTGTTTAAGCAGGATGTCTAAATTTGTTGCAGGGTTGATATAACACAAGGGCACATTGTCATTTCCTGCATGCTTTCATGCTTGTAAGCTTTGAAGTCGTAGCCACTCGTCGCCTCTCCTCCCGTCTGTCGTCAGGTCAGGACATGAATCCCTGGCTGCCTAATATCCTACTCATAGCTGACCATCTGCAAAGGAAATAACTAAACAATTATGTTGCCTCTGCAAAAACAAACAATGTATTGTACCTATATTGTCAAGCTCTCCCCTTGAGTGCATCAAAGCGAAACAAATTGAACTGCTCCACCTTTTATATGTATCGAGTTCAACTCCTCTTTTTTGGGGAGTTGAACCCTTAACCCTTGTGCCTCATTTTCATAAATACAAGAATCACCTTTGATGGGAACAGTCAATAGCTCACAATCAATGCAGTTCATATGTAGTTGGCATGTCACATTGCCAGCCTGTTTCAGTGTGTAGGGTAATCTTGTTTTGTAATCAGACCTGTGGCTGACATCATCTATAGTACAAAACTACCGACATCTAGCATAAGCACACAAGCTACCATAGCTGTTAAGACTCGCAGACCCCAAATAAGTTTGAAGCCAATCAAGTTCGATCAAATCACTATCTTCAGAAACAAAACTAGTACTTCAACGCCAGATCAACAGTTCAAACTTAAACCTCCAGTCTAATTTTTTTAATACTCTTTTGCATTTACATGCAATTGAATGCATTTTTACAATTGTATTTGCAGTTAAAAATAGTCACAACTGTGCCTATTATTTGATTCAGTTGTCTGCTGAAATGGAAAAAAAAAAGTCTAGGACAAGATTCAAATGCATTTTATTGAGATTACCGGTAATTAAGCTGTGCATTTGATATTAGATTTACTGCTATCGTTATTATTATTGTTCTGTATAATAAACATTATTATAACAGTATTTATTTTAAAGAGGGAGACATCATTCTTTTTTTTTTTAGTAAAATATAAGTTAGCTGCAAGTTAGCCGGAAATGGAGTACATACATGTTCAGTTATCCTATCAAGGGTTGTTTGTCGAGCAGTTCATGCATTAGTTCCTTCACTGGTTAAAATTTGAACACCTAATACCAAGCCACTTTAAAGTGGGTATTTTTAGTCAAACTTTGTTTAAAGTCAACCTGACTTGGTTGACTTTTTCCCAGCCCTAATTGTCTGGTGTATTTTGGGAATTAAATTTAATGCAAAATATTACTGATTAGAGGCCACATAATTATGAACAATGGGACTATTGAGTAATCCATATTAAGATGTTCTTCAACAATATCTTGACTCTTATATTAATATGCTTTTATTAAAAATAATTCAAAAAAAATATTGGCTCTATTATACTCAGGGTTTGTGCAAAACGCACATTTGGACCAGGAAACGCTGTTTTTCCCTCACTTTTTTTCTGGTAGCCATGTGTTTTTCAGCTGTTTTCTCCTGGGACCCGAGGCATGATAGTAAGTTATATTCCCTTACAATAATGACACATCTGCACAGTTTCTCAAGGATATCAAAAAGTGAGGTCTTCTTCCAACAAGATTTTGGATGTTTTAATGTTTGTACCAATAATGGGCTGCTGCGGATGAAGTTACCTTTCAGTTGGGTTGTACATGTTTTAATGAATTTGCATTAGAGGTGTCAAAATGAATCGATTAATGGACAACTAATCAATTATCAAGTTAACAGACTAGCAGGAAATGTTATTGGGCCAATATCAGTGCCGGCCGCCCTCAGTTGGGTGTTTTAAATTGAGAAACCAGACAAAACTGAGGGCTTGGTGTGTAAAGGGAGCAATATCGTAAAGTTTAAAAAATAACTGGTGTTCTAATTTTTGTGTCCTGTCTTGTATTTGCCAAGACGGTTTGCTTTAAATCAATATACCCGTAGTTAGTTTTAAAGGAGGCACATTCTGGGAACAGATGTGACATCAAGTCAAGGGCCATCCCTTGCCCCACCGCCTGATATGCCAGATTGTTGTTGTCGTTGCTGTATTTGAATATTCTGGTGAAAGTCGAGAGGGAATGGGCCAACATGGATATTTATTTGAGCCAGAAAGGACCGCTGATTCGGAATCCGGCAATGAAAATGCCAAGACTGATTTGTCAGATGAAGAATATGCCGCATTACATTGGAGAGACTCGGCAAGGCTGAAGGCGGAGTTAGAGGCTGCTGCATCCATTAGATGCTAAAGTCTGATATTGCGTGCTTTTGTTGCCATCGATACAAACTTGCATTGGTTTTACGGCTGTTTTACCTTAATTTTACCCACAAACATCACTGGCTTGATCGACAAGTGTGTGCATGCCACTCCCGATTAGCTGTCGACTGGTAAGTTTTTCGCCAGCACAGAAGACGGTCCTTTCTTGTTCAAATATCATCCAGACATTTCCATGCTATTTTGCTGTTCAAAGCTGGATATTCTCCACTTTAACATGGTTCCAATCAGACTTGTGCCAATTTAAATGGATTGCCATTCGCCCGAGTGCCCTTTTTTTCTAATCAAGCCCTTATTATTACACTTAACGTCCTACCTTGGTTATCTTAGCATGGCAAGAGGCATCTAGTCACCCCTTTCTATTTTTGCTCTTCATTATTTATTGCTTAGGTGCATAATATACATGTTTTACCAGCAAACGTATGGTTGCTCAATGTGATCACGGTGGACCAGTATGACTTTATAAGTCAGTCAAGTCCAAAGTCAGCCGGAAAACAAACAAACAAACAAACAAAACGAAACCACCGCTGTTTGCCTTAGACCTGATTAAGTTTATCAAGTAGACTGTTGTTGCAAGGAATAACTTCCAGGAAGATCTTCAAAATAAAAGCTCACCAAGACCATTTGTATCATACACTACGGGTTAAAATGCAGTTTGTTTCGAAGCATTGACTGGTGTTCTCACAATATTTGGGTGTTTTTCTATATATATATCTCCCTGTGTATTCATTGCACTTCTGGCCCAAAAACGCTTAAAAAAAATAAACAGATCTCCTCCCATCCCTGTTAGATACTACCCAGTAAATGTGTATAATCCTGCCTGGTCTGGAGCCTGGCCTGAAGGTGGGGCTCATTTTCCCGGTAGGTTTTCACTGAGTGTCTAATTTGACACGATACAGCCACCTTTCTGTGATTAATTTAAGTTCTGAATAATTAGGTTTGTCACACAAAAGTGGTGTCTTTGTTTTTGTGAGTCATTTCAGTGGTGATTGAATATACACTGTCGGCACAAAAGCTTCATATACCATTTAGAAATTCGCTAAGCGAGAGACAATACAAACTAATTGCAACAAAGTACTGTAAAAGCTGTTGTTTGATTGTATAGCTGGACCCATCAGAACGAGATCTCTCAGTCATGACTTTCAATAGTCTGGTGATACTGAAGACAATGGATCTAAAGTAGGTTTTTGCAGCCTAACCACTGGGGATATGTTTTTTTAGATATGCTTATTGACACCATTCCATGAATTGCTGTGGAAAATGTCATCTATTTGAAATATTTCCAGAGGTGTGGGCTGTCTTATATTGTATCTTGAGTTGTGTCTTAATGACTCTCTCTGACCCAAAACAATGGATTGCTCTGACAGAGTGACAGTGAGTCAGGGAGAGAAAGTCAAGTTCTATTGTTTGGAATTTGCTGCAGTCGGGCTTTGTGAGGCACTCAGTCTCTGCAGCATTATGGAATGTAAAGCCAGAAATCCCCAAAGCTTTGCTAATTTGCACAGTGAGATTGGCCCCAAGATAGTTATTGAAAGGACTATACTGCCCCTTCCAGCTGTCATCCAGCTAGAGGAATATTGTTCCTTCTTGTTCCGAAAATGGCTCTCTAAGATTTTTGATTGTTTTAAGGTTTTAAAATAATGTTCCTTGTGCCATAACAGTAATAACATTCCATTGCAATTTGCTACTAGACTTTGGAAAGCCAAGTTCAATAGGAGGCTATTCTTCATGAAGTCAATGGTAAGCTAATGCACAATGCAGAACTCTGAGTCTGCCCACTATTTAGATAAACACTCAATTATGTCATTCTCTCTAACCGGAGCAGCCTGCCAAAAGAAAAAGAAAAAAAAAACTAAGTCAGTGTGGCTAGAAGAGAACCCCAGGTCATGACATTCATTTCAGAACAGAAATTTAATTAAAAGTAATAGTATTTAAGATTCTAGTTTCACTGGGGAACATCGGATATAAAAATACTAACACGCTTATTAAATCCAAATGTGCAAACGGTTGGATTTCACTGATTCGGAGCTGACAAAATATACTATACTTGCTGCTGTAGCTGTTGTATAACTTAAGTGAACTATCATATGCAAGTTTTGTGTTCTCCAAATGCTGTGGTCAACTTAGTTGACTGAGCTGAATCCCCCCTCTCTCACCCACTCCTCACCCTCCCAGGCCTACATGTCGTTGCTGTCGTTTAACTTGTGCCTTAGTCCCTGTCAATTAGGACTAACATGACCCTTTGTTATGTTTGCCATATTTTTTCTCCAATTTCGCTTCTTTTCGGTATCCGCCCATGACAGTGAAGTCCCCTGCCCTGCATATCACTGAAAAGCATTCCATAGGATGTTTGGCTTGGAGTCAATGAGGTGTTTTGAGTTTAAGGGTGTGCACAGACTATCTTGACCCAAGATCTGCAGGTAACGTTCAAGCAGCTCACCTCCCAAACTTCTTGTCAACCTCTAACAGCCACAAAACGTTTCCAGCCTGCAGTAACTAACCACACAACTTTTTCTTGGATCATACACCCCCCCCTCCCACACACACACACACACACACACAAACAAACACATGCACACACACGCACACACATGCACATGTTCATATGTTTGCCATGATGTGCAATATCCAAAATTAACACTAACCTGAATAAAACCAACCAAATCAACGCTATGCAAAGACGAGTAAACCTCTAACCTTAAAAAAAAACACACAAAGACTAAAGACAAAAAAGCAGACATACCTCTGCAGCACTTATAAGTGCAGGGAAATCCTTTTTATAGCTTGACTTTACTGGTTTACTGATGCTCAAATTCACATTTTGGCCAAAACCATTGTTGAATTGCAAATCAAAAAAAGAAGTTTTGAATCACAATTAAAAAAAATAAAATAATAATAATAAGGATAATGGCTCACTACCTGCAAACTATGGCTTTAGTCATTTGTATTTGTTTTATTTTTAAATACTTTTTGGGGTGACTCTGATAGATGCCTACTATCAAATGTACACTACCCCAGAATATAGTCCTCATAAGGCCCCCCAATTTTATTTATGTATTTTTTTAAGTATACTCCTTGTGGTCTACCAGTTAGCCGCAAATTCCCGCAATGGACTATGTGGGCACTCCTGCTCAAATTGTTTGTCTTTGTTTATTTATTTATTATTATTATTTTTTAGATTAAGGTCTGTTCATTTCCCAACTCTTTCCTGTTCAGTAGTTTTCTTCCATTCTGTGATGCTCTTGTTTAACTATTAATGAGTCACACAGCCCTAGACCCACACAGTTTGTGGGAAAGTATACTTGGGCATGTGTCACAGAGTTGAACCACTTTCTTGACCACAAACAGAAAAGAAGGAGATGTTCACACATGGTGCTCAGATGTAGGATTGGGGACCTTCCAGGTTTTCTCATTGTTTGGTCCTCAGCAAGCACTAAAAGAAACGCCCTTTGAAATGCTGCTCATCCGCATAATGGTTGAGCTACATTAAATGTATGAACCATATGCAAAATTTGATTCACTGACCTGAGCTTAAAGTTAAGTTTTTGGATGCAGATACACTCCCTGACAAATAGTGGAGCAGTAACTACCAATTCCTTTTTTTTTTTCTTTTTAACTGCAGACTGAAAATTTTGGCTTTCATGTCAGTACACAACTAGCATTATTTGAAACAGGACACCAAATCTTGTCGCGCTAAAGCGATGAAATTTTGACTCTAAAAGTAGGTTTTAAGTGAATAAAACTAAAAAGGAAACACATTTTGTTTTTGTTTTTTTCAATAATTATTCATAATGTTTTGCAGGCGACCAAACATGCCAGTGATGCATAGAACATTATTGCGGTTCAAGCTCTGGAAACATTACTGGTAATGGTATTCGGTGCAACACTATCAGACACCCTACAGAGACAGAAAACCCTGTCACAATCAGCCTTTTTGTTTGATCTGACCTCAAATATTTACTACCAGGCTTATTAATTATGATGAGTGATGCTCTGAACATTGTAACAATCCATATTATTGTTTTATTTTGTGGACACTGGACAAGCTATCTTTGTTGTTCAAACGATTATTTGAGACAATGTGATCATGTTGATTTGTGTCACCTGCGTGTGTAGGCTTGTCACCAGATTTGCCTGCTTTGGGCGTGTGCAATAAAAACCCTGTGAAGTTGTCGGCAGCCGTGGCTAATGGCTGTGAAATAGAAGTTGCCCTTTTTATTTGATACTTTTTTTTTTCCCTCATCTTGATGCCATCACTTGAACAGTTTACCACTAACTAACGAATTAAGAGTCCAATGACAATTACCTGGCAATTTTTGACCACAGAATGCTTCACAACTTCACATCATCCACAAATTTTCCATTATTTTTTACATTTGCTTATTTTATTTGTGAAAGGACATCACTTCTATTTTGACTTGATTTATTTAAAAGGATGCTGATTTGAGAAGTTGTCTTTTTCAAACAAATCACTTTCAATGGGTAATGGTCATTGACAAAATTTTTGTCAGACGCAAAAGCTGTGCTTAAGTAATAAACACATGGTAAACACGCACCTATTTACATGTACTTGAGTGTGCAAAGATGTTGGAATGATATTACTCCCTGCAGTCATTTGGGCACTCACAGGATATCTTCCAATATCATCAGCAGCAAAAGTTATTTACTTCTGCCAAATTAGTCGGTCCTTTCCTTCCATCACACAGCCTAACCCCATATTTGCTGTAGGCAACATCCAGCTGGAATTGATTCTGCTTTTTCTGCAGGAAAAGACAGCCATTGCAACCGTAAAAATTCATGCACAAACCCTTCAAAGATGTAAAGCTTTTTTTCTTTTTTTTTTTCCAAATTTTCCAAACATTTCATTTCTCGCGGTATGGCATAAACTGTATTAATCTATTCCATCAAAAGAGCAGCATCACGTTGTGTACTTGGGATTGAAATACCAGTTTTTTAGGGTTAGGGTTAGTGTTATGTCAGTTTTTAGCACCACGATGTAATATTATGTAACAGACTGGGATATGCCTTTAATATTTATGTAATGTGATGGAGGGTTTATGTCACTCCCTATTTACAAGTTCATAAAAGCAACACTATCAGTGGTCGTGAGTGTCAGAATGGAGAAAGACCCATGATGGAGCGCGTGTGCTGTTACTGTTCAATGTCACATACCGGTATTCAAAAACAGTGTTTTGGTTGTTAATAAGTGTGACTTCATTGACTAATACATTTGTAATCCATAGCATACTCTATATGTTAGCATATTAAACAGGACATTGAGTTTCACACAAGGTATCCTGTGTGTTTTAATGCTAGCTACCAGACATGACCGAGCATTCCGGTTGTGATGCCATGAAATACAGATTTCCATCGTATTAAATATTTTGGGTGGAATGTGCTGTAACTTTCATACTCAGTTGCTAACACTGGTTGGCCATGACACTACGTTACGTCACAATGTTTCTTTTTAGTCCATGGATGACTTGGATTAAATCAGATAATTATCAAAAAATTTACTAAAAATGTATAAGTACAGTATACCTTGAGGTAATCCGTGCCCCACCTGGCATCACCTTGCGCCCCAGCAGGGGGGCCTGCCCCACATTTTGAGAAGGACTGATTTAGCTATATTTCTATTCTGATGTATAGCGCAGGACTGAGATATTCCAGCTTCGCTTGTAGTTGTCTTTTAAACCTTTTAGGTTTCTTGTGTGCAAACTATGGGCAATGACCAAAGCAAATAGTGAAGTTTGTTCTTTTGGAGGATCTCATTACTCCACAGAGCAATCCTGGCATAAAACACACACTGAACAAATCTTTTGTGAACTGTGGCAGGGGCAACTTAAGATGGCTGTCCTTTAGCTTTTGCCAACTGTTAGTCTAGATAGAATAGCCCTGATCTAAGAAATGTGCCTGAAGATAGTGCAGTTTAAATTCAGAAATGCTAATTAAATTATCCCCCAGAAAGGTGCACCTGTTTGTTCCTTAACTCCTCTGGGATAGGCAGCTGATACATAGTTTAGACAAGTAATTGGCTATTGACATCCAATCCACAAACCTCATAGATGTCACGCACAAAACGTGTCGCGCACTTTATGACAAATGCAATGCATGAACTAATAAGGAAAAAACACATTTTTCCATGTAAACACATGGTTATTTGCAACATGTTTTGATCAAGGCATACATTGTGTATTATTCAATCATACGTACATTATGCAGGGTATTGGTTATGTTGTGATTTGGTGCGACAATAATGACAGCATCTGTACTCAAACCTCATCTCAGCCAAAATGGAATTTCTTATGGTCTTCAAGACTGTTTTAAACCGGCGCTGCTTGAACCAGCATTTAGTTCCTGCATGCCTTTATCACCCAGAGCTGGAGGCTGCTGGTAGATGGGACAGCTGTCTCGGCATGCCCGGGAAGTGTACTCCACATCTTGGGCCTATGGTCTTGTTTTGCTGTGGGTGGTGCTCCTCTTCACCTTGCTGTGATCCCTGATTTTTCCACAAAGGGCTCTCACCACCATTTACAACACTTTTGAGAGATTGACAGTTATTTTGCCTGATATCACAACACATTATTGTAGCTGCCTTCTTAAGAAGAAAAAAAAACATAAAACATTCTTAGCACAGGGATTGACAACTTTAAACATCCATTCTTTCAAAAAACACCACATAAAGTTATACCCCCATTCCCCTATATAAAAAAATGAAGGGTCTAAATTAAGTATGACACCCATCCAGGACCTTCTACCATTGCTCTAAATGAAACAAGTCAATGCAAAAAAAAAAAAAAAAAAAAAAAAGTTAGTCCACTCTGATTGAATCCTTATGTGTTGGGGCTGTGCTTGTATAGACAGAGTACCTTATAAACATAACAGTTCATTTTGATATTGCAGCCCATATTATTACAGTCATTATTGAGAGCAAGAACTCAACAATGTACTTATTTTTTCCATTTTTTGTATCAAGTAAAATGGCACATACCACACATGGCAGGATGCTGATTACCGTATTTTTCGCACTATAAGGCGCACATAAAAGCCTTATTTTTTTTAAAAGCTGATGGTGCGCCTTATAATCAGGTGCACCTTATATATGGATCAATATTGAGATTTGGATTTGTAGATGGGAAATGAATTTATAAAGAAAGCTTTACCTGTTTCTTTTTTGTGTGTACAGTTGAACAAGGTTGGTCATACTAACCCTAACCCTAACCCTAACCCAAACCCTTATTATGCTATTCAGCGTTTAGTTATTATTTGAGTTATTATTGTTATTACTTTGAGTATTACTATATTGTGATTGAAAACTTTTTCAAATATGTCATTAATTGAGGGCGCGCCTTATAATCTGGTGCGCCTTATATATGGAAAAGGTTTTAAAATATGTCATCAATTGAGGGTGCGCCTTATAATCCGGTGCACCTTATAGTGCGGAAAATATGGTAAATAAAAGACATTTGGGGGAATAGCAGTATGAAGGACTTTTCATTTTCACTTCAAAGTGACAGTGTGTAAGATTAAGATAGTTTTCCATTAAAAAGAAATAAATTAAATGATTGATTACAAAAACTTGCAAATGATTGTGTTCTTAAATACCAACAGTATGTTTTAAATGTAATCATATGCCTAGTTATCGTTAAATTATATTACATGGGGGGTGGCACTTCTACGGAGGCGGTCATGTTTGTCATAGTTACGGACAATGGTAAATGCAGCACCTGCAGCACCTCTGTGATGAAAAACTGTCTAAATCTTACACACTATCCCTTTCATTAGTAGTCCCTGCTGCATCGATTAGTGCATTGATTAGACTTCATTTTCTGGTGTCATTATCATCATTTTTAAATTAGTTGCTTAATATGATTGGTGGTGCAAATCGCAAAACGCTTTGATGAGAATTGTATTCATTATCCTTGGGGCAAAGATTGTATAAAGGTACCCTGTTTAATGGTTAGCTTTACAAACACATTCTGGTGAGATGAGTAATGTTCTCTGTGTTCCTTGATGATCAGAACATGACCGGTCATTTGTGAACATTATTTCCTGCAGATGTCTGTTGCCAGCATTGTGTACTTTTACAAGGACGCTTTTCTTACTGATATATAATCATGTTGTGAGTTTAACATATGTTTTATTTTGCTCTGCAGGGACCTAAGATTCAACAAAATCAAGGATTTACAGCCAGGGTCTTTTAGCCGATTAAAGAATCTCAACACACTGTAAGTTTTGTTTATTTTGTTTGAACGAATGTGTTTTTGTCCAGGTATTTAATATTCTTTTTAAAAAAAAACTAGTTTTACAAAATGTTTCAAATGTTTCAGTACTTAAATGAAACATTAATTATTGACACTTTTAATTAAATAAAACAATTAATTAATTACACTTTTATTTAGGTTTTGAATGGTAAATTTATTTATTGAATGTTGGCGCTTTCAGTCCTCCACACTGCACAACATAGGATGGAAATGAAAAATGAAATAAAATCCTAACTGGCTGTTCTGCTTTGTCCAAGACAAAATACTGTCCACACCCTCTATGGTACAGAATATATGACATATACATGATGTCAAAATATTTTGTGTTCTTTGCAGCCTCCTGAACAACAATAATATACGAAGAATCCCCAGGGGAGCATTTGAAGATCTTGAAAATCTCAAATATCTGTAAGTTGTCCCGATGTCAGTTGTTGTCTTGCTTTGTGTGTCATGTAATGAGTGTTGAGACATGATGGTGAAAAAAAAATGCCAAACTTGCAATTAAATGGAAGGTAAATGACTGCCAGACTGCTTAGTGAGAGAAAACATTGAAAACAAAACCCTCCCTTTGTCAGTTACCGCACATAACATAGCAAACACTGCTAGCATAGGACAAAAATATTCTTTTAGTGATGGAGTGGGACAGTTTTTTTACCAAAAAAAGAAAAAAATTTTTGACGATTTTGACGCTTTATGTAATGAGTAATGACTTAGTAGTTACCCCTAATGTATACATTGAATCAATGCATATGTCTATTAAACATTTCATTTCTTGTTACCGAGTGGTACGACCTTTAGACTATATTTCTAACATGTCATATTTCCATGGTTCAAATAAATTACAGACATATGTTTACTAGAACTGTTTTATTAAAACAAAATAGAAGAGCTATGTATGCAATGTTTGTCAGTGAATATTTATCAGTGTTATAAAAAGCCAACAACGATGTTGTTGTGTGCTTTCAAATTATTGACCAAAAAATGCACACGTTTTAGTAATTATGATCAACACTTGAATGCAGCTTTATTACTTTTATTACACAAAAATCAGTTCGTACACGACTGCCATCAATATCAGTGGATGTGTGCACTCACATGTGTTTTTCTTCAGAACAGAAAGTCCCTGTATTGATGGGTTGTATTCAGCTTAATACTGTAAACTTTAGGTCAAAAAGGATTTACAAATTTGTTTTCTGTTTTGTTTTTTTATGTTAACACAACTCCCAACTTTGGTAGAATTCAGGCTTGTACGTGAGAATTTTACATGGTTTGCTTGTTATATCAACTTAGCGGTTTTTATGTTTAATTATGTACTTTTTTTGTATTGTATTGCAAAATGTTTCGCAGACCCCAGAGAGTCTGGAAACTTGAGTTATCCCATTTACACACCTAAATCTTCATCGTTGGCGTAGCGAAGCTGATATGCTGCTGGTCTGACATGTTCTAACTTGACACTTTGTTATATGCGCACAATACAACATTTAGTAGGATGTCAGTACCGCAGCATTTCCATTTCCATTTCATGTATAGCAATTGTATACATACTGGTTGGTTTTTATTAGGAGCACAGTAACTCCTAATTTGAAACGTAAGAGGCGCTGGAAGAACGTTTAAGGAGCATACAGCAAAATGACTTGCAACAAAATGTTTGTATTTCCCTCCTTTTTCACTATGTGTGACCGATTAATACTGTATGTATTTTAATCTACGTACAGTATATATTAAAATTATAATTTTAATGTTAAGACCTGAAGTGCAAGTATTATTATCAGTGTTATGCACTCTGCACAATACTTTATTGTGGTATCAACGTCAGATGAATTTGTCTTCACCTGACTTCACTATGGGCAGAGTTGATCAATTCTCACTCGTACCTGTGAGAGTGAATGGTTCCTTACCTCTTTTCTGTATGTGTGCTGCATAGGGAACGTAGGGGGACATCAAGAATGAATTCTTGTTGAGAACTGGAGTCTAATGTTTCAATTCCTTGGTATGGTTTGCCATTTTTGCGAATGATTCTTTCATTGACATCAGACGTATGCTGTCATAATGCACGTCGCTTTAGACGTCACCATGCACTTTGCATCACATCATGCTTAGTGAGACAGTAGTAGCGCAGTATGACTCCTTGCAGCACAAACCTCACACGACCTCATGACAGTGGTGTACGTGATAAACTTTTGCGCCGTGAGAGTCAGTATTCAGTTGCAACTCCAGACGCAAACAACACATCATTGTCCTGAAATTCCATTCAATCTCCAATTCAGGGTGCTAAAACAACATAAGTACAAATGAATCAATAATTACAGTTGAACAAGGTTTGTCATAGTGACATTGAGTTATTATGCTATTGAGAGT
Source organism: Hippichthys cyanospilos (assembly GCF_059441005.1). Lineage (NCBI taxonomy): Eukaryota > Metazoa > Chordata > Actinopteri > Syngnathiformes > Syngnathidae > Hippichthys > Hippichthys cyanospilos. Next base: position 15,042,310 of record NC_142382.1, read on the forward strand.
TTAGAGTTATTATTTGACTTATTGTTCTTACTTTGACTATTACTTTATTGTGATTGAAAAAGTTGTAAAATATGTCATTATTTAAGGTTGCGGCTTATAATCCAGTGTGCCTTATATACGGAAAAAGTTTTAAAATATGCCATTAATTGGGGGTGCGTCTTATAGTCCGGTGCGCCTTATAGTGCGGAAAGTACGGTAGTTCAATTGTAGGTTAAGTCAGAGAATGTTATACAGTAATTGCTTGTTTTTTTCCTAACCAGATGTTTCACTCATCATCGTCATATACAACATATTTAAGAGAGATGATAAAGGTTCTCAACCCGCAAGAGGCTCTTAAGACCTCACTTTTTGTAAGGTCATGTTAACATTTTTTTTGAACATGTATATTAATGCTACAAATCCAATCAGTGCTAGACCATCTATCATATAGGGCAGATGCCCTGTAGGGTTCAGCCCAATAATCCATTAGCAATAAAGACAGTAAACTAAACAGTCAACATTGATGTGCTACTTGTTCTATGTAAGTCAAAGACATAACACAAAGTGAATGGTAATCTACTTGATTATTTTTTTTTCCTTTTTTTCATTATATAATCAATAGGAGACTCTATAAACATCTGAATTATTAAGCAAAATTGAGAATGAAATCAGAATCAGAAAAGTTGTATAAATTCCCATTCCAAGTGCCGCAACTGACTGGTTTCTTACAACCAGTGTAGGATTTGTCTCCTCTGGTATATTACCGTTGGTCTGACATTTAGCTCTTTTTCAGTGAGGGACCTGACAGAAGTGTACACTTACATACACTTAACAACTGCTAACAGCTACAGCTCACACCCAATTACGCCAGCCCTTTCATCTGGGATGTTACTTTGTTCCGAATCACTTTGTTTCAGAATCAAAGACATCACAGGCACACTCAACAAAGCAATTTAAGAGCAACAACTATTTACAACTTATATATGAGGAATGTTGCAAAGCATTCTTCGAAACACATGGCCTTACTATAACGCCAGTATTTTTTAATTAAACAATTACAAATTTAAAATACTCACCAAACACTTCCACCAAATGTATTTGGTGCAGTATAGTGGTGTAGAGTAGTCGCCTCCCAACTGAGAGGTTGCTGGGTCGATCCCCTGACCATCATGTCAGTCGCTGCTGTCAGAGTGACCTTGAGCCCTGCTTGCTCCTGATGCTACATCATTAGTAGTTATATGGTAAATAGTCAGTGTAAAGTGCTTTGAGTATCAAAGGTAGAATCATACCTCTGTACTCTGAGCTCAGTTTGCGGTCATCTAGCTGGTGCATTACCATCAATCCGGCAAGCTGATTTTCCGAGACACCTCTCCCGTATAATGCAGCATTCAAGCTGCATAATACAATAGAGAGTTGTCTCACTCTCTGCTGTATACTTGCACCTCGTGAACACACTTTAGGTTTTGTTGCTTGTGACACTTGTGTTTTCAAATTCATCTAGTGAAAAGAAAAAGAAAAGCAAAATGATGACTATGAACGAAAATATTAAATTCCACTAAAATGATTAAGAACGACTTCACCCAAAAGGAATATTGGCATGGATCTAATTTTGCGACGTGCCTGACCAACATTCAGAATGCTCTAAATGAGATGAGGCAACAGATCCTGAACTTGAGTTGGAAAAATCTGTGGCCTAAAGTCATGCACAACTATGCAGGCTTTATGCCCAACCAGGTCCACTTGGCCATGGATAATGCAGTAAGGCTAGCACGGCTGCTACCCGCTGAAGGCTCCTCCAACATGTTATCACAGGCACAAAAGGGCTCAACCCGAACTAAGAGATCGCCAATAACATGGTCAGAGCCATCAGCAATCATGTCAATGGACTCATGGAGTCAAGAAAAAGCGGCGGCAACAACCCCCCACCAAGTTGTTTCTCGATCTGAAATCTCAGTCATAACCTCAGCAGAAGTCTGGTTATAATTAAGTGCCTTCGTAAATGTAAGCACAATACATGAGAGTGTGCGAGTAAGAGAATGTAAAAAGGAACGGTTTTGAACACATTGCAAACACTTTAACCCATTAACCGCAATAAATGAGGGATTACTGTATTGTTACCTTTTTAATGCATACATCTGTATACAATATACATTCCGATGTAGGTTTATAGTATTTATTGCATTTTTTAAAGTAAAGTTATAAACATATAATCAGATTGAAGGGCAATGGATAATACAAAAATATTGTTCAGTTAGCATAAAAAAATCTAAATAAATGCTCTGACATCCTACCTGCCCCCTCAGAAAATCAGCAATATATTCTTGAAATATTTTGTAGCTTTTGTAAATATTTGAAATGGTGCTTCTTGAAGTTGAACTACATTAGCACAAACTACTGGCTTGTTAATGTTGGAACAGTGTCACCCTCTAATATTGGATCAGGAGACTTGAGTGTTTTGGGGGTTCAAAGGACCTTTTCCCCTACTCTATCTCTTTACAGCTCAATTACCTTACGACATGTTAGCACTTGTTTTGCCCCATTATTCAGTACGTCCTGACTCTTCATACTTTTAATTAAATGCTGCAGCTATTTACAAGCTGTTTTAATGACAAAGGTCATCTCTTTTGAGAGTAGTTTATTTAAAACCTGCACCATTGTTCTGTCCCCTTGTGATTAGCGTAGACTGCTTCCTCAGTGTTCACCCCGACCTAAAGTTCAGTCTGTGGCTGTCCAGCCTTAACTCAGTTTTTGTAATTTCGTCTCCTCTTCAGCTTTACTGTCCGCGTAACTTATTCTATACCACATCCCCACTATGACACAATTCACAAGTCAAACTGAGGTAGAAGGATCCTGACAAAACTAATAGTATATTAGAACATTTTAAAATCATGGTGTCCTCATCTAAATCATAAAAACAGTGGCCAGGCTTGTGCAGCGAAATAATTGGTGTCCACAGCATTTTCCATTATTAGTTAATCAAATACCTAAATTGACACCTTTTGACACCTTTCATCTTACCCTTTTAGTACATCAGAGACATTTTGACAATTCTGTTCTTTCATTTTTGTGTAAAAAGATATTTGTAGGTTTTTTTCTGTTCATGCATGACCACGCTGCAGTAGACAAAAGAAGGTCCATAAAAGGCATGAGTGGATCAGTTTGATATCTAGAAGAGCCCACCTACCACATTAGGGTTGAACTAGGTCAGAGATTTTGAGTCTCTCTCCGTCTTTTACAAAATAAAAATAAAACATACATAAATGAATAAAAATTCCCAGACACACACACACTCTTGTGGAAGTCTTTTAGAAGAGCGAAGGATGTTATACCTGCAAAGGGAAGGCAGACATTTTATATTTGGATATTATCAATGGCGCAAGAACGCAATGATTAAAAGGTGTTTGTTTTTCCATGCATAGCCGTGGGTGTGATGACGGATGGCGCAAAATAGACAGGACATTAAAGACAGCTGCAAGCCATTGCTTTCCTTGTATCACATTTCTTTTGGCGTGTAAAATGGAGGAGGAAACATCTACAAGTTCAGGGGGGTTCTGTCACAGAGCAAAGCTCAGATGCAGTCCAAGTAATTTATGACATTTAAAGTACGTTTGTCATTTTTTTCTTAATTTTAACCATTTAAAGGGCACTTTTTGAAATACTTACTTTGTTTCAAAACTATAACTCAAGAATACATATTTTTTTCACTAATGGTTTTATAGTATTCATAATGGTATTTCTAAATACACTAACTTTTTACGTACTTTTATTTTACTGAATCCAATTCTACTACATCAGTGAGGCTAATGATTACCAAATGTGGTTCCTTGTCTTATAAAGGACTAATTGTAATGTTTGTTACATTTGTATTGTGAACATAAACACTTTGAAAGCATAGCAATTATTCAGTGGAGTGAGCATAGTATCTAATTGTGCTGTGGTCTGCTGCTAAAAGAGTGAACAAACGGTGAAAGAAGTAGATTAGCAGCTGTTTGGTTGATTTGCCGCCACACAGTTCCAAGTACGTCTGCAAAGTGAAAACAGCCTCAGCCGGGCCAACTTCGCTGAAGAATTTCAACCTAAACCACCTTTTATTTTGTCTACCTTCTCTTTTAACCACCAGGCGGTATTAAGATGATGCGAAATGTGAGTGTTATACTAATGTTACTGATTATCTTTCATTTCAGCTATTTGTACAAGAATGAAATCCAATCAATTGACAGACAAGCATTTAAGGGGCTTGTCTCACTTGAGCAACTGTAAGTGACCAACATTTTCGTCACCTATTCCATTGTCCTACCTACTGTTGCTCCCCCGCTTGCTGTCTCTTCATTCCGCTACCCCGAAACAGCTGCTACCAACGAGCCATGAAGAAAGTTCTCCGTGGTCATGAGTGATTTTATGTCATGACTAGGCAGGCCTTTCACAAGTAGCATATCATTGCTTATTTGTCTGTAAGTGCAGTTATTCCTCCCTGTGCGCGCCACTATTCACCTTTCCTCCTCTACTATGCATGCCGCGTGTGCACCCGCCCTTGCATACAGGGCTGACCCTCTTTGACCCCTTTTTTGCATGACTCACATGTCTTTTTGCTTGGACAGCAGATCTGCAGCTCCATGGACCAAACTCCCATGCTCGTAGAGTGATGTTTGTGCTGCTTATAGTGTCATCGTAATGCCGAGCTGGAGTGTTTCTCTTGCGACTCTTGCTTTTATTGTTGTTTAATGTCTGCATTTCTAAAAATCCTTCAGTATGCTAAACGTATTTTTTTGTATGTTTTGTTTGTGACTGTCAATCAAGACACATGTAAGATCTGTTGTTACCAAACATTAAAAAAGGAGTACTCATTTGTGGATTGATTATATTAAATATTTGTAATGTGAGAATAGTGATATTCAAATCTCCTTAACCATAACCTATACTCAATGTGGTGGATAGAAACAATTTGCTCAAGCACACAGGACTCACTATAATCGGTGACTTCACTTAGCTGCATTAATGCGGAACAAATGGCTAATTTGCTAAATCCAAATCCAACACCAGGCTCACTGCCTAACAGATGGCTTGAATCTTTCAACGATATACAATTTTATTAGCAAGTGACAAGTTCTGAACTAGCTTGCATGCAGAGAAATAGTTTGACTACATCCCACAAGGCAACATAAATATGCCAATACCTGACCTCACATGCTTCTTTTGGGGGAATGACTTGATTCGAAGGCATATCCACTCACATTCCTACATGACCCGCCAACACTGATTTCATTTGTGTTAAGTGTGACCCCACATTTCAAGTGTGGGCAAAATATTAACCAGAAGTTGGAAGCATTTTATTGCAATGTTATATCGGTGGGTTGGCCGCTAAAAGTGATTTTCGAATTAGCAAACTGCGAATAAGGTTAGGTATTTTTTTTCCCTTTGAAGACATATGTGCGTCATTAACACAAGTCATAATTTTGATTAATTGTGAAATCACACAGTTTTGTATTTTGAGAATATGGTCACCCAAAATATAGAAATTTGCAATTTAATGATCTATTACTTTTTGTACATACAGGTTATCGTTGTTAGTTGGGTTCAAGTTTAGCTTTGTACCTCTTTAAATAAACAGATATGCTGATCTTCTGCATTTTTGTAGTTCAGTTGTATCTTAGCTTCATTTTTTATGTTTATTTTTTCATGCCAAGTCTCTAATGTTCAAGTGCATTTAGTGGAATTTATTTTGTTTGCAGTAATTTTCACAAACACCTTCTGATTAAACATACTAAACACTTTATATGGTGGAGCAGGAGCCATCTAAAGTGTATAGTATGTTTAATATAATAAATGAAAAGTACTCCTTTATACCGTACATAACCTATACCTCACTAAAGTGTTATTGATTATCAATCAATCAAATTTTATCTGTATAGCCCTAAATAACCAAAGTCTCAAAAGGGCTTCACAGACGAAAAGAGGTCATGTGGAGACTTCTTTCGAAAAAATAAGTCATACAGAAACATCTTTTCGGTGTAAGGTACACAACAGCATTCCCTGTCAAAGCTCCCAGAAGAGGAAGGAAAAACTCAAAAACCCCAATTTGGGGAAAATCAGAAACCTTCAGAAGGGACCACAGGTGGGAGGAGCCCCCTTCCATTATGACTCGTCAGCAATGAAAGGAAGAAGAGGAGAGCACTTACCCTGCTTTGAATTTGTAATTTTGACAGAGGCCAATAATGTCAATACTTTGTTTTTCTTCAGGTATCTCCACTTTAACAGCATTGACTCTTTGGAACCAGAATCATTCAGTCACCTACCAAAGCTTGAACGACTGTAAGTGGACCGTTGCCCGTTGATCGCTGGGATATTTTAATGTCCTCAAATAGTCATTTTAGTCATTAAATGAATAATACAACTGCTGAATTTGACAGACCCTTGAAACTAGAAGCCAATAGTGAGTCAGTATCTTATATTACTTGGCTTGAAATTCAATGTAGGAATTTGGGATAAAGTGATTATAATGAATGAAATAAATCAGTGGTCCAGTTGCTCTTCAAAATAGCAAATACCAACCATAACAAGGGATTTGAGTTATAACTAATATTTAGTCTTCACTATTTGAATTTGCCTCCTCGGTGCTGTGAGATCATGCAAGTGTTCTTTTACTCAGCTGTATATTTGTTCAACAGCTGTCAGGAAATATTGCAAAGCCAATTATTTTGCTGCTTCCAAAAATATTCTCTTTGGTACAATAAGCCTGGGAAAGACGAGAGTAGCGGAAGAGGAAGAGATTACAACATGCAAGTTTAACTCCCGGATTAGGTTGATGACTGAAAACACATCCTGGCCCCATCTGAACTGAACAAACTACACTGTTCCATGGTTAACATATATAGGAGGAGCCTTATCAATAACCCTGTCACAATGTTGCTTTATCACCCTAAACACCCCTAAAGTGTTATTTTCCTTCATTGATGCAGTGTTTGCTCGCGTCCCTGATCTCGCGAGAAAAAAAAAAACGACAATCTGGAAAAAATAACACAGCTTTGTTGAAATAAATTCTGCTCATCACATGAGCCTCACGGTGCAAGATAATGACAATCATGTAGATGACAACTAGTAGATGACAAATTACCAAAGACATAAATAAATTACCATATTAAAAAGACATGCGCATTTTTGACCTCACGCGAATACAGTAGCAATGAATTACGACACTAAGTAGTATGCGGCATGCGCACTCTGAAGGGAATTTGTTGGTAATTTTTTTACTGGAGCAGCATATGCAGTAGTATGTTCCCTGTGAAATGTGTCTGACGAAGCAGCTGATTGGAAAGGAAGTCCTAAAATGATTCAAAATAAAACGTAAAAAATCAAGTAACAGATTTTTAATTCCAGTTAAATGTCTTCCATTATACCTATTTACATTTGGTTGCTCCCAGCGATATTCAGACCCAGAGAAGCAATACCTACAAAATAAGATGGAATAAAAAGCAAATAATTTGATGGTACATACTCTGTGAGTCATGTCTAAAAACTCCAAGTCTAAATTGTGTTGTAAAATCTCGATATCACAAGTCTTCAAAGATCATGAGTAATGTTTTTAAAATTTTGAGTATGCTGTAAGTGATCCATCAGTCTCGAGCATTTATTTCAGCTCATAAATTTGCCCATGTGTCTCCTTCAGGTTTTTGCACAACAACAGAATCACCCAGCTGGTCCCGGGAACCTTCACCAATCTCCAGGCCATGAAACGACTGTAAGTGGAAAAGCTCCATGTCAACCTTCCAAACAGCTGTGTAGGAATGCATGCCTGGATCCATGTCAACCTCACAACCACGTCACCCAGTAAAAAGCTGGACTTGTTAATCAATTACAGTATATGCCACCACAGTTTTCTTACTGGACTTTTGGCACATGGGGATTTCTATCACAAGGCTAAGGCACACTTTTAGCTGCATATGTCAAACTCCACATAGAAAACAATAAAATATCTTTTAAGTGAGGCTTACAACCAGTGTTAAAGAGATTTATAAGAAAAGTAAAGAAATAAAAACTAAATGCATTCATATGCGGTTGGACATTTCAATTTCAGATAGAAAAAGTCCATCACAACATTAAATCTTACTAACTGTAAACGGTGAAAATGGAGGCTTTGGGAAGCTGTTACATTTTGTAATAAATTGGAATTTCAAGTATGAACTCCGCTTGTTATCATGTTCAGTCAACTACAGGCTCCACTCTAATTCGACCTCTGAGGGCTGTTACTCTGAGGGTAACTCCGGCCCTCTGTGTTACCCGACTATACTCATGGGATGGAAACAGAAAAGGATGACAGTACTGTACACTTACTGTGTAAGGTTTAATCATTTAAGATTTAAGTAAATATTTGTACTGCACACCCCCCCAAGGACTCCAAAAAGGCTGGGTACTCGGAACTGCTGTTTGGTGCACAAGCACAAACCAGTCAGGACCCGTCCGTCCCCTGGCGGCCTTCGGGTGGAAGGTGGCGGGAGGCTATTCCCTCATCCACTCCCCAAAGCAGATGGGGGCTACCCCCTCGTCCACTGGGGTGAACCTCACTCTACAGGTGCTGAAGCGGGGAGCAATAAGTAAGCCTGCCCCTGCTCTGCAACTCCAGAGTGGACGAGTGTCCAACCCCTCTTGAGAGGACTGGTACCAGACCCCGAGCTATGTGTGTAGGTGAGTCCGACTATTTCTAGTCTGAACTTTGTCGCCTCACATACCAGCTCAGGCTTCTTCCCAGCCAGAGGGAGGACATTCCATATCCCAAAAGCTAGCTTCTGCAGTCAGGGATTGGACAACCAAGGTCCCTGCCTTTGGCCGCTGCCCAGCTAATATTGCACCTGACCCCTATGGCCCCTCCTGCAGGCGGTGAGCCCATGGGACCCATGTTACAGCTTCTGGCTGAGCCCCATGGGTGCAGGCCCGGCCACCAGGGGCTCGTCATCGAGCCCCTCGTCCGGGCCTGGCTCCAGAGGGGCCCAGTTTACCCACGGCCGGGCAAGAGAAAACCAGATTCAACTGTGTAACTCATCATAAAGGGTCAATTGTGCATGTAAAGTATAAATAGTTTTCACATTTAAAAACATGTTGGTATCCACATACAATTACTGCATATGAAAATTTCTGGGGGTAAGCATAGGGTGGTGGTTCTACTTTACAGATTTCATTTTCGGCGCCGGGGGTTCTGTCCCGAGTGAAAAATGGGGAAACACTCTAGATACTTATTAGAACATTTACCAAAAAAAATTGGAGCACTTTTAATGTCGCCCCGTTTAAACAGGTGTGAAAAACACTGAAGAAGCACTGTCAATTTTTACGTCGTACAAAATTACAGTTCGCAATTTGAGAGAACTATACATCATTAAATATGGTCATGCTACATCTCCCCAAGAAAGTCTGTGGCCAAATGCAGTGCGGTGCACCCAACTGAAAAAGTCAGAAGCTTCAGTGCTACCAGTGCCACAGTTAGTGTAGATCCCTACACTACTACTGTATATACTTGTGAATGCTCAATTGCATGACACTGGCAAGTAACCCCCCCTTGTTTGGGGTTGCAGTCGTTAATTATGTCAAGCTCCCTGGAGTGCCTACCCTGCCCTGTTTATTAGACTTGAGAAAATACTGCTCTTGCAAAAGGGTGTATTATATCAGGGAGTGTTTTATTCACAGGATTTTACAATAAGTGGGCTATAAAATTTGTGGACTATCCAGCTCCTGTTCTGCTATGACCTTGCTGTTTTATGGACCACCTCTAAAAATTATGCATTACTACGAAAAATGCTGTTTTGTATTTATGTATTCATTTATTGACTAGTTTACTTCTTCTTTCTTTTGACGGTTAGTTCACATAAGTTTCATTCAGCCTGTAGTTTGTCATATATGGCTGGTGATAGGACATTGGCTCTTTAAAGGAAGTCATTCATTCAGAAACAGTTCACTAACAACAGTTGTTCAGAAGACTGGCTCTATCAGGGCTTTTTTTCCATCTTTTAAAACATCAATATTTTACTCGTAAAATAAACACTGGCATTAGCTGTTCATTGTAAGTCATGTCATACTTTAAGTCTTAAGTGGTGGCACATCAAATATCACGTCTTTCCAAAAATATAATATATATTATATATATACTTCTTCTCAGTCGCTAGTCTTCCTCTCTACCCTTTTTCTTCTAACAAACTGGTGTTGTTTACACCCCCTCCCCTCTCTATTACTTCGCTCTGTGACTTGTTATATTCTGACCTAACCTTCTGTTCTAACCTGTCCCTCCCATGATACGTAAAGCAGCAAGCAGTGCATGCAGTTGTTACCCTCAAGAGGATCGCGGTACGCCGGAGCCTAACTCAGTGGAGTGAATGAAGGAGCCAAAAACAGGCGTTTTACTGACATCAGAAAGAACTAGCGAGCTAACAAAGCAAAACAAGTGTCAAAAGACCACACACAACAATCCTCCTATCAAATGGGTCCTCTCAGAAAAAGGTATTCGTAAAGAACAGTTCTGCCCACGGGTGAATTATGTACTACAACATTGATTGTCCTGCTGTGTGCTCCCAGACTCACATTTTCACCATTTTGACATTTTCTACATTAAAGTTAGTAACTAATAAATTAAAAGTTGCTGTTTATTTGGCCAACTCGGCGCAAAATCTGTCCTTTCAAACTCTGGAACGAAAAGTTGAACGTCTCCTTGGATAAGGTGGGCATGTATTTCATGAATTTAAAATTTTAATATTGGTAAAAGCTCCAAAAATCGTATTTTCCATAGTACGGGCCCTTTAAAGATTCACAAATTGTATTGCTATGACTGTACTGTAGCTTTTATGTCTGATTGTTTGTCAACAATGTGTGTTAAGGCGACTGGATTCCAATTCGTTGAACTGTGACTGTGAGCTGCTGTGGCTGGCGGATCTTCTGAAACAGTACGCAGAGTCAGGAAATGCCCAAGCTGCCGCCACATGCGACTATCCGATTCGCCTGCAGGGAAGATCGGTGGCCACACTAACAGCCGAGGAGCTTAGCTGCGGTATGAAGAGGAAAACTAACAGCCGTGCATGCCTTTTCAAGAATGTCATTGAGAACTATGTAGATCAGAATGAAAATGTTCCCATTGAGTGTAGACAAGAGGTTGCCAATCTAATTCAAATAGGGAGCTACTTCTTAAATAAGTGCTTCCAGTTTCATTTACATTTCTGAATCAACGATTCTGCTTGAAATGACTTTAATGTCTGTGACAATTAATAGTAATAGTTTATACTGTATATTAATTTTAATTTTGTGGAGTCATTGAACGATCACTTGTAAAACGTTCCTCGGAAATAACATGTGCCCAGCACTTCATACAGTTAGAGCACTTACCCACTGGAAATTTAATGTTACCCAACAACATCCAAGCAGTGGTGTATCTAGTTTAGCTTAATAAGGTAAACAAAACTACAGTACTATACTCTCAATAGTCAACTAAATGAATGTGTACTTAAATGAACATATCCTTAAAAAAGTTAACATGATTATCTGACCGAGTGGTGTTGATTCAAAGATTTCTTTTTAGACTTTATAAAGTCAAAGTGCTATTACATACCATTAAATGGTAATTAAATAAACACATAGGTGGTGCTAATTTAATTGCATCAAAACAAGCTGAATTTAGACAGCAGGATTAACGCTCACACATACCATACAGAGACAGACATACAAACCTTAAACAGACTCCAATATATACAATGAATCCCCTCCAGGCTGCAGATGGTAGTTATGCCAAGTTACCTGGACTTACTCATGACCATTCAGACATGCACACAGGTGCATCCCCTTTTTATGTCTGAATGAGTCAAGCGCCCATCTGCTTCATAACTATGACTGTAGTTAGAACGACTTGTCTGCCTTCGAACAGTGTATATTAGCCAATTATCTTACAGTTTTCCAGGCTCACTTTTGCACAGACCGTCTTCATGGTTTTGTCACACATAAATGCTGTTAAAATAGTGATCAGCCTCAATAGGCACGTCATCTCATTATTATCGGTTCCAAGATAGAGGATTGTGTGCTGTTTGACGTCAGGTTCTCAAAGTTCAAACTGAGTGATAAGGTGTAGCGCAAAAGAACCCTAACACATACAATTTGTACAAACATGCATTCAGACCTCGACTTCCTTGCTATCCTCAGACCATTTATTCTAACACTCCCTCTAGAAATACCCAGGATCACTTCAGAGCCCCAGGATGTAGATGTTACATCGGGCAACACTGTGTATTTCACCTGCAGGGCCGAGGGAAACCCTAAACCACAGATCATTTGGCTTCGCAACAAGTAAGCCTGTTAATTCTGTGAAAATGATTATCATAAGCAAATACTTTAACATACAATAATGAGGATCATCCAGTGTTTAGTTATGGTTTGTGTTGTCTTTGTTTCGTTCTGTCAGCAACGCTCTAAACATGCGGGATGACAGTCGTCTGAACCTGCTAGAGGATGGCACATTGATGATTCAGGACACAAGGGAAACCGACCAGGGAGTTTACCAGTGCATGGCCAAAAATGTGGCTGGGGAGGTCAAGACTTCAGAGGTCACACTGCGATATTTTGGAGCTCCTTGTAAGTGAAGGTTTATACTGTACATTCCTGGCTTAGGTTTCACTGTGCATTGGGGAAATCTGAGCAAATGTTTGACTTGGATTTACACCTAATATTGGAAGGAAAATCAACTTTTAAAAAGGAAGGATAATAAAGAGTTCTTGTGCGTCTACTCTGTCACCGAGGTATCAGTGATGATAAGGCAAGAAGGAACATTTTCACAAGACAGTATTATAACTAATAAAGGACCTTTTTACTAAGAGCTCTTACCGGTGAAATATTTCTCTCATGTTACTGATTTTTAATGTCACTACTGTTCCTTTTTTAAAGGGACAGTGAGTAAGATTTAGACCGTTTGTAATTAAAAAGGAATCAATTAAATGATTGTACATTTCAAAAACTTGCAAATGAATGTGTTCTTAATGACCAACAGTTATGTTTTAAATGTAATCGTAGGTCTAGTTATCATTAAATTATATGTTTGTTGTACCTACGGACAATGGTAAATGCAGCATCTGCAGCACGTCCTGCTGTCCGTAATGAAAAACAGTCTGAATCTTACACACTGTCCCTTCAACGCTTCATTGACAATTTAAATGTTACAAAAAAAAATCTTCATTCCTTATAGTTCTATGCACACTGTGTCCTCTTTATTATTATGTATCACTACTGCTAAAGGAGTAGGGGAACCTTTCTCCCGTGTTTGTACTATTTATAAACAAAATATTTTTGTGTGTTTGGGCAGTCACTCAATGAGCATACATGGTCATAATGTTATGTTATTCTGAATGTCAGCTGCAACAGCAAGAATGTAAGCAAGTAAATAAAAGACATTTAGTAACTAGAGACAAGTTAACTTTATACTATATTGCCTAATATTTTATGATCAGAACATTAACATTTTCAATTTTGCAATTGGAAACTTCATCAATGCTTTTGCATCTGTGTCTTGAAAACCGGGCCGTTACCGGGGTTGCAGGTGGCCCTGTAAAAAAAGTGTTTGTTTCCTGTTTTTGGATGATTATAAACAGCAGGCCCCTTGCTGTGTACATTTTGACTTGGTCACTACTGTAATCACTGGCCATGTATGGTCAGTAACTGAAATCTCTGATATAGATGGAATTTCTGTCAATAAAGTAGGATAATAGACAGAGATGATCTTTGTGGGGATATCCAGGGATATTTTCCCAAGGAAAACGTTTTTGAGTTTTCTTTTGAAATTTTTTTTTTTTTTTTTTTTTTTTTTTTTAAGTTTACGGTTATTGCTCCTGAGTCTGTATGGCTGACACTCTGTGAATCAAATAATCTCCAGTTACTAACAGAGCCACATCTTTCTGCTCCCCCAAAAGCACGGCCAAGTTTTGTCATCCAGCCCCAAAACACGGAGGTACTGGTGGGTGAGAGTGTGACTTTGGAGTGCAGCGCCACTGGCCAGCCGCAACCTCGAATCACCTGGACAAAAGGAGATCGGACACCCCTGCCCAGCGACGCTCGCATCAACATCACCCCCTCCGGCGGGCTTTATATTCAAAATGTGGTCCAGGCTGATGGAGGGCAATACACTTGCTTTGCCTCCAATAATGTTGATACAATACACGCCACAGCTTATATCATTGTCCAAGGTAGGTTAACAATATTTCTTCGAGCCTGAAATGGCAAACTCCTGCATTGAGAAAGAATGACCTTTTGAGCTTTTTGTTTGTTGTGCTTCCAATTGAGAACTATTTAATCTCTAATGAAACGGCTGCCCTGCCTTCTGAAGTATGCATCATCTTGATTTAAAATTAAATTTTGTATTACACGTACTTATTATGTCTCAGTCAGTGGAAGGCGGCGCTTTTCAGATATAGGCTTTCACTTTCCTTTCTTCTTTGAAACATCAGCCTGAAAAAGAATTTCCAGTTAGGTGCAGTCATTTATGGTCGTTGCCATGCTGCCATCCGGTTCATGTTACTGAATCTTGCTGGGGCCGCTCTGAACCAATCAGAGGATGCAAAAAAATGCTGATGTCCCACGAACTGTTCAGAAGACCCCAGAGGTTTGATATTGAAATCTGACTGGTTCAAATTCTTTAAAAAAAAAAAAATCAAATAAAAACTTCATAGTCTTATTTCAATGCTACAGGGCCTGCAAACCAATGTCTGAAGCTCTAGGAACGTTTACACACAGCTGAAATCTTCATTGTGTGTACACAGTATATGTACACAATATTTCAATTCATGCATAATTTAGGTATATAATATTTTGAAAATGTGTAATTCGTTTACAATGCAGGTCAGTGCTTTTGATAATGTTTAGACCTGCAGAGAAGGCCCTGACGGCTCGCCACTCGTTTTGATCTTCTGCTGTTCTTTGTGAATGTAATTTAAAAGCCTTTCAAGGATACTGGTCACTGTAGTGGACAGCTGTTCAATTTTGATTATCCCCAAAATGAATGAATCTTGAAAAGAATCCCTAAAAATCCTGATATAGGTTCCAGTGCTAATTTTGACACCACTCAATAATTTGCCCTCTGATTGATTCTTTTCTCACAGTTCCTTCTGTTCCATTTGCTCAGTGGTTCTATCCTCCTCCTCATGTATGATTCTGATTTTGTGATTGGCCATTGATAAGATAGCCGGTTATTTTGAGTAATTTTATCAATGCATGACATATTTTAGTTTTCATCTAAAAAAGCAACAACAATAATAATAGGTCAACAAAATTAGAATTAGAATTGAATTAGAATTAGTTTAACCTTTTGTAGATCATGTCATTCCACACAGGCAACCGACTTCTTAAGGCCTGATTCATTGATTATTATTTAGGGATGCACCAAAAGTGAATTTTGTTTTTTAGGCCAAACTTCTTTTGTCTGGAAAACAACATAGCCAGAAAAAGAATGTTGCGATGACACCGACAAAAACCTTCAAAGCAAGTACACCATTGTCTGGGCAGGCTTACCAGTCCAAAACCATGGTTATATTCACATTTTGTGAATAATTCTGCTCTTTCTCTAGGTTAAAGCTAACCAACAAATAACATCGTCTGCTTTGTGTTTTTAATACGCATTAACACGTATTTTTTCATCTTGGGCCCCTAGCAATCCCCCAATTCACTGCCACACCACAGGATCAGTCGGTCCTTGATGGCCACACTGTGGACTTTCCATGCGAGGCAACAGGTTACCCCCAGCCAGTTATCGCCTGGACACGGGGAGGCAGCCCATTACCTCTGGACCGCAGACACACTGTCCTGTCTTCTGGCACTCTTCGAATCACTAGGGTGGCGGCCCACGATGAGGGCCAATACGAGTGCCAGGCGGTGAACCCTGTGGGGACTGTGCGCACCGCCGTACAGCTCAGCATCCAACAGCGAGGTGAGTGCACAGGATAAAGCGTCAAATTTAAAGTTGATGGGGATGGCTACGATTATGATAAAATAATTAGCTACATTGTTTTACTAACATGAGATGACTGAATCATGTTTATTGCCAGACTCTTGATCATGTTAGTTTTATATGGGCTGGTAGTGTGGCAAACACAGTTTGTTTTTCTAAGAGTTAGTGAGTGCTAGGCGGTAAAATATCAGTATGGGGAAACTGACATACTCTTCTGAGTTAAATGAGGTTATGTCTGTGGATATGTGTATGACTGTTGCAAACTGCAAAGTATTTGCACGTTGAAAGAAATATGACATTTCCTGTCTTGTAATTAGTTTTCTTTTTGTGTGTTGAAAGGAGAAATTATGTTTGTGTCATGTTCCTTCCTTTGCCGTGTGTATGTCAGTGTGTGTATGTGTTGGTGGGATGAACCAGTACTGAAATTACAGGCTTGCTATTAAATAGGGGCACATGTTAGTCCGTAATCCTGAGATGACTCTGTGTTTTTCCATGTAGTAATGGCTGTTAACATGACTCAAAGTATATGTTGTTTAATGGTTGCGCTCCTAAAATTCTGCACAAGGCCACAATCATAGTGATAGTGTGTGATGAATGTTGAAAATGCTTGGCGAATTATGATTTGACACTTAAGAAGTGAAAGCAGAAATTTACAAAAAGGTGACTTTTTAAGGGCATTCTGTAAAAGATTTACTATCAACTCATTCGCTGCCAATGATGGATCAAAGGGCAGTGAATGAGTTAATAGCATTATGTGCAAAGCAACATGCTCCTATTTATTGCAATACTTGAAGCTCTGAACAATGGAGTTTTTAAGAAGTTTATCTCTGATGCATACAGATATTAGTCAAGACCACAAATTATTTGTGGGAGGTCAGCAGGATTTTCCAAAGCCAGGTGTCTTAGTTGTAGCATGGCAACCCTGCAGGAAAAGTGTGTGTGTGTGTGTGTGTGTGTGTGTGTGTGTGGGGGGGGGGGGGGGGGGGGGGGGTGCTATCGCAGTCTACTAAACGCCTCAGCTTTCTGAGTGTCATCAAAGCTCCCAGACTGTACAACACCATGACTCATTCTGTAACAATGCTGAGTACTTCATTTGTGTGCATGATCGAGGTGTAGTCCGGGGGAACCAAGTGTTTGATGATTAACCCAACACAAAAATGACTAACAGATGGTTTACCAACACATCATATTCAAACTTTCCCTTGTTCACAACTATATGTGTATAACTGCATTTTATATAGTTATAGTCAGGGGTGCACATTTTTTTTCGTGGCTTACTTGCATAAGTAACAAGACATAGTATTTGGTACACACCTTTTTCTTTAATTAAAAACAGTCTTCCTCAATGTCCTTCTCAGTGTCACCCCCACATTAACAGCACGCCGTGCCGTCTGTGTGTGCACAAAGCCAGCCTGCGTCCTCGAACGTTCCTTCAGTTATGGTTTGTGTGTTTCGTTCGAGACCCTGTTCAATTAGTCAAAAGACGTCAGAGGTAAATTCATCGTCAACTATAAAGTGACAACATAAAAGATTTCCTTCACGTTAATGATACGCAGCCCAGACAGCCAGTCCAAGCTGCTTCAGCAAACAAACAAATATCCTCAGAATAGGAAGGCATGGGACATGCATGCATAGCTTTATGAAAGGCAAGGAGAAAACAGTTTCTGCAGTTTGTCTCGCCACCTCGAAAGAGTTAGCTATTGCTTCTCGATTAGCTTGTTTGTTGCCATGACTTGCGCTATATTCACATGCTCTTTTCATACTTGTCAAATAAAGCATGACTGAAATTTTGCAACCCGTTATCTAACAAATGTTTGTATTTCGGTTGTGCTCATACGTAAAAGTTAGAGTACGCAAATGCGTGAAGTGAGCATGCGACATTACGCCTCAGTGATTTCTGTAGCACATGCCTACATGTGTACCAGTTATGTGCATCCCTGGTTATAGTTTTAGTAGTGAAGATGCTTCTACATCTGTATCAACCTCAACTGACACAAGCTTTAGCAAAAACAAAAAAATCAAACAAAAGCAGTTTATTTTTGACAAGCATAAAGGCTAAAATAGGATGTTTTCTAAGGTCATAATTTAATTCACCTCAACTTGTTTGCATTATTATTGTGAACACATGATCTACAACACTGGAAAGACTCAATTTATTATTGGAATCCTTTTTTATATGACATGTAGATTTCTAAGTACTGTACATTACAACAAATAAGTGCTTGGTTCTTTCCTGTCTCTTTTTTTTTATATGAAATACTACTCGTGTAGTTAAGCTGCACTATTGCGCTAAATGCCAGAAATCCCACCAAACTCAGTCCCCCATCCTGCGTGTTACGACATTACCCTTCAACAACACTCAACTCAATTATCAGCTCATCAGCAAGCTTTGCAGATGCCTTATAATGATCCCGAACATTTGAATCTGCTGTTTTGGGGGTCCACATCCTGAACAAAATGTCATGTCTACAAAATCATGTGGAATTTACATTTGTTGTTTAAGATTTCATCAACTAATGTAGGCAAGAAAAGTTCAATTTTTGACCTTTTTTTTTATTATCGTTATTATTATTTTTAGTGGAAGAGTGAAATGTTGTTTAGTGAGTATAAGCAGGACAGGTGACTTTGAGTTTGTAATGATTGATTTCAAAAGGCATTTTACCTGCACTGCTCTGAAGTATTAACATTAACACATGCACATGTGTGTGTTTTAATTCATTCAGTAACGCCCGTTTTCACAAATGCGCCAAGGGATGTGACGGTGGAATCTGGCCAGGATGTCCAGATTCCCTGCAGTGCTCAGGGTCAGCCACAACCTATCCTTACCTGGAATAAGGTGAGATGCTAAGACTAAATTTGACTCTGTAACTTTGTACCCACAAGGGTATCTTCAAGGGTTTAGAGCTTTGATTTGGCTTGGTTTGATTGGTCAGCATTGGTAATTCTTGTCTACAGGTCACATGGAAAAGGAAATTTGACTTGTCTAGACTCAAGAAAAATATACCGGTAATCTTTGCCAATAACATTTGTTGGAAGTGTCCCGAAAATCACATTTATTTATTATTTTTCTACCGCTTATCCTGTTCACAAGAGAGCAGGAGCCTATCCAGCTGACTTTAATGAGAGGGAGGGGTACTATTCCCTTGGATGATTGCACAAAATTACTGGGAAAACATGCAAACTCTACACTGAAAGTTTTGGAATGCAGTGTAACCGTTTTCTTTTGAGCAGCACATTGTGTTTTTCTGTTTTATCAGTGCATCTTCATGTCACATTTCTGTTAACCTATCAGTTAAAAGAGACATAACCTTCTTTTTTTCACAGATTAAAACAATGCCCAAGTAGCGCTGACATGCTTTTGTTAAAGATAACCCAAAATCAAGAATTGTATTATGTTTGATACATCCTGTATGTTCTTGTCCTTTTGAACTCAGCCATCATAAAAAGGCAGTCATGTCTCATGCAAGTGAGCCAACCCTCATCCCAACTCACATACATCTGGGCAATTGGCAAATAGGAATTTCCTTTGAACGATAAAAGAAAGAGATCTCTCTGGTTCAACTTACCACCTTAAACATCTACTGTAATAAGCAACTGCAAAGTGCACACAAGTCTTCACAAGATAGGATGGAATCTGTTTTCAAATTGGTGAATTATGTTTCTTTTTTTACTTTGCTGACCTGTGTGTGTGTGTGTGTGTGTGTGGCACATCATGCAGCAGGTTAGACAAAACAACAACTAGGCTAAATTGAACCATCTTGACAACAATGTAGAACAGTTCACAGACACACGCTATTCAGAAACAGTTGGATTTACTTGGTGTGTTTTTTCAAATCTCCCATTACATGTAAATGACCTGTGTATGCAAGCTCCCAAGACTGAATGTGTGACCTCAATTGCACTCCTATTTCATAGGACGGCGTGCAGGTGACAGAGAGTGGTAAATTCCACATCAGCACAGATGGGTATTTAGAAGTAAAAGATGTCGGCACCGCCGATGCTGGCCGCTATGAATGCATAGCCCGCAATCCTATTGGCTATGAAGTCGCTAGCATGGTGCTTACTGTCACAGGTGAGAGAAGATTGAAATATATAAATTGAAATTGAAATATATTTTTTGATTCAGCTTTTCACATTTGCTATGACGATGGTGAATGAAAGATAATGTTATACAGTGGTGCATTGTTAAAGTTCTTCCATGCAATTCAAACTGAGGCAGGAAATTGTTTTATTTGTGTGACGAGCCAGGCTGATTACTGCCGTGTTATTGTAGAGTCCACAGAGTGTGACGCCCAAGTGTGACTGTTTGAGTCACACTATGTAGCAGTGATATCAGATTGCTGTCAGCTCTTCTCTTTCTGCTGGGACATCTCAGCATGCAGCTGATTCATCATAAACTGTTTGATAGTGTACTGATTTTGTTGGGCCGTCTAATGCCTAAAGTTCACGACCATAAAGAATGAGCTTGTGATTCGCGGAATGTTGGCATCTTGCCTCTAACTTTTTTTTTTTTTTTAAGTTTTGGAAAACCTTTTTATGTACTTTATCGGCTTGTCATTTTGTTAAACAATTACTTTTAAAATCATTTCAGTCCTAGACTTGCCGTACTTAAGATAAATTATTTGGCAAGAAAGTTTCAGGTAATAACTTTTTAGTCCTCAAAAATGAGCCCTCAAAAAATTTAGAATTGGAGCAGGAATGAGCCAAAGAGTTTTATATTGGAACCTTTGGATTTGTCAACAAGTGGAAATTAGATGGAAAAAACAAAAATATTAAAATGTTTAATTTTTTAATTGGGGGGGTTGGGGTTAGTGTATGTAGGGTATGTTGAACTGAAAAACTCAAAAAAAGTTGTAATGATGTGATTAGTATGTCAGAAAGTAAAGTCATTTGATGTTCAATGTGTCATAGAGAATTAATTGGAATTTTGAGGGGCTAAAATGTGGAATATGTGTAAAACTGTGAATTTTGGAATGAGGAAAAAAGATGAAAGGTGTGAATTGTTGATATGTGTTGTTGATGAGATTAGGTTGAGAGACAGTGAAGTAGTTAAGGACAAAAACAGTGAAATGAGAGAAATCATATTGGTGAAAAATGTACAAATTTTGGGTGAGCAAAATACTGCGCAAAATTCCACCGAGCTAAATATTTTGAATTTCGAATCGGAACAAATTTTTGAATTCCCAATCGAGAAAGAATGGGAATTTTTTTGGGTTAAAAATACTGAATTGTTTGAAAACTGTGAAATTTTGAGAAAAAGAAATCAAAGTAATAGCCTAGGAAATCTGAATTTTCAAAACATGTTGAAGTTGGAATTGCATGAGTCTCTCAAAAAATGTCAAATAACTTAAATGACAAAATATGATGGAAAAGAAAGATATAATAATAGTAATTACATTCAAGGTAGAATATGATGAAGTGTTTGATATTATGTTATAGTATGCTACTTGTTTATTTGGAAACGCCATTGTCAAGTGTAGTTTTCGCTTTGTTGCTTTCAGGTATATGTCACTAATTACAACACTGCATTATCATCAATAATGTGTCTTCTTGTCTTGCCGCAACAGTTCCAGCTGTGAGCAGAGAGGGTGACACGTTTGTGAGCTCGTCCATTGAGCAGGCGATCCGTAATGTGGACAGCGCTATTGAATCTACAAGGAGACGTCTGTTTGATGGGTAAGCTCTGAGAGACAAATGTAAAAATGACAGTTATACTGTAGAAAGTATTTTCTTGTGAAAATGAAGCAATGTTTGGGCTTCTATTAGGCTGCCATCTCAGCCTATCAAGACATTTGTGATTGGATAATCGAAGATGTTGAGGCGGACTTGCGCTTAAATATGGAATAGTTTTCTGATTTATGCCACAATTTTCACTTTACAGCAAAGTGGCATATGCAGTGAGCAAAAAAAGTGCAGTGCTTTGAAGAAGCGTTTCATATGCACATCATTGCTCGTCCATGCCAAGACTGTCTGTACTGAAAATAGTTCATGCAGAACATCTTGTATAACTCCAATTGTTCCTAAATGATCATTCACAACTTGAGGTTCCACTGTAATAGAAGTGTTAAAGATTATCTTGCAACATCTCAGGAAATGAGTGTGGATCTCCTAATTTTGTGCTGGAATATTCTGGTTTGGATTCCCTTCGTACAGACTTTTTTTTTTTTTTTTTTTTAATAGATGCAACAAGGTTAATCATAATCAAGGTTCGACATTTTCTCATCTGGCCATAGTTATTCATTATGGAGAAGATAAAGAAGTGAGTTAGTCACTGTTGGCAGGTTCAGTGTAGTTCATAAGTGTTTCCATCCTGTTTAAAAATGTGGTAAGCAGTTGTGTTGATCTTGGCACACACAAACGGCACTGCACTCAGCTTACACGTGAATGCATGATGCATAGAACATGAACAAACACATAAACAAAGAACAGAAATACACACAACTCAAACCTCTAGCCCAAAAATCAGACATGGGGCTTTCCAGCCTTAGCCTTGAATGGCAATCACAGGCTGCTGGCAAAGATGATCAAATGAATCAAAAACAGAAAAACAATAAAATACTATACCAGCTAAAATGCCAGTGCACTTAGTATAGCAAAGCACAATGGGTTTGTTACTTCTTAATGCTAAACAGATCTGAAAACAGTTTCTTGAAAATGTACTTCAAGCAGTGGCAATCTCCCTAAAAATAGATCAACTAGAATTATCCGCCACAAAGCTCTTTCTGATCCATGTTTGCACCACCATATTTTACAATGACCTTTCTTGCAGATACACACATTTGATGGAATAATCGATAAACTAATCGATTTTAAAAAATCTAGGTAATAACAGCCCTAGTCTATGAGCAGTGAGCCAGCTTCTGCATGATGATTGGATGGTGTGTCTGAGGAGGAATCTGTTTTTGATTTACAGTGAAATTCACGAATCATAAATGAGGTTCCCCTTAATGAGTAACCAGCAAGCCAATACTGCTACTGCGTTTTACACTTGTATCCAAGTATCACACCTATTTCAAACTGATCTTCAAAAGCTCTGTGACACAATACTATGAGTACCGGGAGTTCAAATGTAAAGTTAACATAAAATTCAAACCAAATGAGTAAGACCCTTTTATTGTTTGGTGTTTTGTATTGTTTTTGTATGTGTAGATTTTCTGTTCAGGCTATTGCCTGGGAGGCTCTGCACTCACCAGGGAGGCTTTGTTTCATTAATGTTTATTTTTCTAGATATACATAACATGCTCCATCACCAAGCATAAAAATAGAAATATACTGCATCTTTTGACATGACTTCCAAACGTGTATTTTACTACTTAAAATGTCATATGAGTTACTCATGTTGGATTTGGATTTGGATTCAGTCCATACTGGTCCATGACCTCATCGTGCTGACTGAGACAGAGGAATTTTGTTTTCTATATGCTCTCCGTGAGGCAGGGTTGAACAGGTATACTGTATATGTTCACACTTAGCCACACCCTCATGTCTAACTTGGAACGTGATCTAATGGCTGCAGGATACACAAGAGCGTGTACAGGTATTTACTTTGACATCTACTGTATATATAGTACAGTGTAGTGCTTCTCAAGCCGTTGGTCAAGTATTATTGTCTTTTGCTTGAAAGATTTGGTTTCTTACTCATGTCTTCTTTTTACCTCTCCATCCCTGTCCTTCTAGTCAGCCTCGTACCCCAGGAGAGCTACTTGCACTTTTTCGTTATCCACGTGACCCTTATACAGTGGAGCAGGCTCGTGCTGGCGAGATCTTTGAGCAGACTTTGCTTCTTATCCAGAATCATGTTAACCAGGGTCTCATGGTTGACACCAACGGTACTGGTAAGGTCAATTAGTATTCAGTAAATACATTTTGGTGATTCTAAATCTGTGAAACACACAGCTGTGAAGCTCTGGCCATTCCCAGCTGACTTACTATAGGTTGAATGGCGAGTTACACCCTAAACTTTTCACCTATTAATGATGTGTCTGACATACTGTATGTTGTGTGGTTAATCATTTATATTTAAACCAAAAGGCAATTTAGAATCTTTAGTTTAAAAAAAATAAACAGTCTGCACTAAAAAGTAGTCACGTAGACCTAAAGCAGGATTCAAAAACATGCAAATGTCCTGAGACAGAGTGTAACTTTCCTGAACCATTGTCAAGCAATGCAAAAAATAAGGTCACACATCAGTCTCAGCACGACCGCTCATCTTTGCGATCAGTTCGTTCTGTCAATTTTTTATGCTCAGTTCATGTCATTTACAAGGGTTGACCAATGTAATGCTTTCTGATGAAACATTCATAACATCCCTTGCACATCCTACTTGTACGCAAGTCGTAAATTTCACAGTAATTCAATCAAAAACGTTATTACCATTGTTAATGAGAGCACCATTTGGCTGTTGATAGGCCATGAATTTATGCAGTCTTCTCTTAACCATGGCCAGGGGAGCTAATGATGGAATAGTTGAGCGGCCTATCATAAATTTTACTCTCACTAAGCCACCATAGCGAGCTCAACCTTCAGCCACTGCTGAGAACAAGACATATTTTATATTGCCATATTTTGTGTGGCCTCTTGAATGAGTGGAGAGTTTTTTCCGTCCACTTATAACGTTGGCTACAAACTAACATTGTGAAGGTCGATTGGATGCACAGTTCAGATCCAATTTATGTTTTCCTTGAAAGCTATTTCAAAGCGATAATAAGGAGTGTGTTGGAAAAAGAGAGTGACAGATGGATGCCTTGCCTAGACTTTCTTGAATTTGGCAACGCTAACAGACACACAAGCACACACATTTCACGTGTTACCAGAAAATTTACAGCTGACACACACACACACAGATGACTGCAATCTTCTGTACTCATTTAACTTCTGATTATAATACATGCATGAAAATCGTGTTAATAGAATAGACACAATAATTCAACATTTGAGTAGGCAAAATGTTTAAAATAAATGAATTTCAATACTCGATGTGCTTCAAACTCAGAATGACACTAAAAGCATTTACTAAAACAGCTAACAGCATTCAGACGCAAAGCAGAGAAGACAAAGGTAGATGACCAAAATTACTAAAAGATCATACATTTAACACTATTAAACATTTTCACATTCTTTACAAAAGTAAAGAACTAAAAATCGGTTTAAAAAAAATGATTGAAAAAGTATGTTGTAAAATTGATAAGAAAATGATGGAGAGGGATGTCAAAGGTATAGGGAAAAAAAGCTAAGAATTTAACTTGCATGTAAAAGTCAATTCTGTTGGTGGCTTATTCCATTTGTGTGTCGCATAAGAGTTAAAAGCTACCACCATGTTTGTTTTGAACTCTGGCCTTCTCTAACTGACCAAGCCTATAGCCCTTCAGACCTAAAGACCTCCGAGCACGGCTGTTTTATTATTCTATCAGGATTTCTTTATTGCATTCAGAGCTGTAAATTTTAAGTTTTCCATCAGTTTCGTTAGCGATAGTGTGGTTTAAGTGCAATCTCGAATCCAATCCATCCACACACCGTATGTCTTCTCACAGAGTTTCGCTACAACGATCTGGTGTCCCCACACTTCCTGGATGTGATCGCCAACCTTTCCGGCTGCACAGCCCACCGCCGTATCAACAACTGTTCCGACATTTGCTTCCACCAGAAGTACCGCACTCATGACGGCACTTGCAACAACCTGCAACACGCCATGTGGGGCGCCTCACTTACTCCTTTCGAAAGACTTCTGAAATCAGTTTACGATAATGGTTTTAATCTACCAAGGGGAGCCACTGAGCAAGCACACAACAGCTACAGGCTGCCTCTTCCTAGATTGGTGTCGACCACCATGATCGGAACAGAGTCGATCACTCCGGATGATCACTACACCCACATGCTGATGCAATGGGGTCAGTTTCTCGATCACGACTTGGACTCAACTGTGGCGGCCCTCAGCCAGTCGCGCTTCTCTGACGGACAGCTGTGCACTCAGGTCTGCACCAATGACCCGCCATGCTTCCCCATCCAGTTCCCTCCCAACGATCCACGCCAGCTGAGAAGCGGTGCCCGCTGCATGTTCTTTGTGCGCTCTAGCCCCGTGTGCGGCAGCGGGATGACATCTCTACTCATGAACAGCGTGTATCCAAGAGAGCAAATTAATCAGCTCACAGCTTACATCGACGCCTCAAACGTCTATGGTAGTTCACGACACGAATCTGAGGAGATTCGCGATTTGGCCAGCCAGCGGGGTTTGCTGCGGCAGGGGATCATCCAGCGTACTGGGAAGCCACTGCTGCCTTTCGCCACAGGACCGCCCACTGAATGTATGAGGGATGCGAATGAGAGTCCCATTCCCTGCTTTTTGGCTGGAGACCACCGTGCCAACGAACAGCTGGGACTGACTGCCATGCACACAGTGTGGTTTAGGGAACACAACCGCATAGCCACAGAGTTACTCAGGCTGAACCCCCACTGGGATGGGGACACCATCTACCATGAGACCAGGAAGATAGTGGGAGCCCAGATGCAACACATCACATATAGTCACTGGTTGCCAAAGGTAAAGATTCCTTCCACATGCTGTTGAACGCTTGTTGCTTGAATGGGAAGCAGAAAGGCAACATCTGGTACCAGTGATACCGATAATCATAACTCTTTGTGTTTTCTAGATCCTAGGCGAGGCAGGCATGAAGATGATGGGGCCGTACACAGGTTATGACCCCAATATTAACGCGGGCATCCTCAATGCTTTCGCCACTGCGGCATTCCGCTTTGGGCACACCCTCATTAACCCGATACTCTACAGGTTAGATGAGGACTTCCAGCCCATTCCCCAGGGTCACATCTCCCTGCATCGGGCCTTCTTCTCGCCCTTTCGCATCGTGAACGAGGGGGGGATTGACCCACTGCTCCGTGGGCTCTTTGGCGTGGCGGGTAAAATGCGGGTCTCCTCACAGCTACTGAATACAGAGCTGACTGAGAGGTTGTTTTCTATGGCCCACGCTGTGGCTTTGGACCTGGCGGCCATGAATATACAGAGAGGAAGGGATCACGGCATACCGCCATATAATGATTACAGGACCTATTGTAACCTGACGTCGGCTCAGACGTTTGATGATTTGAGGAACGAGATTAAGAATCCCGATGTCAGAGACAAGCTGCAGAGGTGATTATAGAGCTATAATCAGCTCTCGCTCAATTTTAGACGAGTAACTGGGAGCGAATACTTTGTGAATTTAAGTCACTCAAACGGTATCTAATGTGTGATAGGCTTTATGGCACGCCTCTGAATATCGACTTGTTCCCTGCCCTGATGGCTGAAGACCTGGTTCCTGGCAGTCGACTTGGGCCCACCCTCATGTGTCTGCTGGCTGCTCAGTTCAAACGCCTGCGGGATGGAGACAGGTACGGGTGACCTAACCTTATTTCTATATTTGCACAAAAAACCCGCAGCTGAAACAATGCACTTTCCATAAAAATCATCATCTCATCTTTTGAAATGTTATGATTTATTCAAATTCTGTGCAGTGCAAATAATGTACAGAGTACATCATGGTTTATTAATTTGTCAGTGGCTCCAGCAGAGGGACTTGTTTTGGGAAACTTGTGTCTTCAAAAAGTGCAAGAAATGGACCAAAAGAAATCAGACATCTGTCTGTAAAAGGAATACTTCAGTAATTAGAAGTGATTGAAAATGTCAATTGATATCAATCAATTATTTTAAAAGAACGTTTAAACCGGGTTGGCCAAGTCTGGTCCTCGAGAGCTACAATCCAACCTGTTTTTTTTTTTATGTTTCTTCTCAACCAAGGTAGTTTTCAACATTCTGCAACCCTTGCTGATCATTTGAATGAGGTGTGTTGGTTGAGGGCAAAAAAACAAAACAGACTAGATGATTGCTCTTGAGGACTGAACTTGAATGCATGACGCCTTTCAGGTTCATTGCAGTAACTGACGATTGATAACAAACAACTGCAGTTTTCTAACAGCTGTTCGTCCATTGCTAACTAAACTCACAGTGCCAATAATGATCTATGGAAGGAAACATTTCAAATCTCCTGTTCCATTCATTCCTCTTTCACACTTTACTACACGTAAGCAGCAGCTTTAATTTTCCCACATTTCCCCTGCGGGCTGTCATTATTCGCATAGAGGTCAACTCCTTGTAAGAATGAAAGCAGTTGCTCCTTGTGGTTATAGGAAAGTGTTGGAAAAGATGAGGAGCAAGTCAGGTTGGGTTTTTTTTTTTATGTGTATTTTCTGCCAATACATCTTGGACAAAGAAATCTTAAAGGGGATGAGGAACTAATAAATGAGTAAAAGAAGCTGGTGACTGACTCTTGGCTACTAGAAGAAGACTCAAATTTGATAACAGACACCAAATCAGTCAATGATACCATTTAGCAAAAGTTGTGAATTTTTACAGTGGAAAGGCAAGATGAAAAGTAGCCTCGCAAAAGACAACGTTAAAACTTTCAATGAAGCAGTTTTGTTCTCCTTTTGTAGTTGCATTACCTTGAAGAAGTTCCTTATAATGTGAATGTAATGTTGATGTTAATGTATTGTTAACAGAGGTGGGCAACTTAAATTTTTTGTGCTGCTCCGACATTAGTCAGAACGCTGCCCCCTTTCCGTCATCGTCCGTCCGTCATTTTTTCAGCCAGACAAAATATTAATTGTCGATCCGTCAGTCTGTCAGTGTATTTTTGCCCAACCTTCTGTCACCACTAGAGGGCAAGATTTTACTTTTTTTCTGTCATTCGTCAGGAACTGGTCTACTTCCGTCTGCACTCTTACTAATTCTTTTTTCTGTTTTAGTACACTTTACTTACACTTAAAAGTTAACACCATATCTGTGGTTAAACAGTTACATTGCAATTGAGACACAAAACAGTAATATAAGTGTAACACGAAAACAAAGCCACATAAGGGGTTTAACCCTATCCTATAATACACCATCATGTTTATTATCCCACATTGCAGGGGACGAGAGTGCAATTAGCAATCATGTCCACTGGATGGCATTATCATGCTTTGCATGATGGCACTCAAAGGGTGAATGTCGGCTCTCATTTATAACTAACCGCCTGCTCTACAACTATAGAAGACGGTTTCATTAACATTTGTCTAAATTTGTCTAAATTTCATATATCACATACTTTATAAGTAAAACAAGGTATTGCTGAATTGACAAAAAACAATTTTAATCAGGGAATTTAAAAAAAACCTTGACATGCCTAGAGCATGACTTGCCAAGAGCCAATTAGAGAAAGACTGCAAATGTGTTCTGCATTAAATGGTGACTTGAAAAATGACAATCACATTGACTGCAGGCTGATAGTGGTTTGTACTGTCAAGATGCAGCAATGTAGCAGATAAACATCCAAGTCAGTTGAATTATTCAGTAAGCAAAAAGGGGCGTGGCAAGCCCACGGACATATGACGGACATCTGACATAATGTCTATCCCGGCGATTACAACAAGGCATGAAAACTGCAATTCCGACATTTTTAATTTGACTTTCTTTTTTTTTTTGCATTTGCATTTGCATTTGTCGGTCTGTGGGCAAAACAGGCATCTGTTGACAATGGACTGACGGACTGATGCTGTGCTGATGAATCGCCAACTTCTGATTGTTATTGTTGATTTTGGGGCCAGTCAATCAATTCCATCCTACTGACCATATTCTTAACAATCAAAGCCCACACCTACAAGCTACCATAACATATAAATGTGACCAATCTAGGAAGGATGCCTAGAGCAATATGGCTCATATGTATAACAGTACATGGACGGACACGTATATAGCGCTTTCCTACCTTAGGCACTGAAAGCGCTTTACACTGACCACTAAATTACACTACCTACTGATAATGCAGCACTAGTAGCAACTTGGGCTTCAGTGTCTTGCTCAAAGACACTTTGACATGGTCATAATGGTTGAGGGCTCGAACGTATAACTTCTCGTTTGAGAGATGACTCTACCACTGAGCGATGCCGGCCCAGTCACATCATGATATCGGATAACAAAAATGCAAACTGAAATAAACCATTACGCTTGGTAGAAAGTAACAGGCATTGAAATTTGTGAAATCCTTGTCATGTGCAGGTTTTGGTATGAAAACCCTGGAGTGTTCACGCCTGCCCAACTGACTCAGCTGAAACAGGCCTCTCTTTCTCGGGTGCTGTGTGACAACGGAGATAACATCACACGTGTGCAGCGTGATGTCTTCAGGGTAGCAGAGGTCCCTCATGGCTACAGCAGCTGCGACAACATCCCACATATTGACTTGCGCATGTGGCAAGACTGCTGTGAAGGTAAGACTCTTAACCACATTTACATTCTATTCAGTATTTATTGATCCAAATGCAAATCAAAATAATACCAATTTCATGTGTAGAGTGTGGCTGAGAAAACAAATATCGTTAAAAAATTTTCATCACCACAGCACACAACAAGGACTTTTATTTACTCAATAATCTTACAAAAAATGTTTTGGTATATGAAAGGGCCATTTCATACAAATAATGGAACTGGACTCCCTTTCTCTGGTGTGCTAATTACTTTATTTCTGATAACCATGAATCAAATAAGTAAAAAATGAACGGTACCAGAATTGTTTTTGTTTTATGTTGCCCAGTCAGCTGGCAGAGCTCACTTGTTTGTGACACTAAAAAGGATAAGTGATAAGGAAACTTGATGGGTGGCCGGAGGAATGAAAAATGCACAACATTTTTATAATGATTATATCATATACATTTTTGACTGTCCTTGCTCCTAATCAGTAATGATAGACTCTTAATTTATTCATAAGTGAACAAACTTACCAATTCAACAGCTGATCAAATATCTATTCCCGCTAAGTTAGCTGCATAGAATCCTGCATTTTCATTTCCCATGGTCAAATTACAGATTTGTAATATTAAAGATGAGTTTGTCGCTTAGGTTTTACTAGTCTTAGCTTCTACACAAGGCCTCTGTTAATCACAAAAATAACATCAAAGACATGCTGCTGTACACACAGTGAGCTTTATTGTTGTGTTGTTTTTCCACACTGACAGACTGTAGGACCAAAGGTCAGTTCAACGCGCTATCCTACCACTTTAGAGGACGCAGGTCAGCTGATTACAGCTACAAAGACAACAGACCTGCCGACAGCATCAAGGAAAACAGGTGACACGCTCGTGTAAATTATTTGTCGCGGAAACGTGGTGCATGTGCATACGATGTTATTTTCTAATTTTGATTTTGTTTACCTGTGTGTTTTGCAGTCCCATAGAAGAAGCCAGAAAAGGCCTTGTGAATGTCACTGTAACCTCCAAAAAAAGCACTGATCCCTCAGCTAGTGAATTCCAGGACTTTGTCTCTGACATGCAGAAGACCATCACAAGTTTACGCAAACAGGTAATTTCCTATAGATGCACAACATTTGGAGATTAGGTGTCATGCAAATGCAGATGGAATCTCTGTTCTGGTCAGAGAAGTAGTTTTATGGCAAATGATCATTGCATCTTTTGTACTTCGTCTCATATATCCAGCGTACATCTGTTAATGATAAAATTGTATGCAGGAACATTCCTTTCCTTTTTTAGTAGTTTTATTTTCCTGGATGTTTATCATTAATGCCCTGAACCATGCTACAAGGTATGCTAAAAAAAAATATCATGTTTTGTAGATGGCAGCAGTTAAAAAAAGAAGCATTGACAGAATGCAACTCCTTTGACACATTCAGGAAAGCTGATCAAAATGAATTAGGAACGGCAGCATGAGACCAGATCTACAGACTGTCCATCTTTCTGTCGTTGTTTCTGCCCGTAGACACAACAGCCTTTGAGTCCGCCCTTTCTCCTTTCATGTTTTCAGATTAAAAGACTGGAAGCCCGTCTGAGCAAGACTGATTGCACTGACATTAACAGGCGTGAGCGGACAGATGGAGAGCGGTGGAAACAGGACCCATGCACTCACTGTGAATGCAAAGTAAGTTCAGCATATGCAGAGGAAATTACCAAATAATTTGCTGCACACGTATGCAACTAGATAGAGCGAGCATATCAATAGTTTTCATATTTCTCTTCATATGAAAACATAATTTTGTTCACCGGCCTTTCTTTTTTGCCTGTGTTTCTTTTAATTGAAGCTGATCAAATAAATAGATTCATCTAAAACAAAAATAAAAGACAAAAAAAACAATGGTAAAAATTTTGACGATAATATTAGTATAATAATAATACTTTGGATGAGCCACTGCTGATATTTTCTCATTTATAAAAGTATACCATATGAAATTCAATTGTAATTTCCTCACGTAAACTGTTGCCTTTTTTCTAATACAATCATGCAGCAATAGGTCAAGATTTTGACCATAATTTCCTAACACAGGTAGATTGACCACTCTAAACTAAAATTATAATTATACTAAAAGTGCTCATTGTGACTGATTGTAATGGAGGAGAGGAAGGCATATGCAGAGCAATACAGTCACCTTGTGACATTTTTATGTCGGAAGTAATTAAAAATAGTGTGTTTATTTTGGCAGGAAATATAAAACAAACTAATGGAAACCCTTTAATAACCTACATGCATGCCTCTGTATACTGTACAGTATATGTACGTACTACATGTACTATATACACACCATATTTCTCCAATTACAAGTCGAGGTTTTTTTTCTTCATTTTCAACACCCATATTAGGGGTGGACTTATATCTGCATAACTCAAAACAGACCGATTTTTTTTTCCCACAAATATGTGTTTGAGTAACATTAATTCCAATTCAAAAAAGTAATGTCATTTGCAAGGGTTAGAATGATTACATAAAAGACTAATTCTATATATTATGTATATGTTTGAATGTTTGCATTGAACATTGCAAAAATGCATTTACGTCAAGCCTATTTGCCTTTTTGTTATCAACAACAAGGATGCATGGATCTTTTTTTTTTTTTTTGGCAGACGGACGCATTATGAAAAGGAAAAGATGGCTTCACTTTCCTACATACAGCATACATTGCCTCATAGTCTTGTCGCATGTTCGCCCCACCCCCCTTCCCCCATAATCGCAACAATACATTACTTGATATACAATGAAGAAATACCTCTAATACTAATTTAATTTTGTCATTTGTCATTTTAACAATACACATCATGTATTTTAATTGGACAGCCATGCTCGATGTAACCACTAAAGTCAGGGGTAGACTTGTAAAAATCACCCAATTTGCAGTAAAAAAGGGGGTTCCACTTGTACTCTGAGAAATACGGTACACTGTGTATTAGGCGTGGACTGATTACCAGTTTGTCAGTTTGCGGTGGTCTTAAAGAGTTTTTTTTTTGTCTGTTTTTTAATAACCAATTCCACTGGCTGACACTGGGAAAGGCGAGGACATTTCTAAGCATGACGCTATATGATCAGTAGCCTCTCTCTACCATGCAGCCGCCCGCACCAATTGCATGGCAGAGCTAGTCCCAGCTTGCTACTCTCTTCCGACCAAGAAGCGGCAAGCGGAGCAGAGGGGCAATGCACTCAACGCGCACGGTCTTCCTTCGTCTATGCTACCTACACCCATTAGCACGGACATTTTAAAATACAATTGATTCAGAGAGAACTGAATTTATAGTCCCGACTTTGAGTTCAGTTTCTAGGTGCCCAACCCTTCTGAAAATGAAGTCTCACAAAATTTGCTCGTGTCCAATGTGTCCAAAGTGCTCAAATATGACTGAGCTTTTTTTGCCACATTTGTGTCATATTTCGGGGGAGCAATTATGTTGAATAACTTCCAGTATATTTCCCAAGAAATTTGAGGTCTGGTCTCAAAGTGCTCCAACGCCAAAATGCTTGATTGCTGAGGGCATGTCATAGTTGTTTGGTCGGTGGCCCTATTGTTCCGCTGTCGGCTGGAGTTCCCATTTGTAACCACAGGGAACTATTCAATCCTCCTTAATCTAATAAAGGTAACCAACCCGTTTGCCCCTTTTTTTCTTTCCTCCCGCAGGACGCCACAGTCACCTGCTTTGTGGAGTCTTGTCCGCCCGCCCAGTGCAAAGAGCCTGTCAAGCTAAAAGGCGCCTGCTGCCCCGTGTGCCTGGATTTAGCCAAGTTGCAAAAAGCAGACAGCAGCCATGAGTAATCCTCAGGACCTCCCGCCAATCACACACTCTTGTCTGAAACGCTCACACTTCCACAGAGAGGAGGAGACTTTTGAAGGTGTCGGTGGCCACCAGTTGCCTCGATACACCCAATAGCCTCATTGTTTTTTTGTTGTTTTTGTTCTTTTGTCCTTTTTTATGAGGGGAGAGGGTCATGTTTTGTTATTCTTGGATCACTGCCTCCTCTGGGACTAAACGGATTCATCTCTTCTCCCTGAGGCCTCTGCAGTGCAACAATTTCGTCTTTGTGGTTGCCCCCCCCCCCCCCCTTTTTTGGCGTCAAATCACAGGGTCAGTTGCCATCAGCCCGCAGGAAAGGGAAGTAGATTGAGAGGAGGCTGGCCAGTGTTTTCTCAGGTTAGAGATGCCGAAAACTGGTGCTATTTTACCCCTTCCAAATGAATTAATCACTAAATACCTTCAAAGTATTGTCGTTTGTATGCAAAGCAGCCTATATCCACTTGATATCTGCCTTTTTGTTTATGCTAAATCACAATTGAGAAGTTCATTTTATACAAGGTTAAAGAGGTTCTTTAGTTAGATGGTCTTTTAATCTAAGGTGCTTAATGCCATGTTATACCAATGTATGTTTCTTTTTTTTTCCAAATGAACATAATGTGAAGCCCTACGAAAAATTTAATTCAAAAAAAGAGAGCGAGAGAGATGTCTACTGATTTTTGCTTCCAAATGTCTCTGCCGGCCTTTTCTGATTACTGTCATTTTGTGACGTCATTTCTGTCTCAGCATTGTACTAAAGTCTGCAAAGCCAAATGTTTGTGACTAACATCTAGAATGTATGTTACCATGAAACCATATTGGAGGAGAGGTTTCATATGCGGTGCTTTTGTATCTACTGCCACAGTATTTGTCATCATAATTCACACACGACACACAATTGAAGGACTGCAATGATTACTGTCGACTTATTTTTTTCCTGCCATGGACCTGCAGCACTGGATTGCATGCACTCTTTTAAAACATCTACACATTGTCTTTTGCAAAAATTTACATGAAACGTTTGATTGTGTGTTTTCATTTCAGGAGTGTCGTAGCCCCTTCACGGGTCCTCTTTAGTACCGATACATTTAGAGAGATTTTCTTGACGTGTTTCATTGCCAAACGTTGTTCAGAGTGCCGTTGCATCATTTAGTCGAGCGTATTGCAAAGCGCAGGTTTCTTTAACCCTCTGACCCTCATTCCGCTGTAATGGAAGCCATATGAGAGGTGGGAAATAATGTCGGGGAAGGGTGCTGAATGTTGGGATACAGACAATCATAGCACATTTCCTTCAAAGCGTTTTCGCATGCAACCAGACGGATTCCACTGCTTGTACACATCATGCACATAAACAACTGCCATTCAATGCACTGGCTCACTTATGTAACATAAATCATGTTTTTTGTCTTCCTGTTTTGTGGCGAAACAGCCAGAGTGATCCCCTCCATTGTTTTCTTTATGCGGTAATGTCCTGAGCAAGCATCTGTCACTAAACCGAAATAATACTGTCTGGAATGTTCCATTCAGGACGGGTTTTTACATTAAACTGTGTGTTTACAGTTCTCTCCTTGCTTGCGCCAACATCTACTCCATTATGTACTCTAACATGTGATCCAACGTGTGTCTGTTTTACTGAATGTAGTGTTCTAATGACAATTGTGAGGCATGAATCTTGAATGCGTATGTCCTTAGCTCATTATTACCAAGATGCAGTTTTGGCCCCGTTCCGTTGCGTGTGCCATAACACTGTGAGGCCTCTGTGACCCGGGGAAATGGATTTTAGTGGTCGTCTTGACAGTAACTTGCCCCCTTTTTCCTTCCTAAATCATTCCCAAGTGTCAATGGAATGCACTGCTTTGCAAGACTGAACATGCCTTACCAACACTGTCCCTCGCAAGTGGTCAATGCGGCTATAGTAGTACCTATCATGACATTTGAATTGTATGGTTGCCAAAGAATGGTTTGCACTGTAATGTATGCCTCTCAACAGTAATAATAAAAAGTAAGCCACGTTTGTTTTATATATACATAAACAATTGCTGGTTATTTTGTGCACTAAATAAAACGGCTTTACAAGGCTGAAAAATACAATTTGCAGACCTCAACGCAACACTGTTATGCACGAATCATGGTATGCATTCAGGATCATACCATGGGAAAAAAAACAAAAACATCAGAGGCTTGTTAGAGTGTATGGCCTTAACATGCTCATATGCCTTCCGTATAGCGTCTCGGCATCTTGATGAGTTGATGGACGGCCTTCTGGGAAATCTCCTCCCAGACTGGGATCTGGCATCAATTTGTAAGTCTCTGTTACAACACTTCTGTTGTTCCCTGCACAGAG
The DNA here is from genome assembly GCF_059441005.1 of Hippichthys cyanospilos. Classification (NCBI taxonomy): domain Eukaryota; kingdom Metazoa; phylum Chordata; class Actinopteri; order Syngnathiformes; family Syngnathidae; genus Hippichthys; species Hippichthys cyanospilos. Next base: position 15,078,705 of record NC_142382.1, read on the forward strand.
GAGGAGTTAGCGGTCCTGTTGTTGGATTGCTGTTGCACACCCTCTCGTGGTGTAATGGCACTCTTAATACTTTTGTCTTTGAAGTGACGCAAATTAGGTGGAATAGCAATTCCAGCGCTATAACCAAAAGAGACCAGGGTTGAGGATTAGACCTAGTATATTGGGTCAAGATTTTTCTGCAAAAATGTGTTAAAATAATCACTGGTGTGTTAATAGTGCATAGCAATGGGTTGCCACTTGTCAGGTTATTGCAATGGCTCAGGTTGAGTTAACAGTAATTTCTATGGGTGTCAAAATAAGATTATAAAAATAAACAAATAACATTAATTTATTTAATCAAATTTCTAACCTCTAATTTTGAAAATGGAAGAGTGTGTGAGAGTTGTGTATCAGATGAATGTTTAATTTCTCTTAAGAAAAAAAAATAAAAATGAAAAATACACCCTGACTGCATCTTTGATAAAGGTAGAGTGATATGTACTTTTTGCCCCCCCAAAAATTGTGTACCACAGAAGCTTAAGTTTAGCCTACCACATAAATGCAAAGCACCCAGCTGCAACTGCAGCCACAGCTAACAATAGCAACAAAGACAATAATGTAGATATCCATCACAAAGCTCTTTGCACAACACCCACGTTTGAGCAAGTCTGCAATTGACAGGACGGATTTATTTTTCCATGATAACTTCTAGTTCTTCAGGGATTGACAAAAGAAAACTGCACTGTTTCTCCTTGGAATTGAAGGTTACAGTCAGCACTCTGAACTTGAGACAGCAAAAAGTAAATAGTTGAATCTGTCATAGATATAAATAAATGACAAGTCACATTTTGTTTTTGTGTTTCAGTCTTTTAATCGGCCATAATAATACAATACTGTATATCGAAATATATATATATATTTTTTTTTTAATCTTCGGGGTTTTTCCTCAGAAATGTTTTGGTGAGATTATAAAGATAGATCAATCTGTTTAAATCTATTGACAGGGCTAATAATATCATTAACATTTTCTAAAAAGCAATTTGACACTGAAAAGTCTTTTACTTTTTTTTTGGTATAGCTTTAACACCTGATGCCTTGCCTGACACAAGCCACCCTTTTTTCATGGTTGGGCCAAATGCCGTGCGTCAGCTGCCACCAACATTTTCTAAGAATGCCAATGTAAATTTACTTCAACTTCAATACTTTAAACTGGTGACCAGTTTCAGCTGTGTAGTCCACCCAAACCCAATCGTCAACCCAATCTGCTACGCCAAAATTAGTCAAACTTGGTCACCAGCCAATCACAGGGCACAAAGACAAGCAATCATTCATCTTCCAATCCCCACATATATTTGATTTGAACGCTGAAGCACGGAGTTTTGAGGAAAATGTTCTAACAATACGCCCATTACTTTCAGTTCGTGTGAGAAGACAGGAGGAATATAATAGTTAGGTGCACTTACTTGTGGCGGAGTATGTGGTACGTGAAAGATATGCTGCCGCTTTCCACAGTGGATTCGTCAGCATTATGAAACCTAGTCAGTGAGATCTCTGTCGTAATTAGCAATAATGACAGGGTAAATGAACGTTAATTTTCACTGTACAATTGCTATTAATAATAATATATAAAAGGTCCTGGTCAATGTGTATCAAGATGAAGTATATAAAAACGCATACTAAACAGTACGTTTAACACAATAACGATGATGTAGGTTAGCAGCTAATGTTAGCCCCACCGAGACGGTCAAACCTAACCCTAACCTAGCCAACTGAACTTGAATTTGAATATTAACATTGAAATAAAAGTAATGCAATAGTAGCTTAATGCCTTACATTTTAAATACAGTAATATTGTAATGCAACTAATTATTTTAAAATGACAGTAATAGGTAATAAATAATACATTACAGCTTTGAAGTAACTTGCCCAACACAGTAAATTAATAAAAGCGCAGATTCGTGTGGCAGTGATTTTTTTTTGTTTTTCTCAGCAAACAGCCATGTGGACTGAATTTTTTTTACGTACAAAGGGGGAGAGAATATGAGGGTTTGAATGGTCCTAGTTACGTGTAGACAGGGTCTGAATTAACACAATAAGCAATTCAAAGAATGCCTCATCCTGAGCCACGAGGTTTTGTTGCATGTGTCTCAGCCATCTTTAACCCAAGATGCATTAATGATGTTCTTTTGTGTTCAATGTTTTCCTTTTGTTTTGAACCAACAATCTGAATTCACCATATTGCCCCATTCACTGTGAGTGACAGATGTCTTGGTGTAAAAACAAGCAACGAAATTAGGTTTGCAGTCAGTGCACTGATAAAAACCTCCATCTTTTAACCGGGCAGGAAAAGAGATTATCACCCCCACAATAAGGGACCGCCCTAACTTCGTATTATTTCTATTCTAGTGGGATCAAAATGTGATGAATACTTCCTCAATGATGCTTTTTCCCCATACTGTACCTCCAAGCAATCCATCACAGTTGCAGGTGGTGTTTAAAATCAAATCTCAACACTGTTTATTGTACCAGAAGATGGACAGACTTTGAGCAAAAAAGAAAAAAAAAGTATGCAAACGCTCCTCTAGAGCCAAATCTTCCCACCATCACATTTGGGAATTTCATTTCATCAACTGTGCTTTTTCGTTTTTGTAATGACATTGAGAGATGTTTTTCGCCTTAACAGGTGGAAAGTCATACTCATTTCCAGTGCAAAAAGGATGAAAGAGAAATAAAAATGACGTCCCACAGAGACAAAATGGCTTTTGTTTCCCGTGGGGGAAGCAGAGTGTGGGAGAGAAATGTAATGAAGGAAGAAGGTTTCGAGTGTGTGTTAGTCCCTTGACAAACAAGCCTACACAAAGCATGTGGTTGCACAATTGCAGACATAAAACGATGTAGTATTTTTACTTACGATCCCTTCTTAGCCTTATTAGTGGATTTAATCTTTCATATATTTATTAATAAACGAGTTAAACGAAATACCTTCCTGTGTCCTCTAACCGGATCACTCAGCTGTGTACATTGCAACCCTCAATTGAATGAGCTGGAGACATCATGACTTTTACACGATCCTCTCCATTTTAATCATATTTCTGTGTGTGCATAAGCATTGACTCGGATGTAGGTTCAGCCTGCTTGCTGCTTTGAATGAAAATAATACCATAACAACCTCAGCTAGCACGAACTGCTGTTAGCGACAACAGACGCTGGTTGCTAACAGCCACATTGCGATCAACCTTCCTTGAATGGTGTAGAAAAGAAAAAAAATCAAACTTTTTGAGTTATAGGACGCACTCATACTTTTTGGTCTGTGTGTCTTTTATTTGGGGAGTCCATGATTCCAGTCCACAAAGCATGAAGAAGCCACCATCACGTTTTACTGTAAGTATGCTGCTTTTTTGGTGATGTTCAATGTTTGTTTGTTTCACCGGCTCAAAATACATCTGTATATGCTTCACCATGTTGAATGCAACTTTTGACCCTGTACCGCTTTGGCCTCTATCAAACTTGTTTCCCAGCGCTATTAAAAATAATAGCCAAAACAGAGCATATCTTCTCAAGACAACAGATGTGACAAGAGGCCAGTATTTTCTTTTACATATGTAAAGAAAAGTCTGCACCAGTTCTGGGCTATGACTTCAATATACTATAATGTACCGTCAAATAACTAGCTGATGAACTGATCGACTGTGAAGGCTGGCTGAGAGCCTCACTGGCAGGTTGACTGAGCGGCAGATGGAATGACTCGTCTGTGCGTGACTTACCTACTTGTTGCTTTGCTTGCATTCCTTGGTGGAGAGCAGCGGGGTACAGTCTGACCCAGCACGATAATTCCAAGCTGCCAGGAGCCCTTATCAGCTCTGCTTTGGGCCTAAAATGAGCCAACTAATAGGAGGAGTGAGGGGAGCCAAGGAATGTATGTTGCCATGCACAAGCACAGCCACTTTGACATGAAAGGGATTACAGTATGTGCCCTACAAAGCAGCCGCTAGTTTGTGAAAAGAAGTGCTTTGCTTTCAATACCAAACTTTTACATTGTTATTGTATATTTTTTAAAGTTTCAGGTAAAGATGATAAATGATATGGTTAAGTCACCATGTTTTCCACAGTATAAGGTGTACTGGATTATAAGGTGCACCTTCAATGAATGACTCATTTTAAAATTGTTTTCACATATAAGGCACACCGCATTTATAAGGCGCATAGAATAGAAGCTACAGTAGTGGCTGAAGTTGCATTATGCATCTACTACATGGAGCTACGCTGAAGGGAATGTCAACAAAACAATCCGATATTTTTTAGCGAGAAGGGATGCATGGAGACATCCAGTGCACTCGCACTGACATCCAGATTCTCTTCCAGCTTCAGTTAAAAAATTGCACAGGAAAACCATTTTCTCATTCATTATAAAACTTAAAAATAATCTTTTCCATGGAACTTGTTTTCAATCATGACTGCCTCATCGACATACTGGAAATACGACAAGATTCACAAGGCTTTTTGAACAGCAAACAGTAACAGGAAGTCAAACAGACAGACACTGAGAAAAAGACTTTAAACAAATACTATAATGGAGTTAATTTGGCAGTTTAACTCTTGCATGTGTAGAAAATTACATCAGATCCAAAAGCCTAAGCGACATCACTGTGAGGTGGTCTCCCTGATAGAGTATGAACTAAAGTTTCTTGCATATTTGTGGTTGGGAATCCACTGTTTCCCGTGGCTGAAAAAACACATTAAATGCTTGTCGCACAGGACGCTTAAAGCCCACAAAGAATCCAACTCCCCTGGGGATAGGAGCGCTAAATATTTAGTTTCAGCAATATAAACCTTCTCTCAGAGTACCTCAGCGTGCCCTGTGCGATTATTTATATTGCCAATCGAGCTTTACGTGTGCCCCAACACAAGAAAGAAAGAATTGTCATAAACCTGTGAAACATCAAGTTGGGGAAGCTTGCGGCGGAGTTGGAATAAACACTTCCACTTGCTTAATAAAGCTCAGCATGGCACAATATTATGACCAGGGGTCACCAACATTTTTGACACTGAGAGCTACCCATGAAAGAGAATGTGCCAATTAAAAAAAAAAAAAAAAGTTATGTTCTATGTGCCCTCGAGAGACACGACTTTATGAATAATATCGTGTGGATGGATGAATTCAGCTGCAAAATCCACACGTTTTTATCCCTCCCGGGGGTGTGGGGTGAGGTGGGGGGTGGGGTGGGGGGGATGGGGGGGCTGCTGTTTTGCCATTTTGTCACATTTCACCAGTTTTCTGAGTTTGGTCACATGACGTTCACTAGCTGAGCCGTGATGCGTTGTTGTCTGAGCCCCGAACAATTGCGATGTCTTAGATGTTCGACAGTAAGGGAATAGTTACAGCGGAGACTCGAGAAGAGATAGCTGAATTCCCACTCTGCGGAATTTACTTATTGCCGTGGTTCCCTGGACCCCTTTAACAATTAAAAATGAGGGGTTTGGTAAATGCATGAGGATGGTGATGACACATGAATGATTGGTGAATATAAGGACATTATTTGGGGGAGGGACAGACTAACTGATGGATGCATCAGTGGACGAAAGGAGACATGCTATATGAATTTTCAGATTGACTGTCAAATATTGTTGACCGCTGATTTAGTAAATAGAGCTTCGTTTTTTTAATTCATGCGTTATTCTCATATTCTCACCTTCCTAAGATAATGGGTGGGGTCTTTTTTTTAGTTTCTTTTCGTGAAACACTAAAAATGGGACTAAATAGTATACTGATTGCTGAATAATATATCAATTTTATTGAATATTTGAAGTTCTGTTAAACTGATGAAGTAAACAACTTGAACAGCAGTGACCGGCATCTTAAGTTGATGAAGGAACATTTTCACTACCACAACTATAGATAAGAGCGTATTAACGTAAAACTGTTTAATCAAGGCACATCCAAAAATTCAAACAAAGCTTACTGAGGACATCCAGTGGAAGTAAAAGGTATAGCTAATGGTACATTATGATGTCACCGTCAAACCCCTTTAGGATGAATTCATGAGGCATGTTTCAGTGATTTTATATATGAGGACTTATTCTTATAATAAGACTGTATATGCCATGCATTTGGCTGACAAATAGGCCAGCGTGGAGCCCTATACCTCTCACCTACAGTTAGTTGGGATAGAGTGTATCCTTTGTGGACTAAAGAAATGGAAGGATAATTGAATAATCAATCCATCCATCCATCCATCCATCCATCCATCCATCCATCCATCCATCCATCCATCCATCCATCCATCCTTCCACCTATCCATCCATCCATCCATTCATCCATCCATTCATCCATCCATCCATCCATCCATCCATCCATCCATCCATCCATCCATCCATCCACTTTCTTTGCTGCGTACATTTTTTTAAAACCATGCATATGAGTGTGACTAATCCTGGCCCTCTCTGTAGTGCGAAAACAAACCAAAAGAAGAAATAGATTTTAAATGAATATCAAGTCATTCTATCCCTACAAATTATAAACTGTTTGAGACGGTTTACATCTTCTAATATGCAAACCTTTTGTGGAAAAGAAATATTTTCAAGAAAGGTTTAAACATCTAAACAAGTGGTGTTCAACCTATGGCCTATGGAAGGTGGGCTTTTGCAGCCCACCTTCCATCTAAAAAAGGATATTTTCCTACTTTTTATCAAGAGTGATTTCTGAACTTATAGTTGTTATCCTATATAAGTAACCGCTTAAAATAATCAGATTGCTAAAGCTTTTTATCAGTTTTTTTTTTTTTTTTAATGTTGAGATCTGTCATTGAAGGCAATGGTGATTCTATTCTAAAGGGATAAAAGGTGCTGGGAAATCCCAAAATTAGTTCAATAATAATCTTTAGTTGATGTTCAAGGATGGTGCAGGTGAGTAGGTTCCGACCCACCCCCAACCACAAAGGACACTTGCAGCACCAGCAGTTCCCTGCATCAGACTCTTTAACCACAGCAAAGTGCTGGAAATCAACTGCCGATTGACCCAAGTGCAGACTGGCAGTTGCCAACAAAACATTTGTGCTCACTCTTTCTCATGTTTTTTTTTTTTTTATTTATTTTTTTAACTAGATTAAAGGTATAGGCCACATTAAGGCTGGACAATTTTGAGATCACAAAACCCTGGTATTTGGTTGGTATTTAAATTGGTATTTAGACTTTTTATGTTGAGTCATATTTCTGAATAATTACACAATATTTACTTGCTTGATGATTGGTTTTAGCATGTTTGATAAATACAAATAAAAGAATTTCAGAGTGGCACGTGCATTTGTGAGTTTTTCTGAATGTAACTCTTGGAAGAAAATTTTTGGACACCCCACATTAAAACCATCACAAGCAGGTTATAAATAAATGTTGGAAAAATGGAATGAGGTGTGATTAAAGAAAGAAACCGAATTAAAGAAAAAAAAAAATATATATATATATATATATATATATATATATATATATATATATATATATATATATATATATAGTGTATAATCAAAAGAGGAAATAGATTCAAATTATACATTACATACCCAACGTAAAAGAAAAAAAAAGTGTCGGCAAACTGCCAAAATTTCAAGTTGGCAATCCAACAAAATAGTTGAGTTATGCTAATGTGAAAAATTTTTGAAAACATCCCCTATTTTCAACAAATACAAGAGTTTACAGACATAATTGACCTGGTCTATTGTTACCCCCAAAAATTTTAGGTAAAAAAAACTTATCAAATTGTTTAGGTTACAAAAAGGGTGCTTGCTTCATTATGCTAGCTAACATTATTGCCATGAATGTCAATATTCATGTATATTTTAATATATATATATATATATATATATATATCTAATGTACGCTCAGTGCGTACATTTGAAGGACATCTGATTTCATATCACCACTCATGAGCTTTAAAAGCAATGCAGTATTTACATGAAAAAAGCTACTAAACTGATGCCCAAAAAGGCTCCTACATTTATATAAACCTCATCACCAGTCACTTTACCGCATGGACACGGCACCTTACAAACCCTGCACAGTGAAGGAAAGCTGCTAAATACATAAAATTTTGCACTACATGATATTTTGCAGTCATCCTCTTATGTTTACAGTTTCATCCACTCCACCTACTTCATAATGTGTTCAGAATGTAAGTCTATTAATTTATTAGTGGTTCATTATTACTGCCCCTTTTACTCTATTACTTTTAGTTTAGTTTTGTTTTGTTTTATTGCCGACTATTATTTGCTCGATTATGGGATGTAGTCTGCTCAGGGATGTGAAAAGAATATGAATTCTGTGGTATAACTATGCTTATGACAATGAAACTCTTGAATCTTGACTACAGCATATAAAGGAATGCATGGCAATATAGAGCTTGACAAACATACTAAATATTTAACAAATGTTTCTCTGGTCTATAAGGATATCTTTTGGTTTGTTTGTTTTTTTGTGACTTTAGATTTATACATGTGTAGGGATGACATTTTGCTTGGATGCAGCATGACCATCAGAGGTCAAAAAATGTTCCTGAATTTTCTTCACTGACATATCATGCAGAAAATGAGGAGAAGTTGTTGGAGGCCTCCGAAGACCTGAAGCCCGAGATGCAGACGTCAGACGTGCCACGCGACGAGCGCGCCGAGTAGATGTACTTTTTCCCAAAGCACCACAGGTCCAGGGCTATTTGCCTGAAGTGGCTCCGGAATTTGGAGCCAATGAAGGCATAGAGGATGGGGTTGAGACAACAGTGTAGGTAGGCGACACTTCTGCAAATGGCCAGGACTTGGAGATTGAGCCTTTCTCCCTCACAGTCTCTCTGCTCAAACAGATCTAGCGTGTGGTTGAGCAGGGCCACGTTGTAGGGGAGGTGGCAAACAACGAAGAACGCAACCACGGCCAAGACCACACGGATGGCCTTGTGCCTCTGGCTGCTCCGGGCTCGAATCAGCGTGCACATGATGCTGGAGTAGCACAGCGCCATCACCGTTAAGGGCAGCAGGAAACCAATGGCCATTTGAAGGCTGGGCACCAACATTTTGATTAACTTTGCCGTCTCGTCATTGCTGAAAGACAGTTGACACGTCACACGCGCGGTCTCGGCTCCCAGAGCATCCTCTTCAAAGCGTTCCGTGTATATCAGCGTGGGCAGTGTCAGTGCGGCCGCGCTAAGCCACACGGCGGAGCAGATGATGCGGCTGTAGACGAGAGAACGAGAGCGGGCCCCAAAAGAGCGTCTGGCCTGGACGATGGCAACGTAGCGATCGCCGCTGATGCACGCCAGCAGGAGCATCCCGCTGTAGAGGTTGATGCTGTAAGATGACATCAGCAACTTGCAAACCACATTACCCATTACCCAGCCGTGCCGCTCGTTGTAAATGATAAAAGGCAGAGCCAGCACAAAGGTCAGGTCCGCCGCCGCCACATTAGCAAGGTAGACGTCTGTCATTGTCTTGGTTCTCTTGTAGAATATATAAGTGACCACCACGAGGATGTTCCCGACCAGGCCGAAGGCACAGATGAGGGAGTGCATGTAGCTTTGGGTGATGACTTCAGACGGATTTGGGTCCAGGTTGCACAAACCTCCATCCAGATAATCTTCAGGGTTGAGATCATTATAATCTGGAGACAGTGAAGACATGTTTTGGTTCTGTTAAAAAAAAAAAAAAAGAAACCTTTTAAAACCAAACATCACATATGTTAAGTCAATCTAAAGATTCACCTAAATAGTGCTATTACATAAGGACACCAGCAATGGTTTTCAAAGTACAGTACTCTATTGGTACCAATAGTGGTATCAGTGCTTTCTCTAGTGGTACATGGAAAAAAAATCACCAAATGTTAAATCTTAAAGATGTGCAAAGCCTTTTTTCAATCTAGCACAGTACATTTAATAAATGCAGTTATATTTAGCTTTAAAGCGCACAACAATCTCATTTAATTTTTTAGAATTGTTCGTTTTCAAACATTTATACAATCAATTACAAATCGAGAATCGCCTTCTTAGTTTACTTATCATTTTTCCATATTTAAAAGAAAGAAGCCCCGCCTGCTTATTTTGTGATTTTTTTTTCCATCATTAAAATATTCAAGTCATTGGCATTATGAATAAATATTGAAGGTATTATTAAACAAAATAATCCAAACAGAATAGAGTTTATAATTTAGATAACAGCTATGCATGTCTTGGTATTAAATGCTATAGTGGCTAACAGTAATTCTAAATACATTGCAGGGAATTAAACCTCCGCCTTCGTTTTATGAACACTTGGGCCTAGTACGCTAAAGTGATTTTGATGTTGGTCATTTTGATGGTAATTGAAGAGCTATGTATCGTTTGAGTTAGTTGTTGGTGTAAAAGGTTTGAGAATTCAGATGTTTTCGGTTCAAATTTCCACTGTGAGCATCCTGTGTGGCATTTGTATGTTGTATGTGCTCGTGGGGGTTTTCTCCACATACTCCAGCTTCTTTCCACATTCCAGAAATGCACATCTTAGACTCTAAACTGTGAATGAGAGTGGGAATGGTTGTTTATCTCTACCAGGAGTGACCAAACTACATGTCTTTTTTAGCTTTTAAGTGAGTCTATAATTTGAACATACCTATTGTATCTTATACTCTGATAATGCACCTGTATGAAGTCTCACTCAGTCATCTGGGGTAAGCTCCAGCTCACCAGTGACCCTCTTATGGGCAAGTGGTTGAGAAAATAAATGGATAGAGGAAATACATGGCCCCACCAACTTGTGCAGACTAATGAGATTTTGTGGTGCTGTATCAAAATACAGTAATATTATAAATAAATATAAATGAAGTACTTTCTTTTGCAAAGACACAGTGTTGAAGCCCATAGATCTGTGCTGCCTAATCCATCTCATGGTTCTTAACCTTTACTGACCAACTTGAAAATCAACCTAAGATGCTCCACTATAAATGGTGAGTGATACAACAGATTTGTGGTAAAAGCAATGACAGTCAGCAAAACCTGCAAACCACTTGCAGCCTGTGTGAAGGATAAAAGGCAATGTTCTAGTTTGTCTCTTCCTCTGGTTGTGCGTGACCCATATTCAGCAGCTTTTATCAAAAAAGCCACTCATTTGATCTTTGCCGATCTGATCATTATCAGTGAAGATCTTAGACACAGCAGAGAATCAGAACATCGGAAAGAAAGTCAGTTATCTGAAGTTGGAATGAAAAAGGTCAGTAAAGATCACAAAAAAAGCATCCGTCATCTAAAAAAACAGGTTTTTTTTTCCGCACAGGCTAAGCTTTAACATATAGGAGAGAGAGAAAGCATGAGAGAGAGAGAGATTTATTTTGTTTATAATGAAGCGTATAATGAATTTTGTTTCTGAGAAACCTTTTGCATGTTTACTGACAAAGACTGGATAGATATATGATTATCTGTCAGCAATTGGCTAATTTTGGCAACAAGGTATAGTGTCTATGTGGGAAAAAAAATGCAGAATTGAGTGTAAAAAAAAAAAAAAAAAAGGAAGCTGTATGTGGATGTTCACTTAACAAACACCAATAACTCTTTATAACCGAGGCTTGGACATCCTGTTTCAAAAACTGTTGTTTTGCAATGATGTCTGAGACTAATTTAACATCATAAATTGATCTGCTGAAAAAAAAAAACAACCACTGACTGTAATTACACTATATTTAAGTTTTTGAAATGCAATTACTTCAACATACACAATGGGTACTACATAAACACTTAACGGGTACACTAATTTCTAAAAATGTCTTAACTTTGCAAAGATAAAAATGCTCAGCTGTCAAAGAGTTCAAATTAATTAACTGATTGAATTACAGTACATTTGACAGTGCAAAATAATTACCAGTGAGATTGAAGTATGTTGAAAGTCATTGGAAGAAATGTCAAACACAACAACCAGTAAAGTAATAATCAAAATAACTATATTAATACAAAAGCAAATTTTGTTTGTTAAAATATTGCCCTCTTAATAATGTTAATCATGAGTATTATTAGTTTTCGAAGCCTTGGTTATTAATGTACTTATTGTACGCAGTCTGTAATGGGTTTTTTTCTGTTTGTTTTTTGATTCAGTATTGACTGATAACTTCATTTATATATGAATCAAATATATTTACATGCAGAGATCAAAATTTTCTGTTTTTAACCTACCCTCAAAATGATGGTTCCCACAGATTGAAGTTTTCTGTAATAAGTCTTGGCAAGAAGTATCAGAATGTCTGTCTTAGCTAAGAAGAAAGAATTGAGCAGGGGAGGTTGTAATCACAGATCTATGCGGTAAAGCAAAAAAAAAAAAAGGAAGACCAAATATGAAAAAAATCTCAAGTCAGGCCAGCAGTTTAGTTCATCTTCCTGTTTACCTTTTCATTTGTAGAATTTGCCTGCCCCTGGCACCAGAGATCCATTTCCACAAAAAGACACTGATTGGTGGCATCTACAGCAAATTATGCATGCAATTTATTAGACTTACATTACTCCTTGTAAAAAGTGGATTTTGAGAAGAACAATCATTTTAAAACATTAGTTATGACATTCTGAAGCTTATTTGCTTTGTTGCCCAAATTTCTGGTCAGTATAATATTGAAATGCCATGTTTTTACATATTGAGCTGTTTTACTGTCAGGCAATCTCTAAACGCCATTTAATACTGATGGAGGAATTCCATCCATTCATCCATGCATTTTCTAAGCCACTCATCCTCACGAGGGTTGCGGGTGTGCTTGAGCCTATCCCAGCTGTCTTCGGGCAGTAGATGGGGTACACCCTGAGCTGGTCGCCAACCAACCGCAGGGCACACAGAGACAAACAACCATGTAAAAAAACACTCACAAACACACCTTGGGCCAATTTGAAATGCCCAACATACCAACCATGCATGTTTTGGGGAAAGCGGTAGAAAACCGGAGTACCTGGAGAACAACCACATGGGCATGGGGAGAACCTGCAAACTCCAAACAGGAAGGCCAGAGCTTGCCACTGGAAGTGAAACGAGGACCTCAGAACTGTTAGACGGACGTGCTAACCACTCTTCCACCGTGTTGCCCGAACGATGGATTGTGTTGTTTTATTTAATCGTTTGCATTGCTTGCACATGCACTGCCCAGTACTTTGTGGACTCTTCTTTATAGTCATGCAATAATGCCAGCATGGGCATCAGGTAGCGCCTATAAATCACTATTTTAGCTCGCTGACCTGTCCTTCAAAATGCAGTGACTCACCAGAATGTCCGTCCGGCCATCCATCCATCCATCCATCCACTTGTCTTTACAAGGGTCACAGACTTGCTGGTGCCTATCCTTGCTTCTCAGCCGTCTTTGCAGAGTAAAGCGGATACACCTAGAATGGGTTGCCAGCTTAGTGCAGGTCCATTATATCAGTATTTACATATGGTATATGTTAACATTAAAAAAAAAAAAAAGTCCACTACATTTACACTGGTGTAGATTTGGTGAATATAATACTTAGAGAGAGGGACAGAGACAGAGAGAGAGAAACAGGGAGAGAGAGAGAGAGAAAGAGAGAGAGAGAGAGAGAGAGAGAGAGAGAGAGAGAGGTCATCACATTGGTGAATAAAATAATAATGCAAAAAGATTAACGGATAGTTTACCCACAATAGTTTTGAGCACATTTTTTACGTACATGTCAAATTGGTAGCCCTAACCCTAACCCTAACCCAAGTATCATTACTCCAAATTAGTTTTCACTTTCTGTTTGGTAACACGTGGCGTAGAGGCTTTCCCCAATATGACCAGCAGGTAACGCTACTCTTCCAAAGAAAAAAACCCCATCAATTTCGGATTCAAACTATTGATTTTGGAGCGCAATGCGTGAATTATGAAACACAATGGCTTATAACACACAAAACAGGGAGTGTTTTTTATTTATTTATTTATTTATTTATTTATTTATTTATTTATTTATTTATTTATGTGGTGGAGCACAAATCCATACCCAGTGAGACAAAGTCACTACTCAATTGAAAGCTATACAGTAATTAAAACCCAAGCCTTGCAATAAAAAAGTGATTAAACAAATAATTGTAGCTATAACGGAGGATTAATAAATGGAGCTGTTCCTCTAATGTTGACAAGTGAGTTATGACCCCTGGGCGCTGTGCCAAGCGAAAAACTTCAAAATAAATGCAACTCTGTTAAATGCTATAATAAAAAAATCGCGTTAAGGTGTGTTTATCGTGTGTAACGTAATCTATTTTCCACAGTATCGGGAACAATAAACACGTATTTTAGTTGTACTGTTCATCTAGTTGTGTGCAACTGCAGCGTCATAATGCACCCAGGGTGTTTCACATAGCCGAGATTTTGTTTTGAAGAATGCAACCGGAAGCGCTCCCTTGATCATACCAACGAACAATCACCTGGCAGGTAACCCGTCACGCAGGTTCGGCCAGTCGTTTACGCCTCCAACTGAACCAAGTTCGTGAGGCCAATTCGTTTGGATGCCTTTCTGTGCACAGACGCTTTTTCCAATTCATCATGAGTAAGTCCAGCACTTTAAAAGTGAAGAATTTGTTCAAAGTAAAGTCCCCGGGGAAAGAGGGCAAGGGAACCAAACAGTCGGACTTAATCAAAGATGGAGCAGCCACTTTGTCCTCAGACAAGTCGCGGAATACTTCACCGGCGAGCCCCGGTCCAGGCAGCCCGGCTGACGCCGATGCACTGGCCGCTGACGGCGCCGTCACTTCTCCGAAGGAAAAGAAGGCAAGGCGGGTGTTGTCGTTCAGGTTAAAACGAAAGAAATCCAAGCACAAGGAAGAGAGAGGAGGAGGGGGCGGCGATGATGAATTGTTCCCCAGGGAGCTCGACAGCATGTAAGAGTGAAAACTTACTCAATTTTGCTTCTCGAATATTGTTGACAGAATGAATGTACAGGCAACTGTAACCACTTTGTGTTTATCTCACGCAAAAAAAACGAAGCATACTACGTTATTAACTATTTTGTTAAGACGTTTGCTACAAAATAACATCAGCGCTGAACACCAAAGTGGTTCGGCCCACTTAAATGGCTGACAGCAGATATTATTATTGACATACATTCAAGAACCACTTGTTTGAAGGAGGAGAGAAAGACATTCAGTGATGGGACTTCTGGCTCTGACTCCAAATGTAAATTTACAAATGTACACTAAAATATCCGTTCATAAGACTCGTTTTTTTAGGTTTATTTATAAACATCAATTTTGTGCTCTAAAAATAAACATTGGGAATGATCACTAAGCCAATTCAATTTCAATAACACAATTCATGTCACAAGTCACAAGGTTTGAAGTGATTGGACATTTAGTATCGTGTTCTTCTAAAATATTGTAAGTAGTTAGTGCAGTTTGGCACGTTGAGAATTGCGTCAAACATGGCTTTACGGACATGTGGAAAAAATGAAAAAATAACCATTCAATAACTTGTTATTTTCTCGAGAGCATAATTAACTAAAAACTCATAACTCACGTTACACACATTAGTTAGCCATTATGTGTGTGCAATACATATCAGTGTTTTCACAAAAGCTATCACATCTATCAAATCTCGTCTATGGCCACCTATACGACATCTACGACTGCTCCTCATCTCTGCAGCTTCCACCACTGCCCCTCTGTCCCATGTTTCTCCACTCGGCCCCTGTGTGTTTTTTTTTTTTGCTCTTGCTTGAGTTGTGCCATGACATCTCATGGCTGCTTCACCATTGAAAATCCCTTGCTTAAAATACACAGCGTCAAAAGAGTTCCTGGATGAAAGGATCAGTACAGTGGTTCAGGTACACTATGATGAATCAGAACCAATATCAAGTTTGGTATCTTGATGCAAATATACTTGCTAAGACTTCCAATTTATAGACTGCAAATTTACCATGTGAGCCCTGGGTGCGATTTGAGCATTACATACGATGATCTGAGCGGTGACTTCCAAAGGTTATTGAGCCAGGGCACATGTTTCACACCAGGAAAATGATGGAAAATGATGAAAAATTAAAAAAAATATTATGCAGGTTAAGCGCACCTTCTATCACCTCGACAAGCATTTGATTGTTTTGTCTCTAATGGAACATGCTTGGCTTCAATCAAACAGCATCAAAAAAGAACATTAAAAGATTTTTTCTCAAATAATTGGATGTCGTATATTCTGACAATAAGGCCCGCCATAATGTAACAAACAGTTTCCAAGAAGAGGTCAAATTTACATATACGGGTGCACAGGGTTCTAGAAAAGCAAACCAGGACAGCAAATGAGTCAAACTTCTTTGAACTTCAATTAAACATGCAAACATAGGTCACACTTGATTATGTTGCCCTGTTGATTTTTACGAAATTGAAACCATTCAATGTGGCTTATAGTCCAAAAAATACTGTAAATTGCCACGGCACACCCGATGATCTCTCACAGCACACTAGTTGGGAATAACTGGTCTTGAAGCGGTCTTTGTTTCCTTGAACAATGAGCACAATTAGTAAATAATCACAAAAACCTTTAAAAAAATGATAACAGATTACGGCTGTTTACAAGATAGCTATTTTATATTATACTAGGCAAAACCATCTTAAATCCTTTTTAAAAAAAAAGGCTGCCTGCCTTGGTACAGATTTGGACTTATGTTGGAAAAAAAACAAGGAGTCATGTGGTTTTCATTCACGATGACTGGTTGACAAACCACATGTATCTGAATGAGGACAAGGGTTACGTGAAGTGCCCATCATTCAAAATCTAGAAATGTTGACATGTTTTAACAGATCAACCTTTTAACAGATAAAGAGAAGACTGCATCAATTGAGACTGCCCCCAAATCTCAGGAGCAATAATGTTATAGCTCAAATGCAGTTCAAAATTAATGAACGTCATAGCAGGATTGGAAATGGTGATTCCAGATTGGTTTTGGATCATTTAACATCATCCCACCAGAGTGGCACCTTATATTTGTGCAGGGGACTGACTGATTAGCGAACGGACCGATATGTTGCATTTTCTTGAACGTTAACTTGAAATTTGAATTTTTCTTAAAAGTTTGATTCCAATATTTTTTTCCTTTTCACTGAAAATGAATATAGGCTCCAGTTATCATTTATTGGCTTCCTTGATGATCAACAATTGGTATCAGCCCTGAAAACAACCAAGTCTGAAAACCAGTCTCATTGCTGTGACAGCGAATGAATCTGGGCCGCGATCAGTAAGGAGTGGATTTGACGTCAGAAAAGCAACGCGTGAAAACCAGTAGCAATGGAGGCAGAGTAAATTCAAAATGGAAACAGTCGTGAATGTCTAATGTCTTTGTTGCGGTAAAATTTGAAGATTCATGCTGTCACAAGCATCACTGTGTCTGGCAATTTAACACTGAGTTTAACGTTGATCGAGACAAACTGTCGTCTCTTCAGGGTGCCACTTTTGATGTTATCAGAACGGACTTTGGTCCAACGCTGAAGAGTGACATTGTTCACGAAAAATACATCACAGGAAATAAACAAATTTGATTACACCGTTTATTTTGAACCAGGTCAAACAGTGGTCAATGGGAGGCTTTTCAGTCCCACTTTTCTTTCTCTCAAGATAGTGGGTGTGGCTTTCCAAGCTAGGACAAAAACATATTCATCTGTCATTTGGTCTGGACGGCCCTCAGTTGGGCCCTGAAAGCTCGTATGTATGGAAATAAACCAAGAGACTGTCTTTGATTTATCTCTCAATATACATTAATAACAGTGCATCATCTGCATAAACACCAATGCGACTTTCCTCACCCCTTGTCTTAATGCCCTGTATGAGGGGGTGAATTCTGACCAGTATTGCAAGAGGTTGTAGAGCCATATTGAATAGGGAGGGTGACAACGGGACACCTTGCCTGACACCAAGATGTAACCTGAAGGGCTCAGATATGTCATTATTATTGAGAATGGCTAAATTGGTCCATAAATACAGCAACCTGACCCTGTTAATGTCAAAAACATCTTTAACCTAAAGTCTGACACAAATATGGCGGTTATGTGGTTTTGATCCTAAGCCCCTGTGACCAGTGTCCATGAGCAAGATACTGAAGCCCCAGTTGCTCCTAATAAAGTCATCAGTTGGTGAATGAGTAGACCATATTAAAGTGTTTTGAGTGCCTTGAAGGTGGAACAGCGCTGTATAAGTGAAAACCCATTTATTCAAGTGAAAACCTACCATACTTTGTATCACGTGTCATCATTGAGCCATGTTATGACTTGGGCAACATCTCCCTGCCTACACTAAATCCATAAATACATAATATTTACATATGTACATAGTTTCTTCCACTCAATCTACTCCGTAATATACTCAGAATGTAAGCCTATTCATTTATTAGTGGTTCATTATTACTGCCATTATTGTTCTAATACTGTTTTTGTTGTTGTTTTTGTTTTATTGCTGACCTTATTATTTGCTCGATTATGGAATGTAGTCTGCTTGGGGGAGTGAGCAGAATCAAAATTTCATTGTGTGGTATTACTATGCATGTGACAAGAAAAACTCTTGAATCTTGATAAAATGAATAAATCCAAATAAGATTTGGGAAGTTTTGTTTAGAAAATTTTCTAAGTCATTGGTCATCCTGAAACACTTTTCAGATTTCGTTCAGCCAGTAAACTAAATAAGTCTGAATGAACAACTTCCCTGTAGTACACTTTTCTGATTTAAATCCAGCCATGCTCATAACAATTAAACTTGAACTTCCTTGTTTCAATACCAAGAAGGAAAATGAAAAACTTAAGACGGCCTTCATTAAAGAACAAAGACAGGAAAATTAGAAAGGTGTCACAGAGTTTCAGGTGGCCGACGTACAGCCATTTTCACCCAACCGATTTACATCAGTCAAATGTAACAAAATGAAGCAAACTCCGACAAATGATCCTTGAGTAGATTGAGCACTTCAACAATTGAAAGCAGCCTCGGACCAAACTGACATGCAAACACAGCCAGCCTTGCAAACATGACTCTTTTTTCCAACCAATTATTTGCATTTCAGCTATTTTGTTCTTTTTGTTGTTGTTTTTGTTCTTGTTGTTAATGTCACTTGCCAAACTATGCAGTGTTTTACATTTTGTTTTCAATTCCACAGCAGTCAAAATAGGGTGCAAAAAAAAAAATGCTTGCCACCAAGGGGACAACAATTTTTTCAACCCCACTGCATTGAGGAAAATTTGTGACATACTAGCAATGTTGTTAGGAATAAGAAATTTGTTAATTTTGCCAATCATTTAACATGATGATTATTATTATTATTATTATTATTATTACATATGTGATGCATATTTTGCTTAGCACATCTGCCTCACATTTCTGAAGTTCTGGATTTTGGCCTTTATTCGTGAAGTTTGCATGTGTTTGGGCTGTGGGCCTCTAAATTGACATGCCTGCTAATTGTCCATTTGGGCTACCACCAATGATTTTTTTCAATAGTTTCAATATTTTTTTGTCGACCAATCACAACCACTTGTTTCTTAAAATTAGCTAAAGCTCTGATACAGGTTCCAAATAACCTCATGATTCTTTGATGTCAAATCAAAGACAATATAGTATATTTAAAGGGCCCGTAACATGAAAAGTCAACTTTTCCTTCTTCCAGGAAGGCGTAAGACTAGTAAAGAAGGGGAAACACTTCCTGTGAGACTTCCTGGATGAAGAAAACACATGCGAGGACAGAAATGAGTAAATGACACAGAAATAAATCAAAAATATATTAAAGCGACTAGCCGACGATGGGAAAACAACATCGACTAATTTACATTATCGAGATTGTCGACAATTTTAATGATTCGTGATAGCTCTATTGTACTGTACATAGGCTTGCAAGTTTTATAAGTGTAAATGCTTATCGATTTTGTGCTTATGGACTGAGTATCAGTCCAGGGTGGACCCCACTTCTTGCCCAAACTCAGTTTAGATCCATGCCCATAGGACTAGCAGTATACAAATAGGGGCTCAAGTCCAAAACAATTGGATAATAGGTGGTGTTCCTTTAACTCTCGTTTGTTGTCACTAGATTGATCTGTAATAACAAGAGTTGGTTTGATTATGAACAAGACTGGCAGCAGCACTAAAGAAACCTGTCATGCGGGAATGACGCATCAATCATTACGGGCAACATTATGCTGCACGTCAGCTAAGTCATACAGACAGAAGACAGTGTTGGAACACCACAAACCCATAGGCACACATGTGACAGGCATGATTAGCACAGCCACTTGTTTGGTCACATTCGAAATCATCCAACACCAGACGGTAAAACGAGATTTTAATTGTGCCACAATTATTTAGCTCGGTTTTTCTTCTTACTTTGACCTGCTTCTCCTCTAGTTGTTGATTAATTTGGTCATGATCACATGTTGATTAAATGATTATTTGTTGCACCTCTAAAATATTATTAGAGATTACCAGTAGAACAATCCATTTTCCATGCTTGTTGACATTTTAGCATGAACAAGCTAGCCTGAGAGTCAAGGCTTTATTTTCCATTTGACGTCACTCTTTGATTCATGTTTAGTCCATACTTAAAATGCCGTAATATGCATTACCGAGGCTTGTTTGGCCTTGTTAAAGTAAAGCTCGAAGATTTTGTCCTACTGAGTCAACTTGTTCTTAATAGAGGAAACAGTTTCCTATGCCACTCAAACGGCATGTACCTGCGGTATATGTCATTATGTCAGTGGAACAAATACTGTACTTGTGGATTTGTGAGAGAGTGACATCTCCTTTTTTTCCCTTTTGTAACTCTGTTTGCCTCGATAGACCAACTAACCAGGAGAAAGCAGGCTGTGCCCCTGTATGAAAACATCCAGAGGGATTGGTCTCTGTAAATGATAACATGTCATAAATCTCCCTGTGTACAATGGGCAAAATAGTCTAAAACAGAAAGTAAATAATTACAATGGGTCCCAGTCAATACTGACATACAATGTTTCAAGATTACGAAGGCCGCTTCATGAAATGGTTTCAAGATTCAAGATCCGAAGTGTTTATTGTCCTGTGTAAAATGTAGAAACAAGTTTCTCTGTACAATGAAATGCTTAGTTTGCTGTCCACATGAATGTCGTACTAACAAGAATAAGTACCAAATTAAAACAAGAAACAAGATATAAACAACACAGTAGAGGGCGAGCACAAGTATGGAGTTTCTGAGTCTACTAGTTCTGCATTTTACACTTCGGTACCTCCGGCCTGACAGGAGCAGAGTGAACAGTCTGTGTTGAGGATAGGTGGGGTTCTGGATGATGGAGCAGCTTTCCTGTGGACTCTGAGCTGGTAGAATTTTCTGCAGGGTGGACAGGGGAGCTCTAGTGATCTTCGATACTGTCTTGACCACTCTCTGCAGGCATTTGCAATCTATAGCAGTGGAGCTGCAGTACCACACAGTGATTCACCTGGTTAGGATGGACTCAACAATACAGCTGTAGAAGCTGCTGAGGACCCTTGGTGACATACCAAACCTCCTCAGTCGCTGCAGAAAGTACAGGCACTGTGGACCCTTCTTTACCAGCCATGTGGTGTTAAGTGTCCAGGTGAGCTCCCCCCTGATATGTCCATGCCCAGATATTTAAAGCCGCTCACCCTCTCTACTTGCCGCCCTTTGATGAGCAGTGGCCGATGAGTCCTCCTCTCCTTCCTCATGTGCACTGTCATCACTTTGGTCTTGTCTGTCTTGAAAGTGAGGTTGTTGTCTTCACACCACGTCATCAGCCTGGCTTACTCTGTCACAGCGTGTGACTTTGATGAAGCACATCTCTCGGGCATGCCTACAAGACATGTGATAGGCTCTTGGCGTGACCATGGGAGTTGAGGTGGGAGCAGATTAAAATTTGCGATGTATAAAAAAAATGTAAAGTAACGTCAAGGTTAGGGTTAGCGGTGGCCGGAAGTCTAATTAGCGATTAGCCTGTAGCTAACCAAACATGATAAAAGTCAGAGTTTACACTTTTAAATTCTAATTTTTTACTAAAGAAATTTAGGTTAAAGATTTACAATGCTCCATTGCAGCGCTGCTCTTTTCTGTTCTTCCTTCATGTATACCTAACAGCGTGTATGCATTTCATGCGGGAGATGCGCCCCCTACAAGACAAGTGATTTGTTCCCAGTGTGACCATCGACCAATGAGGGCAGGAGTAGATACGACACCTGTGCAGGAGTAGATAACAACTCCTTCCCTCAGTCAGTGCCCGAAAAACTGTGTGAGTGTGTATGTATGTATATATGTGTATATATATGTGTGTATATATATATATATATATATATATATATATATATATATATATATATATATATATATATATTACTTCGCGATTAATGGGGGTGTCAACCCCACACGAAGTCTGAAACCCGCGAAGTAGGGTATCAGTTCCTAGATTTCTATGTACGCTCCAATATAGCCGCAGTAACCATCAACAATCAATCAATCAATCAATCATCTTTTTTTTTGTATTTTTTACGTATTTTATTTCCTTTCTCCTATTATTTAACATGACATTATCCTTATTAACATTATTAACATTATTGTATATTCATGAAAGAACTAATATTACTTAGTTTGTTGAGAATTTGTTCTCAGGACTGGTTATCTGCACCAAGACTTCGGTGAAAGAGTACGCAAGTCATCACGTTGAACTTCACATTTATTTTGGCTCATGTATGGTGTATCATATAGTATCTGTTGAATAATAAATCAACAACAATGTTAAAGTCAGTCAACTAACATTTAAACACTTACCGAACTTTAATCTATGAATTTACTGTATCTTTAGCCGACATTAGCGGGTTAGCAACAACTAACTAACTACTAACTATAAAGTGCAACCTCTACACAAACAAACACATAAACAGAATGATAATAAACTATAAATATGAGCTTACGTTGTCATTCACTACGTCACCGTAACAAGCCGAATGATGCACAGAGAAAGTAAAACAGGAAACGGAAATGCAACGCAACCCGACAAATTAAAAGTATACATTTCAAAATAAGATAAAATAACGTCACAAACTCATGCTTGAAGAATTCTTAACATAGTTATTAACTAATATTACTTAGTTATTTGATGAATACAGTACTTTATAATGTACTTTTTTGTCTTTTTCATTTTTGCGCATTTTTTAAATTATGTTTTATTTTTAAATATTTGTAATTTTTTCCTGGAAAAACCCGCGAAGTACTGAGACCGCGATATCTGAGACCGCGAAGTAGGAAGGATCACTGTGTGTGTGTGTGTGTGTGTGTGTGTGTGTATATATATATATATATATATATATATATATATATATATATATATATATATATATATATATATATATATATATATATATATATATATATATGCATTCTCTATTTAGCAAGCATGTGCCTATAATCTTGAGCCTTTCAATAAAAAAGACCAGTCACGAGTACGCCCAGGCTGTCATTAATATTATGCTCAGCAAATAACATGTCTGTTTACAAAGCCACCTTATTTGGCTGGGTTAAGTTGAAGTGTCATTTGTTTATTACACTGGTACAGTTTGTTTTGGCAGGTGTGAGAACATGATAGTACACAGGTGCAGACCAAAACTTTTGGGATGGTGTTTGTAATATCTACCCTGTACAGAGTATGAGCCAGGTAGTATCCAGCTCAACTTCCAGGTATCCCCTGAAAGCTTTGGCAAAAGGACTCCATTGTGCTTCTACTTATGGATAGCCCTGCACCAGGTATTCTGCACAAATTGTTATGTGCACAGAAGTCAAAACTTCCTCCTTTACAATCCAGTTAAGGATGAGGCACGGAAGACTATTGGTCAATTGTCAAAATCATACCCCTTTTTAAATTTTAAAATGTATGTGAGGTGCTCATTATTCTGTTTTCTCACATAGGTTATCAGGCATTTACTTTCAATGAACCTTGAAATGCACCTATGTGTTGTCACAATTATTGATTATAGTTGTACAATATGTTTTCAGTCTGATGTGTGTGTGGTGCAGTCCAGAGTCCTCTCACTCCATTGATTACGGTACACAGTTTTTGCTGGAGTGCACTCATTTTAAATACACAAATCAGATATCATGTGGTTGTCATCATATGATCACAAAGATTGTAGCAGTTAGTTGTATCATTTTGTTATCTCTGCTGATTTGTGGTTGTGTATTTGATTCACAGATGAATTTGGTTACAGTCTAAAAAAACATGCCAATACCAGTACACATATTTAAGTCTTGACTGCTCAGTGACACCAAGTACTGTATTTTCCGCACTAAAAGGCACATCTAAAAGCCATCGGTTTTCTAAAAAATAAGCATTAGCCATTACTAAACAAACAATGTGCCACAAATAACCCGTTTGAAGGGATGTGCATCGATGCTAACATTAGCGACTGACACGCTAAACAAGCATGGTCGCGATCTTTTCAAATGCTAATTAGATGGTTGGCAAGAGTATGGTACATATAAGAGGTGATCAAAGCTAGAAAGCGTCAATAGCATGTGGCAAGAACGATATCCAAAACACATAAAAACACAGACTTACAGAGAGTTTGAGGAGGAAGGAGCGGTAAAGTTGTGTGATGCTACATACAGTTTAAGTAAAACTTGTTGATCATCAAAAAATTATGAAAGTTGGTCATTCATGATGAAGTGGAAATGCTTTATATGGTCCTCTTGTGTTTATAAATGTTTTTCTTGCCTTTTATAATTGTTTTATAAATGTACTTTTATGAATACCAAATACAGTATAGTGAGTACAGTATAGCTGCAGCCTTACAATAGAGCATAGTGAACTGTGTGGCAGGATCAGAAAATAGAAAATCAAGAAATCGGCACAAGAAATGTTTGTTTTCAATTGAAGCAGCTCTACTGGAACTCATTACATCATAAAGGTACAAGCAGTTGTTCTTGGAAATCGGTTGGATCACTCGCTTATTTCTCAGTAGCACACAATGATGAGAACCTCTTTTTGTTTTGTGTTTTCAAAATATTTTTGGCTTTTGTGATGGACGTGAAAAATACCGCTCCTTTAACCAAGCCTATGTAATGCAGTCACTATTATGTGTACCGTAATGGAAGGCATATACGGAAACGGGCCCTATAACACATACAGTACACATCACCTTCTCACACAAAAGGACGAAGCTCTCACACCACCGTGCCTGTAAAAGGAGGAGTGCTTTTTACGCAGTCCAATTGGGATTAGGCCAGAACATTTTTAGTACCTGAACAAAGGTCTTATTGTTCAAGAATGTTAAAATATTATGCTTTGTTTGAAAAGAGAAAACACTTGAAAAGCTTTGAAAATATGCAATCTCATCAAATATTTTTCAACATTACATTTCATAATTCCTTGTTTACTTCTACCAAAGGCAAGGCAGTTTTTTTTATAAAGCACATTTGTTACAAAAGGTAATGCAATGTGCTTCACATAAATAAAATTATATTTCAAAGCCTTGTAAATAGATATTTACAAAACAATATGAATGAAATTAAAAGTAATTTTATAAAATGAAAATTTAGTGTGCAGCTAAAAATGGACTAACTGACATTGATCATGTTGATGGTCGAGTTTGAATCCAGCTCAGTTAAATGTTCAGTTTCCACCTTCATGTTGGTTATTAATTCCAAGGGAAGTCAAATGGCTGCAGTCTGTGTAGAGTTTCAGACACACCCAACATCTGGCAAACTCATTTTCCAAGCACTCCCATACACAGTTGCTCTTTCTAAACAAACATTGAGGCCACATGTTAACAGACATTTTGGTGCCTGTTTTTCCTCATCAGAAGCAATTCAGGAAGTCATAAAAATTACTTAGCAATTAGAAGGTTTGTCTGAAGTCTAACTTTGAGCATGAAATTGACAAGTTCTGCACTGTTGTACACACATGCATACACGCACGGAGACACACTCAACAGGTTTTCTGACCTACTGAGGACAGCCCATTGACATATTGCCTGACCCTTACACTAACCTCAACCAAAATTGGGGTCTGAACGTGTGGGGTATATAAAGACATTAACACCCCACCACCCACCCACACACACACGAACATATGTGTATATATATATATATATATATATATATATATATATATATATATATATATATATATATATTTTTTTTTTTTTATTTATTTATTTCTTTATTTCTTTATTTATTTATTTATTTCACTGAGGAAGTTTAATCCGGCTAGCAATATTATTTTGTGAAGCATGAAAAAAATGAATAGGACCAAACCCACAAGTCCACTCACCATTGTATTTTAATGCCCATGCATATGTCAAAGGATTCACTGAATCGTGGTTCTGTCCGATCAATTCTTTTATTGAAAGAAAAGAAAGAAAAAACAGTTAACAAGTGTGGCGTCCCGAGTTGCTGTCAGACGCAACTCACACTTGTACTCAATAACAAGTAACTGACTCGCTCAATCCTCCTCGTGATCGGACAACAACGAACATTACGATCCACAGAAATTCTTACTTTTACAAGAAATGCCCAGATCAGCACTGCAAATTACAAGCCGAAGTAATCAATTGCCAAGTTTGTGCCACTGGGCCAGATGATGAGGAGGATCTTACCTGATGGCATCTCCTAGTGTCATGGCATCTTAACATTGGGTGTTAACTTACCGCTAAGTGCTCAATATGGCACAATTTGGACCCCTTCAGAAATGGTATCCAACCTCTTCTGTCATGTATTTAATTACGTGGGTGTCACCCAGTGTCCAAAATGAAACATAACAGCACCATTTTATTTTGTTCAAGTCTTTGCACTTGACTGCACTCCTTGCAACGTTGTACAACCACAGATTCGAAAAATGTATTTATTTTCATTCATCTTGTTATGTGTTCTATACAAAAATGCATTTTCTGAACAAATAGTATTGAAAGAAATGTTCCATTAGTTTCATACAAGTTAAGGTGTTGAGATAGATCGGGGACCAGTTGACTTCGCTGTTTGTGAGGAAATGGGACCACGTTGCAAAAATGTACACATACAGTCATTGACACCAACTGTTTTTTTAAGATATATTTTTTACCCCTCCGACCCACTTGAGAATTGATCTTTCTACATCCGGTTCTTGAGCTAAAATGTGTTTGACACTCTGGCTTCACAGTATATTCTAGAATATTTTTTGACAACCATATACAATTGAGAGAGGTTACACCATTCATTTTGTGTGCCTTGTTCAATTGTAAGCAGATATGTGTTTGCCGCACTCAATGAGTGTTTGTTTAGACTGCCTGTTTATAATGGCAAGATGAGGAGCTGTTGACAGCTGTTTAGCAATTAGATTGTGCTCTGTGGCAATACTTATATCAATCTATTGAATATAATGAGTTTGATGTGAAGTAAAAATCCCCAAGTTTTTTAAACAAAACAATCGTCAATGAAAGTAAACCACTCAAAATCAGCTGACTCATTTAAAACACTGCTTAATACAATGTAGCTGTGTGAATGTGTGTGTGTGTGTGTGTGTGTGTGTGTGAAATTATCCAACATTTAATAATTAAATGTAAAGTATTTGCATTTTTCACACTGTTCTAATCAAACAGCTGGATAAGAAGAAGCAGCAGTGAATTGCGAGTCTTGTAGTGTTTTGTAGCTGTCCCTTCCATGCATTCAATGTTTGCAGCATGAGGTCATACTGTATTACTCTATATGCAATACAGTACATTTCTGGAGGCCTAGAAAAATTGCAACGTTTCAACACTTGCCGTTGCCCTAGCTTTGTCTTCAATTTCTTTACCCGGTTGCTGTTGTTTAGCTCTTTGTCCAATAGAATTCCTTTAAAAAGTATTTTCCTTTGAATATGTTATGCATGGCAAAAGATACAATAACTTTTTGCTTCAGTGCCATTCCAGTGAACATTACTATATGTATAAAGTTATCATGTAAGTATAGTGATAAGAAGGCCTTTTGTCTGCTGTGCAATGACTAGGTTCAGACAAGTTGGGGCTGGTTTGAGTTGGTGTTGAAAGAAACCTAGATTTCACCCAAATGGTTTTAAACACTATCAGGGCTTGGTTTTAAAACATGGCGCATGCAGTAGACTATCATTTTACTTTTAGAATAACAAAATATTCGCCTGCACTCTTTGAAAATATAAATGTGAGTTAATCCATCAGTGTTGAATGTTCTTTTAGTTCTAAATGGATTCACCCACCCATGTGTTTATGATA
Source organism: Hippichthys cyanospilos (assembly GCF_059441005.1). NCBI lineage: Eukaryota > Metazoa > Chordata > Actinopteri > Syngnathiformes > Syngnathidae > Hippichthys > Hippichthys cyanospilos. The sequence continues at coordinate 15,106,839 of NC_142382.1, forward strand.
TTTACAAAGACTAGTTCAGACTGGTTTGACTGTAGTGTCTTAATGTAATCATGATATATAAAGTATCATGATATCAAGTTTAGGCAGATTCATCAATGGTTGACCATCAATGAGGTTAAAGTAGGGCTCACCCACATTAGGTCTTTTCTGTTTAAAAAAAAAGATATATATATATATATATATATATATATATATATATATATATATATATATATATATATATATATATATATATATACATACGTACCTCAACACCTGTACTAAATGAATATGACTCATTGTGACAACAAAGAGCACATCCATATGTTTTTTATAGCAACCCTCGCTAGGCTTTAAAACATTTGACATGTGGAAGATATCTATAAAGCAGATACTGTAACACCAGATATTAAGGTATAATAACCCAAATGTTTCAACATCATCAGCCCCCAATGTCGAAGTCCTTGCATAATGACCGCATTACACTAGATTGGCGCATATTAAAAAAAAAGAATATATAGAATAGTCTCAGTGCAATGACTTCAGATGTTTTCAGTTTAATTTTAAGAGAAATTATTTAGTTACTGTAGACTGGATGTGGACCAGATCAATAAAAGTCCAAAGACTTGCCCTAAGTATTCGGAGTGTGTTTGTGCAGTGTTTTTATATTCAACCAATGAAAATATTTGTGAGGTCGGACTAAAGCTAAAAGAATGTCTTGCTCATTTTCAGTTCTAGTTGGTCCAAAAAAAAATGTATGATTGTGTTAAGGTCTGGTTCTCAGGTGTTTCCACAACAAACTCCTCTCATCAAGTCTTTTAGCGTCTTGCTTTGTGTGTTGGCCCTCATACAGTACATGCTGAAACCAAAAAGTTCCTACGATTGACCAAAATACGGCGCTCCAGCTTATGAGTCAAATGGGTGAAGTGAGATAAAGTGAGGTGTGGTCAGTTCACCCAGCAGCTCAGCTGCGTAAAGAATGTAAATATGATATACGCTATCTCCTCTTCTGCTACTGATGTGCAAAACAAGACAGCACCCAGACAGACAGTTGTTGGTGTTATTTTTAAATTTTGCATATAAACATCTTAATGATAGAAATATGGTCTTCATGTCAGGTCTCACGCAGTCCTTGCATTCATATAGCAAGGCAATCCGCAATCATTGAGTCAACTGCTAATGGTCAAGGAAAAACAATCCGCCTCTGCCCCCTTGTGGAGAAAATACATTATTGCTGACTTGTTTTTGTTCTGATGAAGCTTTTTTTCTCTCCTCACATCTGTCTTGTTGAAAATAATTCCATAATAATAGCAAAATAATGTACAGTAGATGAACAGTAATGCTTTTTCACTTTAGTATTTTTTTATTATTATTTTAATCTATTACACCACTTTATTCTTGTGCAAATGTATTAAATCCTTTGTTTGATTGGGTCAATGTATCTTATGTATGTCCATACGGTATTTCCAGCCACATAAAAAACGCTCCTCATGCCTCACACACGAGCCAGAATGCGCAAAGGCCCTCTAATTACTCAGTGAATGTGGTACCCAACTTTGAACATGTTGCCCGCCAAGTGTCATATTGTCTCTCCGAAGAGAGTTGGATTTTTCTTTTGTACATTTGAACTCACCTCAAAGGCAGTGGCATGCTCTGCAAGTTAAAACAATGAAAAGTCAGTGAATATTGAGACACTAGCTTTTTTGTCATAGAGAATATAAATCATTATACAATAGCACATAGTAGTAGCAAAGCCTGAGTGAAATCTTTTGTAAAGACCCACTGAACAGTGGACTGTGAGAGGGGGAGAAAGCCAATGACCTCATATCCTTTTGCCCCCCCCCCCTTTTTTTTTGTTTCCCGCCTTGCTTTACCAGGAGCTACGACCAGATGAGTGTTTCGACTGCATACTCATTCCAGACTGAATCGGAATGGGACCTTCGTTCTGACTCCAACTCCATGATCTCCTTCAACATGACTCAGCAAGGAAGTCCCACCTCACCATCCAAGCACTTCAAGGTCAGTGTTGATTAATTAATGCAAATTCTTGGTGGTGGTCTTGAACTTTTAACTGTGCACCTCATGTACAGTACCTATCCTGCAAACCTCCTGTAATTTGCACAGTACTGTTTGAAGTTTAGTTTCTGAGTTTGACATCAATACATACTTGTAAGTATATTCTTTACATGTTCTGGTAGACAATATCCTTACTTATTACCTGGCTCAAAAATCACTCACTATTGGTCTTGCACAATTGCTCTTGTTCTTATTTAAAATCCCATCAGTTGAGTGAAATGAAGTATTGGTAAGTTAGGAGTTCATTTAGACTGCTTTGTGACTGTTGTTTCTAATATTTCGGTCAAACATTTCTTGCCATTTGCAAAACACAGTCCAGTTCAACCCTGCCCATCAGTCGTGAGTATTTGACGCCAATTAGAATATTTGTACCATCAATTAAGGTAAATAATAATCCGTTTTGTAATTTCAACTTCATCGGATGTGCACCTGATGATGAGACGTCGCAATTTTTCCATAGCATTTGTCAAAACTGCAGTAAATCAAATCCACACCTATTTCTAAGTTCCAGTTCTGCGTCTAGCTCTTTTCTGCCTGCAGGGGGCGCAAGTTAACATGTCGGGTAGCCAAACATAGTAGGCAGTGCAAGACATAATAGAAAGAGCATTATCCTGTAGGATGTCATTGTCCTTGGGCTATTTTTCTACCAGAAGCTGACAAACCTGCTCGCCCACCTTGTCCCATCTCTGCATGTGTGTCATGAAGAAGCCCATTTAAAAAAAAAAGTAATAACAATGATAATAATAATGATAATAATAATAATAATAATAATAATAATAATAATAATAATCAACATTTGAATGGACTCAAGCTTTACTTTGTACTAAAGTAATACTGATGTGTCCGAGGCTGTCTATTGCATATGACAGTGTAAGTGTGAGCTTTAGTGTGAATGTGAGTGTATGCACTCTTTTGCTGGTATAGGCTTTGGCTTACATAAAGAAGTTAGGCATAAAGTACTCTTCTGGGATTTACTTTGAACCTATCTTAGTAATTTTGTAGTTTTTTTGTTTGTTTGTTTGTTTGTTTTTTGCAAAGAGGGACAAGTAGCTGTAGTAAGACTTAAAAACTCACTGAACAGAAGATACAATTTGAAGGTTTCACCAAGTAGGATTACGTGAGTGGTCGTGTTTAGTGGCTGGTAAATGTGATACTGTGTGAGGAAAAAAGGAAATTCAAGATCTAACCGAGGCTACCCAGGTGTCGGTTTTATTCTGTTTAAACATAAACTGGAAATCCCAGCCATGAGCAGGTGCTTGTTTAGTCAAATAATGATAACATTTGACATTGTCTAAAGTTTTTTGCTCTGTTTGTTTAATTCCAGAAATATCAAAACAATTGTGTCACACACTGAGCAATTGGTGTTTGAATTAACTGTTAAAGGAGCAAGATCATGATTTTGTTGTGTTACTCCTTTTTGTAGTGGAAATAATGAAGTCCGTTCAGACGGAGGAAGGCTGGGCTTTGGCGCTTTTCCACACCCTTTTTAATGTTATCAAACTGTAAATGGCACGTTTGCCATGTGAGCCAATCCGTTTCATTTGTGCTTTGTGTCATGTTGCTGCATGGTCAAATGCAAATGACCATGCCCTCAAGACAGACACTTTGCTCACAAGCTCTCATGCTGCTTTTTGTCACGCGTATAGGGCAGGACTAACTCCATATTGAAATTATTTCAATGACAGCTGTTTTGGAGATTGTTTTAAAAGAGACTAGCTGTGCTGTTTCGATTTTTTCCTTCATCTTTCTGCAAGGAATGATTACAGCTTGTTAAATGGTATGTAACTTTTTGTTCCTTTCTTATTACACAGTCCACATTGGGTCAACTTGTGTGATTGTTAACTTTGCATTTTTATATATATTTATTTCTTTATTTCATTTTTTACTTGCCACTGAGGTTAGAGAGTCACGTAATTTCAATTCTCTGTCTGTCCTTGCACATGTGGTAGAATTGACAATAAAGCAAACTTTGACCTTTTTTTTTTTTTTTTATTGACCTACACTTGCGCTGCTCACGTATTGTTATGGTTGTCGTCCCTAACGTTAATATGCTTTAAAATGAAAGGCGCATAACCTAAACATGCACCTTCACAGTCTAATAATCTGTACTGTTACTCAGATAATGTTTATTGTAACGTACACTTACACAGCCATAAAGATATCTCGTTTGAATGTGTATTATCAAAATACTTTCAGTTTTGTGTGTAGAGCTGCACTTTGATATTAGACTGGGATTGTTTCCTTCGTACGTTGGTCAGGCGAGAACTTTTGTATTGAACTTTATTTTTCATCATCACTGAGTTAAATCATTCATCTTAATTCGACAATTGTCTTAAAATGTTGAGATTAATATTTTGGAGAAAATATATTCAAAATAAAGTACCACATTTTCCGCGCTATAAGGCGCACCGGATTATAAGGCGCACCCTCAATTAATGACCTATTTTGAAACTTTTTCCACATATAAGGTGCACTGGATTATAAGGCGCACCCTCAATTAATGACATATTTTAAAAAATTCAATTACTGACATATTTTAAAAAGTTTTCAATCAGAATATAGTAATACTCAAAGTAATAACAATAATAAGTCAAATAACTTTAAACTCTCAATAGCATAATAACTCAATGTCAATATGACCAACCTTGTTCAACTGTAAACACACAAAAGAAACAGGTAAAGCTTACTTTATCAGTTCATTCCCCATCTACGAATCCCAATCTCAATATTGATCCATATATAAGGCGCACCTGATTATAAGGCGCACCATCAGCTTTTTAAAAAAAATTAAGGCTTTTAGGTGCGCTTTATAGTGTGGAAAATACGGTAAAGGAATTCAGAAGTAACAAATTAAACATTGGCACTGTTTTTTAATTTGTTTTGTAATATTACATACATTTAAAAAAGAATATGGTTAAAAAAAAAAGGTGTCAATTTGGCACAACAACTCATGAACCCATAATTTGGAATTTATTACAGATTTGATTTTTGTGTGAGGTTAGTTACTAGACTTTACGCCGATCTGATGGGATTGATCTTGATTGGACAATACAGTATTTGGCATTTTATGCAAAATCTGTATTATTATTGTTATTATTGATAAATATTACATCAATATTTTTGTTGATACTATTTACACAGTATATGCAGTAAATAAACAACATTTAAAAAAACATATAGCTCTAGCTTGTGATTGGATTGCTGATTATTTTTAAACTGGTGGGTTGGCAATTGCAATCAGATCGAAGAATCTTGATCGTGTAAAGTCTATAAGTTACGTAGGAATATAAGTGACAACAGTGTGTGTGTTCCTACGCTCACAATATGGATATTCATCTTGTGTCTGTCCCTTGTCAGAATTCAGAGGAGAAAAAGGGTGTGCTGGATCGTCTTAGTCACTTCTTTAACCCCAAGAAGAGGAGGAGCCGAGGCAGCCACACTTCCGACACGTCTGTCAATGCGAGTTGTCCGGGTTCTCCAACATCACCCTTGTCTCCAAATTCTTCCTTGCGTAAACAAGAAGATGAGTCCAAGACTCCGACTCCCTCCCGAAAAGACGGCAAGCCAACCAAACTCGGCGTAAGAGTGGTGAGCAGAGAAACCCTCAGCCAAAGCTCCAGCCCCAGCGCCTCTAGTTTGGTCTCACTACTGACAGATGAGGCAGATGTTCCTTTTGCAGACTCCAACAGCAGCGGCTGTAGTAGTGTGAGGGAGGTTCCTGTGTGCAGGGTGAGCACCGCCGGTAGTCAAAGGAATTCAGGGAATGTGACCCCCACTGCTCTGGACTTTGCAAGCACCACTTTGCCATGTTCCGATTCAAATTCAGAGATAGGATTTGCAGAGTCAGTGGTAGAGGAGGTAAGCAAAAGGCTGCATGTGAATTTGGAAGATATCACTGTAAGGAAGGCAGAAAGTTTGACTGTGACTGGTTCTAATACCACACCCGACTTGCCAACACTTCAAATTCCCTTTCCAAGCAATTCTGCATCTCCAAAGTCACCTAACTTAACTTCTATAAGCTTAGCGACAACCAAAACATCAGTTAAAGTTGGAGAAAATGTCCACAGTACAATGTTAAAGGGAATAACATTGAGCTCTCAGTTACCCGCAACTAAACTCATTTCAACTGAAAAGGGTCCTCCAGATGTTGGCAAGGAAGATTCATCACAAAGCCATTCACCGGAAGAAGACAAAGTCCTACTTGTTGAATCTCCCACAAACCTATTCAGTGCTGTATTCGTTTATACTCACCTGGAAGGGGAGGAGAGAATTGGGAGGGAGGAAATGAGAGAGCATAGAGTGAAGGAGGAGGAGGACGAGGTTTTCATTCCACTTTCGCCTCCCCTGCTGGCCATACCTGTCACAGTATTTTCTGAGGATGACTCCATTACTCAGGAGAATACAGGCACCACTAGCAGCTTTCCAGAGTTGTCGTCATCTGTGCCAACTACTGTGGATTTGCAAATGACTTTACGGCAGCCAGAGGAGCCTGACACTGGCACAGACTCAAAGAAACACCCACTTAAGGAGAATCAAGGGTCAAAAGAAGCTTGTGTTACACGCAAGACAGTGAATCTGCCGTCAAAGCCCAAGGTTGTGGCCCATGAAGTGCACAGTAGCCCAGAGCTAAGTTCGGAAAGGAATAAGCAAGCAGAAGACGAGGGCACCACGGATACCAATTCAAAAACCTCTGAGCAGACAAAGAAGAATCTGTGAGTATCTGCATTTTTTTGAAAAGCTCCTTTAAATGGCGGAAATGAGAGCAGGTAAGTTCAACCTTCATGCAACCTGATCTTAAGATTCCCATGTGCCTTTGTACCACAGGAGAACAATACGCAGTAACTGAGGCACTGAAATATTTATATTGTGAGCATCTATTCACACAGAGTGAGACCATTTTTACAACAGTTGAAGCTAAAAGTAGCTCTGACCTTGTCATAATTATTATACTTTGCAACTTGAGTGTAAATCAGTCAGTCATTACAAAATTGATCATTACAAAACTTGCTGGACAACCCAGCCACAACTGCTGCACTCTTAGTTTGATGCATTAAAAAAATTTATATAACGAATGTGCACAGACATCAGACATTGATCCATCTTGATAGGTTTGCCTGAGGAATGCCTGGTTTATATACTGTACCTAGTAGGCGCCTGCAGAGCTGTTTTTTCACAAAGTTTGTCTTTAACTAGATTTCCAGTACAGTATATTCTTTGTGCCCCCAAACAAAATTCTGTGTCCAGAAAATGAATGAAAAACACCGTACTGTAACTACTTACAGTGACGCATGATGGTTGCAGTGTCGCGCTTTGTGTTTTGTTTTTTTCCCCTATACTATTTGAGTGGATATTGAAGTCCCCTAGAGTCTAGACTATGTTGCTTTTTGTAATGATGCATTTCCTTAAGTTACACATTTGCTATAGTTTGCTGTTTTTCTTGAATTACTCAGTGTTTTGTGGACGATCCTGGTGCTTTTCATTTAGTCTCGTAAATCATGTTGAACAAACCTCTAGAATAATGATTCATTTATTTTTCTCAGAAGAGAAGTCAAAGCTGTAATTGTGAGGGATATCAGTGATTTAAATTGACAGGAGGTATTACATTTGCACAAATGTACTCAGGAAAAGTAAATACATAGGTTTACACAATATTAATAAATGTAATGAAAACAAACAATCCTGACAGCCATTTATCGACACATTTAACATTATTGGGGGGTGGGGGTGGGGGAGGGTCAACATGGATGATTAGGATTTGTTAGTGAATCATTCGATTCAACCAATAAACGTAACCAAAATCAAAATAATAAATCTACCATGAATAAAATTAACCTCCCAAAGATCAACGAATGTATCGTCTTTGTGAAAACTCCCGTGTCCATTGTTGGCACTTGGCTCCCATGGTCTCCCACTTAATTTGAAAACTGAATTTATATCCTTATGTATCTAGTCATCATTATTTTGTCTGTCTTTTTAGATTGCTGCATCCTCAAAAACAGAATCCTGATGAAAACGGACATGCAGACACTACGCCACTCACATCATATGATGAAAGCAAAGACAGAAACACATCTGAACTTTTAATTGAGCAATATACTGTCTCTCTGACATCTGAAATTGAGGATATCCCTGCAACCGCTGATATGCACAAAGCGAAAATACAATCTGGGGCATCTGGAAAAGGAGGCAATGTCACTAGCCAGGCAATGGCCTCTAAAACAGGGGTTAAAGTTGCAGCTGAAAACCGGCGTACCATTGGAGGCGCCGCAAGACCCTCGGCAACAGCAGCAGGAGGCAAGGCCAAAAATGTGGTAACAAAAGCAAAGGGATCCACGGAGGACATTAAAGTTGCAACATCCAGTGATCTACCGCCACTAAGGCAACAAAGCAATGAGAAAACGGCATCTGTGATTACACCATTAAAAGACAAATCCACCAGTGGTCTCACAAAGTCTAAAATCCCCAAAAGGCAAATTTCAGATGCTGAAGTAAAATCACTAGAGTCAACAAATAAAACAACAGAATCTGATGGCTCTTCAGCAACTTCCAAAGCACAGAAAAGCCCCAAACTAGCTAATGAATCTTCAAAATCTTTAGTGTCAACCACCAAATGTGTCAGGAAATCAAGTTCTGAGGAAGGAAAGGAACTAGCTACTCGCTTAGCTGACATTTCTCCTACTAAAGCACTACGGCAGCCCGTGTCAGATACTTTGAAGGAGAAGCCAAAAGCTATCGATGAGGTTATTGAGCATACTAACTTAGTAAATGGGGTGCAAGAGGGACATTCCTACCAGGACAAACATGCTTCCTTAATAACTAAGAGCCGGCTGCCTGTATCATCTCCAACTAAAAAGTCGAACAATTACTTTTCTAAAACAGGTGAAACCAGCAACAGAAAAGTCACTGCTCAAGTCGACTCAGACAGACACAAACAAGCCCAGAAGTGCCCAGACCAGAAAGAAGCAGCACATGTGGAAAGAACTGCGAGAGAGATCCCTCCTCCCCCTGGAAGTCCCAAGAAAGGTATTAAAAAAAAACAAAAACAATAGTCTTTGAAGTGATACTTTACTTATTTATACATTTTCAGCAGTTTAACGGTTAATACTTTGTCTATAATTAATTGGCAAACTAATTATTTGTTATGTAAAATTAATACCTTTAATAATCCATTTTGCAACACCTCTTCGAATGAGTCCACCACAAAAAACACACAATATATGTTGCCAAAAGGTTACTACAGTACTTGCTCCTAAACTGCAAATTACTCGAGTTTTCTAACTCAAGATAAGAAGTTTATGAAATGCATGACAAGTGCAGTATTAGTAATACATTCTGACTTCAAACTTGGTGAAGTGATGGAGGAGGTCATGATATGTGATTTATTGATTTTCATATGTTTTTGTGTCCAACAGGAGGCATCCTATCTCTAAAACCGTTAAGTCACATATTTAAAACAAGACATCGCCATGAGACTGACTCTTCAGTTGTCACCAACCAAGATCAGGAAGTCAAACAAAACTTGAAGACTTCATCAAACCGTTCTCTTCCCCCATCTCCAAGCAAGCTCCCAACAAGAAGCCAGAGGGGCTCCACTATTATTAAATCAAAGAAAAGTCAAAGCACTTCAATCAGTGACTCATCAAATGTGTCTCTACCTAAAGAGGACAGTGTGCATTCAAACAGTAATACAGAGGCAGCTGTCCAATTTGCAGACAGTCTTGAGACAGATACTTCTAAAGACGGTACCTCTGTGGGTTCACCTCATGTTAAATCTGCATTTCACAAGGAAGAAGAACACAGTGTATCTCTCCCAAATCATTCTTGTGTCAGTGAAATGAAAGAGAAAACAGGAGCGCCACACAGGTTTGAAGAAGACCCAACTAGTCCTAATGGAAACATTTCCGAGGACCAAATATTCACAGAAAATATAACAGTGGTTACTGTAAAACCTGAACAAAATTTTAAGCCAGTAAATGATACAGGGGTAGCACAGACCAATGTCAGTTCTGAGACTAGTGAGCAGACAGAAGGGTATGAAGCCCAACAACAACCAATGTTAGAGCCTTCAACAAAAAATGCGTTTCATCTCAGTGACAGTACTGCACCGGTGCTGCAAACAGAGAATGTAAAGGATAAGGTACTTTCAGAGACAGTCCTACTCACAAACGAAACAAAACTGGTAAAGGGCACTTCAGAAGAAGATACAGTGGTGATGGCTCAGGATATTCTTGCAGCTCATGTAATGGATAGTTCTGTGAACACTGTCTATGGCAGCATCATTCATTGTGACAACATTATACCCTCTCAGCTGGAGGGCGCAGTCATTGAACCAGCTAAAGAAAATGCAAATATACCTCCTATTGAATCTGTTTCAGAAGACCATGATTTTAAGCTGAAAGTGGTTGTTTCAGCAACACCTTCAATTTCTTTAAACCCTGCTGATAAAATGAAGGATTCTGGAGCTGTTGAGGAACAAATCATAAGTGCAGTTCATGAAAATATGTTGACATATCCACTGTCCATAGATTCAGTAAAAACTGTTCCAGGAGAGGAGAAAAGTAAAGAGGAGGTTGGCAGGAACCCAACGGAGTCATTGGACACAGAGAATGAAGCTGTTTATGAAGCACCCAAGAATGTTGAAAGTCTGTCGGACAAAGAGACTCTTTCACAAATACAAGAGTCTGAAAGGGAGGAAAAAGAGTCAAAGTCAAATGAAAAGCTGAATGGCACAGCAGTGATGGGTAACAACTGCATCGGGAAGCTCAAGGCATTAAGCGCCGAAAGCAAATCTCAGAAAGACATCACCAAACTAAATGAATTACCTCACCTATCATCAGAAAATGAAAGTTTACTGTTGACTGCAGAAGAGAAAACACAAACTGTAAACAGCATAGAAAAGTCCAACAACAAAACACAGAAAGCAGAAGAAAGAACTGCAATCTGTGAAAGTCCAACTGAGTTGTTGGATTCTCAGGAAACAATTGAGGATTCTTTGAAGGCATGTACAACAAGTGCAGCTCAGAAATCCCAGCAGCCAACGAATATATCAATAATAAAAGAACTGGAACCCAAAGTAGCTCAAACTCAGGATGGGGTAAGCGGGAATAACAATGAAATTCAAGATGTACACAGTTGTACAAAAATAGGGAATCAAGGTGAAATCAAGACAGTTACCTTTACTAAAGCAGAAAGTGAAACTAATGCTTCAGCATTAAAATGTTTAGGCAATGGAAGTGCACACAACACTTCCAAGTCTGACGTTATTAACCAAAAAGCCAAGTGTGATGTTATTCACCAAAAAGACCAGGAGCCTGTTGGTATGCAATGTCAAAGTGTTGACAAACAGGATGAAATTGATGATCCTGCAAAGGCATTAAATGCTGAAAAAGCAGCTCATGCGAGTTCTCAAAAAGAAATAAATGATTCTCTAATTTGTTCACAAGGAAAAACACCAGCTGCCACAAATAATAATGAATTGTTGGATGCAATTGACAGTGCCGAACCCAGTGTTCAATGCATTCACGGGAAGATCAACAAACAGGATGAAAACACTCAGTGCACAGATTGCAAAGCGTCAAAAGTCAAACAAGAAAGTAAAGCAATAATGTCAACGGTAGACTCTATCGAGAACATGACCACAGGTTCTGAAATACCCACCAATGTGTCCACAAGCAAAAGAGGTGCTGCTAAGAATGACGTGAAGGAGACGGCAAATTTGAAAGAAGATGTTAAAATAATATCTAAGCAAAAAGATGAGCGGATGATCCCTGTGAAGCAAAAGTTAAAACCTAGGCAGATTAAAGAAGTAGATCAAAAAGGCTTGGCCACTGGTGGTTTTAATAGCTTAACTGATCAGAATGCCGACGATGCCAAAGAAAATAAAAAGACACATGACCTGCAAACCAATAAAGAAGCTAGAATCCTGACTACTCCCCAACAGCCAATAAAACCACCACTTAACAGTGTCTCCCCTCTTCCCGCTGCAGTGAAATCGTTGAGTCCACCTGCGGTTCTTCAGCTGAAGAAAGAGTCTCCATCTAGCTGGTTAGACGTGGAACATCTCAAACCCAAAAAGAACAACAGAAGAAAGAAACCGGACGCCTCAGCCAGCGAAGACGAATCGCTGGAACCCGATGAGTTGGAGGATTTCATCAAGAGCATTAAAGCTGGCGGCATTCCCTTCTCGCTGCCTCCTAAGAAGCACCCTCGTAAAAAGTCCCCATCTCCCCCTTTTGTTATGCCAGCCATTAGAGAGGATCATTTTGAGAAAACGTTTGATCCCGAAGAGTTTCAATTTGGCTTGAGAAAGAACAGCAAAGTTTTTAAAGACATTTCTCCAGCAATGATGTTAAAACAAAAAGCTGCTAACCGGCGAGGGCGGACCATGGAAAAGCATGAGCCAGTCAGCTCTATGGATGTGGGTAAAGACCAAAAGGAATTACTTAATGAGGAACTTGGAAAAACTGAAGTCAAAGAGGGGCCAAATATTGAGCAGAACAATGGAGAGGGGCCAGGCAAGCCGTCATCCCGATTAGAAAGGATATCCATCCTCTCTACCTTACTGAGTTACCCTCGATCCAGTAAGAGGAGCAAAGCGGAAGCAGCCGCTGACCAAAATAACACTTCGTCCAAACAACAGAAAAATGTGCCCTCGCCCGGAAAGCAGGAAGCCGTTGATGAAACTTTTCCTGAACACGAGTCAGATATGAAGGGTGTGACAGAGGGAGGTAGATCCTGCACTGTGGCTGTTTGTCAAGATGTCGCCAGTGAACCAACAGTTAGCCCCTCCCCCCCTTCTCTTCCCATCATTAAACAAATCAAACCGACTAAATGTTGGGAGGAAAACGTTGAGGACAGAGAAGAGTCTGAGACGGAGCAGGACTCCACAAAGGCACCTGAGACAAAACAGAATCCGGACGGACGTATTACAATGGACAATGCTGTATCGCCTAAAGTCAATAATGCTGAGCTACCTCCACCCACCAAATGCATCCCAAAGAATCCTTCAAAGAAAATCCCTAAGGTAAGCATTTGTTTTTCAAGTGGCATTCTTGCCTGCGGTTGCTTCAGATTGCTACAAACAAGAAGGAAAAATGCTTTTTGGTGTTTTATCAAAGTCAAACCATGAGGAGAATGTTACATCACAGAGACGTTTGACGTGAATATGATGTGTTGGATTTTTATCAACCTGGTAAAAATATATATTTTTTTTACATATCCTTGCAGACCCCTGTGGTTAAAGGGTTCCACAAAAGACCTGGAAAGGTACGACTGAATCTTACGTTAATACAATTGATCTTTACACGCATTTAAAGCAGTTCTGCTCAGATTGTAACATCACCTCTGTGCCCCGATCCAGCTTTTCATACACGAACATGACAACACTGATGGGGAAGTTTATGAAGTATGTAGTGACGTTGAGGATGCTACACAGATGAAACTCTCTCCCGTCATTTTGGTGCGAGTCATCAGAGGATGGTAAGCACGCTTTACTGATCCCAAGTACTGATGGATTTATTAAGCGTGGTGAGTTAGTCGTTGTGGAGTTACAGTACTCTTACTTTATTGTGTGAGGTACTTTTAGTTTCAGTTGGAGTAATGCAGAAAAATTACATTGCAGAACTCAATTCTTGTGACGTTAGAACATTATTATAACCTGTAATACAGATTTAATTGATTTGTTAATTATTTTCAAATTATATTAAATTGTGTACACTACAGACAAGATGTTTAATATTGTTTGTGTTGATCTGTATATACAATTTTAATTATTATGCAAATATTCACTAAATATAAGTTTTATATGAGCAATATTTCCCCGAAAGCTGAAATAGGGACATGTTTACTACTGTTTGACGTGACATTTCCTTTTAACAACACTCAATAAGTTGTTGAGCATTTGAATATTCCCCATGCCCAAGATGTCCAACTTCAGTCAGTCATTAGTGCAGTCCCTGTTTTTGGATTTTGCACTTCATAATGCATCCCACATTTTCCATGGGATCCAAGTCTTGCTGCTGGCAAGCCAGTCTAGTACTCACATTCTTATACCATGAAGCCACCCTTTTTGTTGTTTTTGTCACACGTGCAAAATGTGAAATGCCGTTGTCTTTCCAAGATAGGCAGGGATCTCCCTGAAAAAGGTGTTTATTGGATGGCAGTATACTGTACTGTATATTATTCCAAAACCTGTATCTACCTTTCAGCATTAATGGTACTCTCTCAGATGTCCAAGTGACCCATGCAAAGGGAACTAAAACAGATGCTCTCTTTTTAATTTTGCAATGTTAACAATATGGATGGCCTTTTACTCTCTGGGCCAGAGGACACAATGCTCCTGGCTTAAAAACCATAACAACAATAATAGTAATAATAATAAATGAAATCTGGACTCATCAGACCAAAGTACTTTTCCATCTTGTGTCAATCCAAATGAGCTCCAGCCCAAAAAAGCTGGCAATCTTCGTGGGTGTTGTTGTTTTATTGCTTTCCCTTTGCACAATAGAGTTTTAATTTGTATCTGTTGACACAGTAGCAAACTGTGGTAACTGACAAACGTTTTGAGAAGTCTTCTCTACCTTTATCCTATTTGCAATGATGCTGGTATTCAAGGCAGTTCAACCTGATAGATTGAAGGTCACACAGGATTTCTGTGTTGGTATTTTGGCCTTGCCACTTACAGTATGTGCAGACATTTCTCCAGCTCATCACTTAAAATATTGTCTATGTATCATTGATTGCTTTGAAATGCCTTTATTGAATTTACATTTTACACATCCCAAACTCCATAGTAATAGGGGTTTGTATCTCAAGTTTATGTACCCTCTTACTCTAATAATGTTGTTTTCTGTTTAGTTGGCTCCTGTATGAGCACAAGGGTTACCAGGGTCGTGTCATTGCACTGGAAGAAGGTCAAACGGATCATATAGTGAACATATGGGCTGATGATAGCGATCCGACAACTCTGGACGAGAAGGGTCAGCCTTTATCGACGACCTCCATGACCATCGGTTCTATTCGACTGGCTGTAAACGTATGTTGCTGCAGCAGTCTATATAATTTTCTCAATTACTTTTTGTGAATATGCAATGTGCAAGATTGAACAATTAGAGTTTATGGCTATCTACAGTGCATTTTACACCTTTAAACACATAAAAACATAGAAGTCAAAGTTGACAATGAGGATTTAGACTGCTGGAGTTCTTTTTTTTTTGTAAATTCTCCACGAAAAATATGTATTACCGTGTGTTTTACAGGACTATACCCAACCCAGAATTGACCTATTTACAGAAGTTAATGGTTTGGGAAGGGTGGCATCTTACTGTGACGACACAGTTGAAATTGACTCTTTTGGGATCCCCCAGAGCACTGGCTCCATCAAAGTCCACTCTGGAGTGTAAGTGGAAGTAGTTACTCATGTCTAATTAATGATGAGGTTTGTATATCTATTTTTTCTTCCCAATGACAAGTTAATACATTGAAAGTACTGCTAAGCAATCTTTAGTATCTCTAGTTTGAGCATGGGATCATTATTATGAAAAGATGATAATTATAATTAATAGGTGCTTTTTACTACCTCGTAATGACTGTTCTCTGCATTCATAAAACAAACGCCCACTTTCTCTCCCTGTGCCTGCATGTTTAGCTGGCTTGTGTACAGCGATCCTGGCTTTGGGGGTTTCGTAGGAGTGCTGGAAGTCGGCGAGTTCCCTTGTCCAGAGACCTGGGGATTTCCTCAGCCCTTTGTTGGCTCTCTCAGGCCCCTTCGAATAGTAAGTATGTACTGTGCGATAGGGAAAGGCCGATGATCAGTTATGATATTCTGCATTTTGATGAATAAAAGCATTTTGATGTATGGGAACTATAGTATATAGTGAATTTTCTCCAAACTTTAAAGATATTGTTCACTCTGAGAGCTCTCTACATTTTTTGTTGAAGTTTGTTTTGAAAATAAAACAAAATAAGTGAAATGTTTATATTCCTGGTGATTTGAATATTTGGAAAACTTTTTTTTTTACTGTAGAACACGAGGCATTTACTAGCTACCATTTACTTTAGTTTTAAACTAAACGTTTAAGACATGCTGATGATGCTAGGAGCTCCCTACAGTTTTTTCTTAGAATTTCAAAATGAAGATGAAAAAAGTTAGAGGAAAAAAATTAATGATTTTGCATTTGATCAAAATTAAGAGCTGGAGTTAGTTTTTTACTTTTTTTTTTTCTTTCGACTCAAAATGAGTATCTGCTCCAAATATCGGTTATTGGCCTCCTTGACCACTATCCCGTATCGGTATTAAATTATTAATGTGGTCTATCTTCTCTGTGCATGGTATCATCCTTATTCATTCATTTTTGTATTAACTCATTCCTATGGTCTCTGTCTGTCTTCACAGGGTGCAATAAAGGTGGAGCATCCTGACGAAGTAAAGGTTTGTGTTATAGTAGATCACATTGCATTAGATTTATTGTTTGTCAGTGCCAACACAGTGCCTGCGGACACCAGGTATCCCCCAAAGAGCACATGAGTAGCCCACAGGCCTGTTCTGCAAATAGTTTACAAGTGATAGAACACTGTGATTTTCTATCAATTTTACATACATTTACACACACAACACATATTTGGAACATTTGGTCCCCATTAACCGCGAAAAAACAACTGCCTGTGGTAGAAGTTCCGTAAAGTTCTACTCCAACGTTACTCATTGAAGGTCCAGGAAACAAATTGACAGGGCATTAAGTTGTATCGACGCAAAGACCCGTGCTCGCACACCCATTTGTTCATGAGTTCCTTCCTTTTTGTCAGGCACTTGTCTTTGAGAAGGCCAATTTTGAGGGAGAGTGTTTAGAGGTGGAAGGAGACTTGTACAACTTCAGCGAGGAAGCGGAAGGAGAACATGGCAGATCTGGTGCAAATAAGCATACAATCTCGACTGTGGGGTCGCTCAAGATACTTGGTGGTCTGTGAGTATTTGAGCTGATACACGCGTGGGTTGATGAGCCTGAGCTTGAAATCTCAAAAGTATTGTCTCTATGTTTTTGTTTGGCAGCTGGGTTGGCTATCACAAAGAAGACTTTGAGGGTCAGCAATACATCCTGGAGGAAGGGGAGTATTCTCATTGCAGTGATTGGGGCGGTTCCGAGGATGGCCTACTATCCCTTCGGCCCATTAGGACGGTAAGCTTGATTTTCTTCTTGACAACCTTTATCGGATGTTATATATGTTGTGAGAAAATGTCGGTGTCCTGCGGAAAAATATATTTTCAGGGTTTCCTGTCCCCGCACCTTAAATTGTTCAGTGAGCCCAACTTGGATGAACGAGGGCTCAGCGTGGATCTATTGGGCCCAGTCGTCAACATGGAGGACATTGGCCACGGCATAAAAACACAATCCATCAATGTTCTGAGCGGGGTGTAAGTCAGATGCTTCTCTTGAATGAATGTATGCATGTATGTACAGTATACAGTATATGACCAATATGTTTTGCTTTTCATTTGACTCTTTGCATTAAGCATCAAATTCCTCATTACCATTGTCCATTCCTCCCATTGCACTGACTGAGGCTCCATTTGGACTGAAATGGGCTGGAAAAAAGTAGATACTTTAGAGCTGGCTTTCAGAGAACTGAGAGACAACAAAAATATTCCAACATAAAATGTTGTGATTGTTTCATGCAGACACTTGCAGTTGTAGGTGTGCACCGCTCTTTTTGTAGCATGACTAAGAGTTTTGTCTTTGTTCAAACTCTTGACACACCTTGATTGTGCATACAAACAGCCCCGGGGATACAGTTCAAATTAAGCCAGCCAGACTGAACTCCCAGTCTACTTCATGATTTGAATACTTTTCATTTCCTGTGGATAGGTATTTGCATTGGTGACACTGTTGATGCTCACATATTTGGGCTTGAATCTTTTATGAGCAGACCATACTGTATTTGTGGAAATCATCTTAGGTTATTTGGTTTTGATTGATGCCTTCCTTCTTGATTGGATTTAGTATTTTTTTTTCTTCAGTATTTATTCAGTTAATCAGGTTGATGAACTGGATAGAGCCATAAATATTTTAGACAGATTCACCATCGTAAGCATATTTTAAACAGTTCCCCAAATCCTGTATACTTGTATTGATCACCAACCATGAATTTCACATTTAGTAATATAAAGAAATGCCTGCTCTCTTGGAAGGTTCAAGCCTGTTTAACTGAATTGTGTTGCCTTAAATATCTGACCTATCCTGTATATAGCCTATCCCTAAGGATGGGTGGTCGCCATGTAGCACTGCAAATTTTTATTAGTGAATTTGATTGGACATTGAATTTTTAAGTTTTATATCAGCACCATTTCAGTAGGGTTAACCTACTGACTTTATCATTAACATCTTTTCCATTGTGTTTTTCCTCTCTTTGTGACAGCTGGGTGGCATTCGAGAATCCTGCTTTTAGCGGCGAGCTCTACGTCTTGGAGAAAGGCCTGTATTTGTGTCCAGAAGACTGGGGTGCCCACAATTTCAAGATATCATCAATCCAGCCAATCTTCAATGTAATAATAATAAGAATAATTCAAATGTCCCGGTCAATTTATTTGTCAATTAATTTGTTCAGAACCATCATTTAGATTCCTGCTTTTCCTATTTTACAGGAAACATTGTTGGAATCTCAGTTCAAGGTATGTCGTAGAATCACTTCTCCTGTCTAATATATGGACAAAAGTATTTTATTGTACAAAATGTTGGAGTGGAACAGTAGTAATATGTGTCCATTCATCCAAAAGAACGCTTGTGATGTCTGAGGTCATAGATTTTGGTCAAGGGGGCATGGCTCACAGTCGCCACTTCTGTACTGGGCCTCAGACATTCTGGAACAAACAGAGTTCACAGAGTGGAAAGCAAATTCAAAATGTCCAAAATGTCACGCTGAGATCAAGAAATCAATCGAGCAAATGTCAAAACCCTTAACTTTTCCCGCAGATGCACGAACCACGCCACATCGCGCGGCAACAGTTTTGATCTAATATGTATCTGAGATGTCACAGCTCGAATGTATGTCCTAAGCTGAAAAATGTTTGCTGTATTGCTCTCCAGGTGAAGCTGTTCTCTGAGGCCAACTTTAAGGGTGAACTGGTTGTTTTGGAGGACAGTGCAGCAGCTTTGGATGAGGACTTTGTGCCCAGGTCCTGTAAAGTGTTATCTGGCAGGTACAGGAGCCACAGCCAAACTGACTTTCACTTCTACAGCAAATTGTTTCTTACTTTTATAAGGATATGTGTGTATACTGAAATATTGAAGGTGTTACTGCCATTCCAGTTAAAATGATGCTCTGACATCAATAGCCATTAATGGCAGTGAATGAGGTAATGAGCACACATACACAATGTGACAACTACATTTGGGGGCAATCCTAGTATTAAATGTGACCAAATAAGAAATGTACATAATAATAATGTGTCATTTATTTGTTAGCTGGCTCGCATATGAAGGCGAAAACTTTGCTGACAACGTGTACTCACTGGAGGAAGGAGAATATCCTGACACCGAGTTCATGGGCTTCCCGTCCTCTGATGTGAGGATCCGTTCCATGCAAATCGTTGGCCATGTAAGTGCTTTGTGTACATATTTGTGCAATAGGTAAGTTGCATGTTACATCCGAGTAATACATTTGTCTGCTTTCTCTGCTTATAGGAGTTGTCTCTACCCTCCCTCTTGCTATTTAGCAAGGTGGGTTGCACTGGTCGCAGGGTGGTGCTGTCGGGTGGGACTGTTAACCTGCACCAAGCAGGCTTTTCTGCTCACGTGCGCTCTCTAACGGTGGAAGGAGGAAAGTACGTACAGTACTTTGTACCTATGCCTGTAACGTCACATAGGTTGATATTGATTTGAATTGCTGGGTTTTTTGTTCAGCTCCCTGTCGATACCACGATACCCTATTTTTGGGCAACAATTGTAATGATTGTGTAAGCTTAAATGTAATGAAATTTGACATAACCGAACCCTATTCTTTTTGAATGGTTCAAATGTATTCTTCAAAATCTTGAAAGGAGGCTGAATACACAAATCCAAATTCAAGGGCTTAAGTGGACGAAAATGTTCAAAAGTCTTAAATTGTCAAAAACGAAAGTTACGATTATAAGTTTGTAAAATCTTTAAACATATATAAAAAAAAAACTATATATAGGTAATTATATAATTATCAGAGCCAACAAAGAACATGTTGAAGTACCAGATCAAATGTCTAAGATCAGATGCATGTTATTTACAGTGCAGTGTCTTACAAAAAGCTTCTCAATTATTTTTTTTTTTTTTTGCGAAATTGAAACCTTTGTAACATTAAGAGAGAAAAAACAATAGAAATCAACTTTCAACACAGGTTAACTTGACTTTTTACAGGGTTTATACGAGTACAGGTTATAAGGTTAGCCTAAAAGAGAAAAAACTTGCAAAGTGCCTGAAATAGAAAAAAAGGCAATCCTTATTTGAACTAGAAATAAATATAATGACAATTTAATCATATTAAATCAATTAATAATAATAATTATAAGTTGATCTGGAACATTATCACTGGAGCACCAATATCTTAAACATTTAAACCTGAAGAAAACGGTATTAAACCTTTTGCAGATTTTTTTTCATCACATTAATCATCAATGAGATTTAGAAAAAAAACGTTGACCCACACTTATTTTTTGAAGGACTGCTGTTTTTGAACAAGAGAATGAGAACGTTGTAAAGTTGCTCTTCAATTCAGTGTCAAATGAAATTTAAAAGTTTGAAGAAATCTTCTATATATGTTGCTTTTACTAGCTGTTAAAAACCTGTTTTGACTTTACCCCTTAAAACCTCCGATTATAAGTTTCCAAGAGCAATTTTAAACAATGTGAAAGTGAACAAAGAGCACAAGTCTCTGCAGATCGCCCTCACACTTCAAAGGTTGTAACGGATCCTGAAGAAATTCCTTTACGAGGTGTTAGCTGAGGTCACATCTTATCAAGAACCGTAATTGTGCCAAACACCAAAGGGGCTCAACTATATCTAGCCTTTTTCACTTGACGTTCATTTTTCTCACATTGTCTCATAATTCCAATGGGCCCCCTCTTAGGTGGGTGTTGTATGAAGGCGGCAGCTACCGCGGTCGGCAGGTTCTGCTCCACCCGGGCCAAATCGTTGACTGGTGCAAGTTCAGCGGATGGAAGGGCATCGGGTCGCTGCGGCCGTTGCCGCAGGTAGCGAGGGATCTTCCGTCAACAAAACCATGCAAAGTTGCATCCTTCCTCAAAACTAACCAAGTGCCGTTGATGTGTCGCCCCAACAGAAACAGATCGGCGTTCGTTTACGGAACAAGGAGACGGGATGTCTGATGTCATTGACGGGGGCGCTGGAGGACGTCCAGCTGATGAGGGTGCATGCTGTGGAAGACGCCGGCGGCATAGAGCAACTCTGGCTCTATCGAGACGGGCAGCTTTCCTGCAAGGTAAGCGTGTGCACGTGCTCAGTGGGCTTAAATGAAGTGCGTGCTTATGTCCGTGTCTCCAGGAGGCCGGCTTGGCCAAATTGCAACTTCAAATGTCTTAGTATTTACTTTTAATCATAAAATATTTCAAGTTTTTCATATATAAAAAAAATGCAGGTCATTTTTACTTTACAAAAGAATCTCGCAGTCCAGATTAAACCTATTTGCCGGCCTTATGTTTGACACCCCTGCTTTAGCCAAACCTTTACCTGTATAAATGCTTTAAAAAAACAAGTTTTTTTTTATTGCTTTTTCCTCGTATCAATCTTAAAGAAGATACAGTTTTAGGAATACTATTACAGTTTTGTAGATAATCGTATTTATGGTCGGCATGGCAAGTAGGGAAACGCTTTCTTTTTCCAGGCAGGGGCTTTGCAAACTATGCCATAATGTAATCGAGGCATTTTTTTATCCAAAGTACCTTGGTTTTCACTATTTTTATAACCCAGTTAGATCTGTTGCATACGTCAGTTGGATGCTTGCACAAAAAATAAATGCTCTGTAAAGGAATGTTTACTGCACCTTATTTTCCTCTTTTTAACACATGACGAATTTCAAATGAAATCATCTTTTCCTCCCCAGGTTTGAGCAAGCAAATTCGGAATGTGTGAGAAGCATGAAAGTAATCCAGTCTCAACCATAACTTTGAAAACAGAGGTACCCAAGTTTGGTCCTTGGAGAGCCTCTAACCTGTTTTCAGTGTTGCGTGTCAGTTGAGCAGAATCATTGTCAGGTTTCTGTAAATCTTGCTGATGAACTGATCGCATGAATCAACAAATTTTCATCAAAAACTGTCTCGATCGGGGCTCCCGAGGACCGGACTAGGGCATCTCTGTCCTAAGGTGTTGGGCTTGAACTTGCTCTGCTTCTCCAAATCAAATTGAGACAAATGCTCAATTTTTGTCAATCGTTTTTCTGGGAGGTGTAGAGGAGCGAGGACCCCCCTCCCCGCCACTCCCCCCAAAAAACTAACCCACGTGCACTCCCGTCGTGTGTGCTTCCAGCTGGCCGAGGACTGTCGCCTGCAGACGGCAGGTGACATGGTGATGGCAGGCAGCCGACTTTGTGTGTCTCCAGAGGGAGGAAAAGACAACCAGCTGTGGGACATAACCTCAGATGGATTGGTGCATTGCCACTTCCAACCTGGCCTGGTCCTCGAAGTCAAAGGTCAGATTTCCCTGTCTGGGGTTCACCCTATTATTCAACCAGAGTAAACTATCAACCAGTCAATGAATTGAAAATATTCCTATTATGGGAATGAATGGAAACACAAATAATATGATCCGGAATGTCGTTTATAAAATATGTGTGTAGAAACAGGCTCACTCCAAGACAGAACTAAAGATTGCGGTCTTTATCACAGGAGGTCAGCAGTACGACAAGAACCTAGTGATCCTCAACACGTTGGAGGAGGGAAACCCAAACCAAAGATGGACGCTGGAGATTCTGTGAGCGGCCGGCCCTCAGACGCACCTCTTCTGATGGAGCGCACGCCACTCAGACAAGCCCTGAGTGGGACTTTGCACAAAACACTGCACTCTTGTAGCATTTGGACCTTTGTGGAGGAGGGTCATTATCTTCTGATTATAGCGTAATCATGAACAATTGCATTTTCGCTCATGTGGTTGTATTTTATAACCAAGAAACATGTTATTTATCTAGCTGAATTCCCTTTGTATATAGTATGATGTTGCTTGTCAGCCCGTTCCGTGCTGCAACTCTCTCCACTTTCTGGTACGTGATGTCTTCACTGCACGGTGTCTGTTTCCTCGTTTCGTGTTGGACACAATGAAGTCTAAACTCCAAAGATATATTTTATTGACATGTCACTGCTGTCGGTATTAATACTGTAAAGTTTTGCAATGTTGTCAGAGTAACACTGAAATGCGGTTTGTGTTTTTTTAGATTGTATATTTGAAATCAGACAATTTTGGAATCGTTTGTAAATATGTAAACATAAAAGAGAGAAATCTTTTGTTTATCATTTCAAGCAACACATTTGGGTTTTCAAATATTAAACAGTTTGTCGCCGTGACAGTAAACAATTTTAAAGTCAAGTGTAAAGCTGCACTGGTTCAAGAGTTGATTTTTGGGCTCGTCCTGTAGAACAGTTTGAACTTTGGCCCCAATAAAATGAAACTATATTTTCCCATATTGATTAAAATCTGGCTTTTTGATCATTGGCTTCAATGGCCGGTAACTGCATTTCCTTCCTTCAGGCGGAACAATTACAGTATATTCTAACATGACTATCTTTGAGACCACAATTTCACTAGTAGCCTGTAGCAGTGAACGGTGCGGGGATAGTTACAAGTTAGTACCAGAAAGTTCCATTTTTCTACCTCATGCAACTACTCAGAAAGAATTATCTGGATAACTGAATCAAGCTTTCTTTTCCATTCCAAACAGAAGAAAACCTTTCAAACATTTGCTCAAAATGTTTTTTTTTTTAATACAAACTGTATCAGCTGTTGTTAAAAACACATTTATTTCAATTTGAAGAAACTCAAATGTTCTCCAGCATTTACAGTAATAGGCATAAATAACCTTTACATAACCGTTGACTAAATTTCTTCTGTCCCATTGCTGACCTGGACCACAGTCTTTCCTCGGGCATGACCCTTCTCCACCTTCTCCAAGGCTTGTGGAACCTGCGCAAAGCTGAAGGTTTCTTCCACAACCGCATGGATCTGCAAACAAGGAAAAGGAGTTGTAAAGTCAACTGATGCATTTTACAGGACTCTGTAAACATAACCAAAACGTGTTTCGTGTCAGTCCTTAGGTCCAAAGGTGAGTGTGAATGGTTGTGGCCTGTGACTGACTGACGTGGTAAATTCATGAAATAAAATATGGTCATTCGCATATTTATACTCCTCTGAATTAATGTGAATGCGTGTCAAGACTAAAAACACCACCGTTGGTGAGCGGTGATTTTATAAGAAGGAAGCCACAATGCAAGTGAAGCATAGCATACCTGCCCTGCATCTACCATCTCCCTTATTTCATCCAGCGCTAGACCGCTCGGTGAAAAGAATCCCCAACGGTAGTGGACTCCGTTAACAAGGTGCTGAAAGAGAGCAGAGTAAGCAAATGTTATTGTACAAGTCTGTTCAAGTTACTAAACGTTGGCGTCAGAAGGTTAGTATGTTCAAAGAGAACGAAACTGATTGGCCCATTACTCTGGTGAGGCCATTGTGGTCATTTTTGTTCCCAAATTTATCTTTTTTTCTCAGTTGCGGTTCAAGTAAGCCAAAAATGTTTTTTCAAAATGGTCTGCTCCAAGTTGAATATGCAACATAATTATCAGTCTAAGACACACAATCCCAAACTTAGTGTTAGTGTTGATTATACTGAATCTACTTGATCAGAACTTTTGTACAAAATTAAAAAAAAAAAAAAAATACAGTGGCATTTTAGGTTTGTTTCAAATACAAGGTATTGGTATATGGAGAAATGAGAATCTTAGAGGCATTTATGTAATAGCTCATAATTTGTCACTGTTTAAATGGAAATAATTTCAGATGAACGTGAAAATCATTTAATATAGACAAAAACATTATTGACAAATATGTACGTATAGCCATCACAGTGCTCTAAAAAAAAAATAGAACTTTTCTGCCGGTCAAAATAGATCTGGAAGACGGAAGCCATACCTAATCAATTTAACATATACAATGATATCGATTTAGACACCAAGTTAATGATTGTATGCATCAAAGGGTCAACTTTGGGGACGGCCATTTTTAAAATGGTGTCAGAGAACAAGGTTGGGCAGTAACTAATACATTAACAATTAATAAATTAAGTTTGATTTCAGTAATTACTTTTTGCACTAACTTAATTTAAATCATATTTCTGACATGTCAGCTGTCTCTGCACTGCACCAAAATGCCACACGAGGGCGCCAAAGTAAAACATGGCTGAACAAGTACCACTTTCAAAACGATTTCGACAGTACTTAAAGGTAGGTCAGTGTTTCTGATTGATTAGTTTAGAAGTCGCATATTGAAAACAGCCCTTGATTTCAGAACAAAATAGAGTCTTTTTTTCCCCGTACCTTGAGGGCCTTACTGGCTACAGTGACAGCGGTCTTTAGCATTCCATCAGCAATCCCCAGGGAGTCTGTGTTTTGGAGAAAGGGCGTAACTAGGGTGACGTACTTGGCGCCGCTCCACGGCTTGAGCAGATTCAGTGCCCAGCGTTCTGTGCTGCCACCGATGTTATCCAGGACCAGGTCAAACCTTCATGAGGAGGAGGAGGAGGATGGTGGGAGTCAAACGAGACATCAGTTACGCCACCAAAGGATATTTTGAGGTTAGGAGAAGGGTGAACAAGAATCAGCTCATCAACAGGTTCTGCAGAAGCCTAATGAAGATCCTCCTCATTTCAAAACTGCGTAGTGTAAAAGTACATCAAGGGGTATAGTGTGTAGAATTTTGAGGTAAAAGATTCATTTAACCCCGGGGGGGGGGAAATTGAAAAAGAGAAATACAGTATCAGATTGTATTTTTAGGCCAGATTGCCCCCGTACAACACATAAGAGAAAATGCAGGCTTGTTCTTACTTGTCCAGGGCAGCGAGCGGCACCTCAACAGGTCCGGCCGTGTAGTCCACCACATGGTCAGCTCCTAGCCCCCTGACAAAATTCTCAGCATTCTGGGAACATGTTACGGTCACATGGGCTCCCCACGCTTTTAGCATCTTAAAAACAAGAATGTCAGGATTATTTCAAAGCACATTAAGATAAGTGTGAGACTTTGCACATACTGTATACCTGGATGGCAAATGTTCCTACGCCTCCAGACCCTCCAAGGATCAAAACACTGGGAGAAAGAAGAAGAGAGAATGTGAGTGTGTGTTCTTGTTTTTGTGCATGTGTGAGCTCATTGACTCACCGTTTCTTTGCACAGTTGTCCTTTGTGAGCCCGCCGGTGTTGACGAGCGCCGACCACGCCGTGGTGGCCACGTAAGGGATGGCTGCAGCCTCTGTGTGGCTTAGTGACTTTGGTTTAAGGGACACCTGAGTGCGAAAGTACAAACGCGTATGCATCATCCTTCACAAGCAAACTCCTCCTTCTGAAATGTATTGCGTCATAAAATTCTTACCTCATTGGCGCTCAGCACAACAAACTCAGCCAAGCTTCCCTGCCTCCACGGTGGGATGGCAGCCCAAACCTGATGAACACGCACAGCCTCGAGGTTTATTTTGACTCCATGAAAAATAATCTGTTTTATTGTTTGTTGATGTCACTTACTGTAAGTGTGTTGAATGTATGACTGAAAGATGTACTGCTGCTGCTATAACATCTTAATTTCCTGCAAAGGATGAATAGGTCTATCTATCTATCTATCTATCTATCTATCTATCTATCTATCTATCTATCTATCTATCTATCTATCTATCTATCTATCTATCTATCTATCTATCTATCTATCTATCTATCTATCTAATCTAATCTATAAAAATCTAATCTATAAAAATCTAATCTATGAAAGGAGTAGCCTTTTAGGGCATCTTAGTCAAGAATTATGCTGTTACACACTCCACATCAGCCAATGTGTTAGGTGGTCATGTCAACCAATGGAAAGGATTTCACTTTTAATTTACTTATGTTAACATCCAGGACCCCTCGCCGCACTAACCAGCAGCAGCACACGGGGTGGATTTTTGCTTTGAGTAAACTTTTAAATGTATCCATGTGACCCATGACATGCTAGGTAGCTAGCGGTCCAGTGTCCAAGTTTTCAAAGTCCCTCCGTGCCAGCATGACGTAAGAGACCAAAGAGCAAAGAAACTGCCTAGATGGCCTTCATTGGTTGATTGCTTTTCAGTTTAATATAATGCTCATTAGCGCGATAAAATGTGCACAAAAATTTCCTCATTGACAACAATATGCTGTGACCCATATGCATTGAATGGGCAAATTCTGATTTGGTGGTGAGTTCCAATACCCGATTGGATATTCAACATGGGTCAGCACGTATTGTTATAGTGATAAGCAGTACTAGTTATTGGTTTAGTGCAAATGATCACATCATATAACTCATGAAAAATAAAATTTCGCCGGTTTTCTGAGTTTGTTCTGTGAAGTTTTCAACTTGAGTTTTCAACTTGAACCACGATTGCTTGTTACATGAGCAACTGTGATGCCAATTTCAATTGATACCAGGTGGCCATCTAGAGATGAATAAAACTGGCAGTTTGTTGCAATAATAATCAGAATGCCGTTTAGACTGGTGAAGGTGTATAGAACCTATTTTATTTTTTTATACTTAACGTCTTACAATGGAGATTTCAAAATATTAGCCAATTACAGTTTAGCGTATGTACAATACTTTAAAAAATGTGTGTTTACCTCATCCCTTTCTTGGAAGTATTTTACATCCAGGCCACACTCCATGACAACCCCAGACACATCCCTCCCCAGGGTGAGTGGGAACTCACTGTCTTTCTGTTTAATGTTCAGAGGGTCTCTCTTCACCGACATGGTTGCAGCACCATAACCACCTGGCACAATGAATGGAGTCATTATTGTACACAGTTTGACAGTTTCAATACAACCTCAAATTGACTTTTGTGTGACTTGAATTGGATTATACAACTCCTCTCTGAGATATAATGCTATTTAGAACATTAAAAAAACAGTGACAGGCATGTTCGGAGTGCATTTCTACTATTGTTGTAATATGGATGCATTCATACAGCATGTGGCTTCATCTGTGCAAATCCCATTGCAGAGAAAGGGAGTGCAATCTGTATTTAGGTAAAAGCACAAATATTTCAGTGTAAAAAGAGGTAAAAGTGCTGATTTAACATCATTGAGGGGAAAGTGAAAAAACAGACTGAAAAGTACTTGAGGGCACAAGTAAAAAGTAAATATAAATGTTTTGTTGCAAGCTGTAAACAAAGCTTATTCTGATAACGTGGTTCAATGAAGAATAAAGAAAACATCTCGGCACGTACGTTTTTTTTAACTAAACAGAAAAAATAAATTAGCTGACTTAACAACAGAAAAATATACACTTTACTTTTTACTTAAAATTCGTTTTACTCGCCTCTCATGCTGACGTCAATTGGGTTCAGTCCTGCTGCAAACACTTTGACAATAACCTCATTGGGGTAGTTGATGACGGGGAAGTTGGCATTCTTGGTGAACCGCAAAACATCATTGCCTCCGTATTTATCAATCACCCATGCGGGCATGACACTTCTGTAGCTGCTCGAGGTGTTGAAAAATCGGGAAAATGATCTTCTTGAACAGCTACGTTGAAATAACCACTTTCTAGCCACCACACGTCTAATAGATGCCATCTCTGGATAATTTAATTATTAACAAATTAAACTAGCGTTTGCACCCCTGTAAGAAAATATACGGTTAAACCCGCAAGCCATCACTACGCTGACATATTAAGATTTCTAAAAGCACGCCTACTTTCTGATTTAAAACACGTTCTCTCTTTTAATTATCATACTAACAAATGTGGATTTTTTTTTGTCCTTCCAAAACGAAATGCGTCTCTTGAACGTACAACCAGAAATGAGGAAGTTACAACGTCAGCCAATCAGAGCTAGGTTTGCTCCAAGCGTAACCCAATGAAACGCGGCGTTCTTATGGAACTACAATTTCCCAAACAAAAATGGCAGCCTTCATATACTGCACACCGTTGTGAAGGTTGACTGCTAAATCCTGAGTATCCTTTCGCAAATATGCTCCACCTCACTATACGAGAGGTGAGTAACACTTGTGTGTCAAATCTAACATGATAGTAAATGAACGTTGACCGCATAACTATCTGTACATATTAGTAGCTATAAATACTTAGAAATATGAAGGTTCTCAATGTTTAGCGTGTCAAATTTTCGCTGTAATATTGCGACCTAAATTTGATCAGAAGCAGCACGCAAGCTATGGATGTACTATTTGATTTTCCAGGTGTCCCTCGCATTTAGAGAAGGAAAGATCTCTCCAACTGAGCTGTGTAGAAAGTGTTTGAACCGCATCAAGCAGATCCAGCATCTAAATGCTTACATCACAGTGACAGAGGAGCTAGCCTTGAAGCAGGCTCGTGAAGCAGAGACCAGACTGCTACAAGGTGAAAGAAACATTGCCGCCTGTTAAAATGTAGCGCACCCCACATCCTACAACAATCTTTTCTGATCTACTGCAGGTGCCCCTAAAGGTCCTCTGGATGGAATCCCTTTTGCAGTCAAAGACAACTTTTGCACAAGGAACATCAGGACCACATGTGCTTCAAGGATGCTTCAAGGTATGCCTTGCAAATTTCGTGTTCATTTAAAACTATAAACAAGCTGTGTTGATTACATACTGTAATGCTGCTTGTTACAGAGTACACGCCACCATACAGTGCCACAGTAGTCCAGAAGCTCATTGACCAAGGAGCTGTTCTTCTTGGGAAGACCAACATGGATGAGTTTGCAATGGGGTCTGTTTATTTGTTTCTTTTAAAGCCACTTAAAGAAAATGAGGCAAATGAGTCACAAGTGTCAAGTGTTTTCCTTCTTTGTCTTTCAGTTCAGGCAGTACTGATGGTGCATTTGGACCGGTGAAGAATCCGTGGAGCTACGCCACTTCCTACTGTGAGCGGACAGGAACGGTACCTGACTCTGACTGGGTTATCTCTGGAGGAAGCTCAGGAGGAAGCGCAGCAGCTGTGGCTTCACAAACAAGTTATCTGTGAGGCCTCACCTAATTCAATCTCAAGGGTTCCTAAGTGAAAAAGAATGTGTGCATGGCTTGTAATACTGTTTTCATGGTAGCGCCTTGGGGTCGGACACAGGAGGTTCGACGCGCAACCCAGGCGCGTTGTGTGGGGTTGTGGCTTTGAAGCCGACATACGGACTGCTGTCGAGACATGGCCTCATACCGCTGGTCAACTCCTGTGATGTTCCAGGCATTTTGACGCGGAACGCCAGCGACGCAGCCATTGTTCTAGGTACGTTTTGCCTCCAAATGTTTTTTAATCCATAAAATCAGATGCCTTAGTAACCAGTTTTACATCAAAGTCTCTTCACAATTTAACAAGAAATTCTGCAAAAATAATCAATTTTATATTTGGGTAGATAGTGAAAATGTACTGTTTCATAGTTGTTTGATTTCATACATCCGAGGGCAGTCCAAAGACCAAACATTTGTATACTTTTTACAATTTTATGACCCATTCTGGCAAAAGCATTCTCATGTCGGCAGATGAAATTTCATGTAAATGACAAATTTATATCCCGTGTACAAAAGTATCAGATGATGAGGTTTCTCCAAAAATACCCTCCTGAAAATCTACTATTTTCACAAAAGATCGAAATTGTAATTGAAGAGTATGAAAATAAAAGAAAGGCTTAGCAAACGATGTGCTGATGTGATTTTAATGTGACTTGTTTGTTTGGTCGCCTAAACTATATTAATATAGAACAAAATTAAGTGAGATCTTGCAGCATGTTTTTTGTTTTTATTGATGTCCTTTTACAAAGGAATCACAACTAAAAATGAAAAACAGGTTGTCACGTGTTACTGTTTTGAGCAGGGGCATCGGGTGTTCCTCAAATATTTTTATTTTTATCATTCAAATGAAGTGATTTTTATAAAGCTTTCTGAAGTAGACAAAATTATTGCCAATATCTGCCAATATCTTGCCAACTTTACTTGAGTACACAACCATGCAATAGTTTCGGGTGAGCATGTGATACTATCTGGTGCGCACACGATACTATCTGGTGAGCACGCGATACTATCTGGTGAGCACGCGATACAATCTGGTGAGCACGCAATACTATCTGGTGAGCACGCGATACTACCTGGTGAGCATGCGATACTATCTGTTTTTTTTTTTTGTTGTTTTTTTTTGCATGTCCCCTTAGGGGCTCCTTTTTTTTTCGCATGTCCCTTTAGGGCAGGCATGTCCAAACCCGGTCCTCGAGGGCCACCTATCCTGCATGTTTTTGATGTTTCCGTCATCCAATGCAGCTGATTCAAATGATCAGGTTTGTTGTTAGGCTTCCGCTGACCTTGCTGATGAGCTGATCATTTGAATCAGGTGTGGTAGGAGGACAGAAACCTCTAAAACATGCCGGATAGGCGGCTCTCGAGGACTGGGTATGGACATGCCTGCTTTAGGGGCTCCGTACTAAAGAGCACAGTGACCTTCATTGTTCATAAATGGAAGATGGTTGGAACCACCAGGACTTTTCCTAGAGCTGGCCGTCCTTATGAACTGAGCGATAGGGTCGTAGACAGGGAGGCGACCAAGAATCCGAAGGTCACTCTGTCAGTACTCCAGTGTTCCTCTGTGGAGAGAGTAGAGCATTCCAGAAGGACAACCATATCTGCAGCAATCCACCAATCAGATCTGTAATATAAAGTGGCCAGACGAAAGCCCATTCTTAGTAAAAAAGAACATGGCAGCGCATCTAAAACTTGTGAAAGGCACCTGAATGACTCAAACCATGAAAAATAAAATTATCTGGTCTAATGAGACAAAGATCGAGCTCTTTGGTGTGACTGCCACACAACAGGCACCGCTCATTACCAGGTCAATTCCATCACTATAGTGAAGCATGGAGGTGGCAGCATCATGCCACGTTTTTCAGCACCAGGAATGGGCAGACTTGTCATGATAGAAAGAAACATGAATGCAGCAACATACAGACATATCATGTATGAAAACCTGCCCCATAGTGATTTTGACCTCACACTAGTTTGAAAGTTTAAATTTTTCAGCAGGATAGCGCTTAGACAAGATCTCAATGTATTTGTTTTAGACCCACTTTGCGAATGTCTTGGAGTGGCCCAGCCAGAGCCCATTCTTAAGTCTAATTGAACATCTCCGGAAAGATCTGAAAATGGCTGTGCACTGATGTCTTCTATCCAACGTGTTGGAGCTTGAGAATTACAGCAAGAATTGCAGAACTGGGGCAGTGTATTCAAAAACACTTTGAGGCTGTAATTGCTGCCAAAGGTGGATCTTAAAAAAAATGCCATGTCGTAATGGTGTATTGTGTGTAGAATTTTGAGGTAAGAGATTAATGCAGTTTGAAATGAGGCTATAATGTGACAAAATGTGGAAAAAGTTAAGTGTGTGAATACTTTCTGGATGTACAGTATATCACGTTAAAGACAACTAAGAGCAGAATTACAAATTATGAATAATAATATGTCATTTTTCCAGGATACGTCCCCTTTGTTACCAAATGTGGTTTATTGTCCTATAAAAGGCATTTCTAGGTGAATTTTAGGAAGGTTATACATTTGCTGTTTTGTAAACACCACAAGTGCTGAAACGTAACCGGAAAATCTTATCTGAGATCTTGTTGACACATCAACCAGGTGTTCTCCAAGGCCTTGACACAAAAGACTCCACAACAGTTCCTGCACCCCCGTCATCAACAGAGCTGCCTGAAAACCTAGACGTCAAGAAGCTTTGCATAGGCATTCCAAAGGTTCATTTTCTATTATTGTTTATTTGTTATTTTTTCTTGATATTCTCGTGGGGTTGGCTCGAAGAAATCATTTGGCATCCAATTTGAATCCGGTTACAAAATATGATACTAAATGGTTACTCACTCTACTAAAGGACCCTAGGATCACCTACTTTCAATATTGTTGGCCAAGCCAGTACACCCCAAAATGATGGATTTGTACTAGTTGAAATGTTAGTATAGCATAATTAAAAAAAAAAAAAAAAGCGTATCTTGTGTCCTGAAAGTAAGACAGACAAAAACTATGTCTGTCTCCCGTCGGGCTCAGGAGTTCTACGCCCCTGGACTGTCCGAGGAGACGGCTGCACAGTGGAGTCGGGTCGCTGACATGTTTGAGAAAGCTGGTGCACGTGTGGAGCAAGTGTCCCTCCCCCACAGCCAGTATTCCATTGCGTGTTACCACGTCCTGTGCTGCGCTGAGGTGGCGTCTAACATGGCGCGTTTCGATGGCCTGCAGTATGGTATGAGAACCAACATGAAGTGCTTTCATACACCACACACATCAGGTTGCACAGGAAATCTGTGTTTTTAGGTGGTGTTCCTTGAAAAGCTTGAGGGGAAATTCCCCTATACCCTCACTCAGGCACAAGTATTGAAGTTTCATGATGCTGAAGATGGTAATGCAGCTTTATACCCCATTGATCAGGCCATCGTAGCGAAACGGACAGTTCTACAGAGGCCATGTATGCCACCACACGACATGAGGGTTTCAATGACGTTGTGAGAGGCAGGATATTGTCCGGAAACTACTTCCTGCTCAAACAGTAAGACATTTTCTTTTCTTACCATTCAAAATAAGATGAACTGATTGGTATAAAATCCAGTGATTTAAAGTAACTAAGTACAAATACTTCATTACTGTACTTGGAGTAAAATTTGCCTGTACTTTGTACTTCTAGAAGAATGTTTTTTCTGACTTTTTATTTTTACACCCTACATGAAAACCCAAGTATCGTATTTTCTACCCGCTACTTGTCTTTCAGCATCTTCGCGCAAATGACTTAAAACGCATTTGACCAATCAACCTGGCTTATTTAAAAAACACACACACAAGTACGTCACACGACTGTCAGAGCCACATAACCTGTAGGGCAGAGAAATTGGTAGGTCCCCTCGAAGCTAGCGTCGAATAAGACACAGACAATGCCGAAGAAGCAGAAGCTCGGGGGGGCTAACAAAACGTTTCCAACCTTTCTTTCCAATGTCCGTTGATCTCCTAACCATAATATGGAAGATGAACAGTCTCATTTGGGCAAAACTTTTTTTTTTTTTTCAACCAATGGCAAAGTACATCAATGAATAAGTGATGAATGATGTAGCTGTGCTCACAAACTACTGCTACCCCTCCTCCCACCCATTCCCACATTGCATTGCAACTGTTCTTAAAGGACCAGCCCCAGTCTTTGTTGTCACACGGTTCATTCTGCCCACACACCACCCCCTCCCGCACATGTAAATCTCCGCACAGCGCCTTCATTTGAACAAGATTGTGTATTAAGGCTGTTAGACTGCTTCAGACTCCATGTTAGGACTGAGTGTGGGAGTGCTGCAGTACTGTGTGAAGTGACTGAAAAGTGGTGTGAAAAGTGGCGGTCATGAAGCATTATATTTTCCGTTTCTACTCCAGTATTGTAACATTTTCCTCCCACTTTTTCAGGAACTACGAGCACTATTTTGTGAAAGCCCAAAGGGTTCGCCGGCTGATTGCGGACGATTTCAACCGCGTGTTCAGCTCGGGTATTGACGTGCTGCTGACACCCACCACCCTCTCAGATGCTCCACGTTACTCCGACTTCACGCAAGAAGACAACCGAACACGCAGTACACAGGAGGATATCTTTACCGTTCCGGCCAACATGGCAGGTACAGTCATTGATTGCTATAAGTAGAACTCAAGTAGTATTTAGGTGGGCCTGTACTGCTCCATACACAATAACCAACTCTTGATTTACATTACAGCCATAACCACTAGGCTTTCAGAACCACAATACTTTATTCATATTGCCCATTGCGGAATAATTGCCACGCGTGTGGCGGGAAGCTGACTATTTCAACTCAATTTTAAACTATTCAAAGCAACTTTGTGTTGTAAATTTGTTTTGTGCAAGAAACCTTTCCTGACTTGTTTTTCTTCATGTCATTCAAGTCAGTTTTCTTGTTATCACCCTCCTAATTAACTTGTAATCATGCTTAAGATCCTAATCATCACCTTTGCATGAAATGTCCTTCAGCTCTCACTTTTCCTCACTGCAGGTCTCCCTGCTGTTTCTGTGCCAACTACCTTATCCAGAAGAGGCCTTCCCATTGGTTTACAGCTCATAGGCCCCTCCTTCCGAGACAAGAAGCTGCTTGGTGTTGCCCAGTGGATCGAAAAGAGGGTTGGGTTTCCCTCCATCACTGACTTTGAGGAATCCAACAGGCAGAGTTCCAGTTACAATATTAGCATTGCGGGGGGTCAGAGATGACCACCATTATTCTCTGTTGAACAACATAGGTGAATCAAAACCAATCACAGTTTACAAATGCCACTACTATTATGGAATGGTGAAGCTAAAGTAACAGGAAAATGCAACTTGTTCTATATGGAAAATGTACTTCAAGTTTTAAAATCATGTATGAATGATAATCATGTATTAGAAATTGAGGGGTTTTTTTTCTTTCCTTTTCTTTATGAACACACTAAAGGAAAAGACTGTTGACAAATGTCGGTAGTTATTTAAATTTATAGACTGTATAAAGTGGCGCTGTCAATGGAAAGCATGAATTTTTAATTCAGTACTGTTTCAAATACATGTACATACATTTATTAAAACTATTTAAACCATTGAACCATTGAAAATCATTGATTATTCAAGACTACAACAGTTTCAATTGTACCAAAAAAGGACTGTTATCTCTAGGAATTAGCTGAGCATCCATCCTTTTTATGCTCCCGGAGCAGGGGTGCTCAATGTGTCGACTAAAATCGAGCACTAAAGTTGTACTGGTGGATTGCATAACATTGTGTGACATGCCATGTATGTAACAGGTGATGTTCGACAACAGTTTTTTGCACACAGTCTTTAAAAAGGCCCTGCACCTTCCCATCTTGTGGCAAAAAAAAAAATGGGCACCCCTGAGCTGGAGCTTCTCCCAATATATACTGGACAAGTGGAAGAATACAACCTCAATTGGCCAATTGTCAACCACGGCCTGGTGCACATCTCTATGAACAACCATTAACAGTCACTGATATTTTAAAACTTCCCTATAACTAAAAACGCTTGCTTTAGGAAGCCCAGGGCATCGACATAAACTCTCCACTGTATGGCATACACCCACGATACCAATGGGCATATGTCGATGATTAATTCTGAATTTTACTACATAATAACAATCTATCACAACTTATTCTCAACAGTTGAATCAAAAGGCAAAGTTGGGTGGAAGACTCATTACAAATTAGGTCTGTAAAATGTCTAAAAGTAGGTGACAATGGGCATGCCTATTTTAGAGAGCAAGAGGAAGAAAAAAACAAGAGTAACTTGGTTTGAAGTGGAGCAAATGAACACGAAAATGTGCAACTTAAAGTGTCACTGTTAAAAGTGCCATGGGAGCTCTGATGAAATGAATCCAGCCATCCTGTTACAGAGCTGCAAAGGTGCTAAAAGGAGTGTTTACAGAAACTCAAAATAACCTGCTCCCTGGTAACTTAAGGTCACAAATAACCTTGACCTGTTCCCTTTTGAATCAATTCGAATATGCCTACTGGGATATTTCACATTTTAAATAGTAATGTTTTGTATAGGGGGACCAATTCCTCAAGCCAATTTTTGTGCACTTCTTCAAATAGGCCCAGTAAATAATATACTGTATGTGCTGAGTTCAAACAGACCTGTCATATTTGCATAGTTAAAATTGTACCTCTTCAAATCCTGAAATCCCAGCTCACAGTTTCTACATTTAGCTTACTAGCTAAATGTAGGAAACTCCAACTGAGCAACACTGCGTACGCTGTGAAAAGCCTGTCCCTAGAATCTCGGGACAGCCTAGTGCACCTAGTGGACCTAGATTGATGCACTTATTAGGGTTGTGTTGTCTTCAGTCAGCATTTAACAACACAAGCTCAAATCCGACAGAAAATTTTGCTGTCACGTGCTAAACGTCACATTTGTGTAATTTTGAGGACACCTGCATAATTTCATGAAACATTATAAACAGTGAAAAGCGTCTACATCAGTAGAACTACCTGTAAAAGAAAAAAAAAAAAGAGCTTCAGGTTCATTAGTTATGGATGAACTGAAAGGCCTACACCGCTAATGTGCAGAATGAGGGCATGTGCGGTGCTAATTTGTCATTTCCAAAAAATGAGGTAGTGACAGTTTCCTGAGTGACAAGTGAGCCACATGCACTCAACACCAAAAGCAGGTCACTCTAAATTGTATCTGCAGCAAACTTGTAGCAGGGTCACACGCTGTTCAGATGGCTGCCATGATTGACCACCATGCTTTCTGACCATAGTGCGTGGAAACATTCATCTCATGTTGGGGTATGTGGCGTTTGATAACTGTCTTGAACAAAGTTGATATGATGCCCTCTGAAGCATTATGTCATGGAAGCATTCAAAACACTTGCTCACATTCACACAAGTGTAAATTCTATAGTTTAAGATATAAGTCCTTGGTTTCAATATCTCATGTTCTGTGTACAGGATGTGGTGATCCAACTGCCACGAGGGAACATATGACCGCGATTTATGTTCTTGATAGTAGTGAAGAAAAACACAAGGGCACATATGATCGCGAATAAATTTCTTGATAGTCGTGAAAAAAAACACGGGAGTGGATTAGATGCTCAAGCAGTACTTTAGTGACAACCATCCTCGTCCTTTTGAGGCTCATGAGTGGCTAGGGACTATCCTGAGAGAGCCTTATTTAGTTCACAAATGTTAAAATATATTTTGTTCTTAACGACTGAACTCATTGCGCTTAGTTTAGCGAGATTAGGAATAGCAATTTCATCCAACGTACTCTAATCCTAATCTTTGTTTAGTGACTTCTTTAGTTAATAGGTCACAATCTAGAGGGAAAAAAATATATATCGAGGCACCTAGCCATCGCATTAACAGGAAGAGCATTTTGGGACTGTCAAAATAACTTTTCACCTTAAGGACAGTATGTCCAAATCTGATTTATTACATATTTTTACATAAGATTATTGGTCAGTCCTTCCGTGGGCCTGCTATTTTTTGTGCAAAATTAATTAATGAATTACTGTATTTTTTGGACTATAAGCCGCGACTTTTCCCTCATGTTCTGAGCCCAGCGGCTTATAGTCCAGTGAGGTTTATCTGTGTGTGGGTTTTTTGGTTTTTTTTGCCAGCCACCAGCAAGCAAATGTGTGCATCTGTTCGAGGTGTCCATTTATGAAACAACTATCAAATAGAACTGAAAAGATGTGAATCAGTGGCTGTGCTCAAAAAGAGTTAAAACAATATATTTAAAAAACATTTTTTTCAGAGATGACTGATGTTGGACCTGACCTTCACAAACTGTGTTGTTCATGATGGGAGAGAAATAAATAGCTCTAAAGTGATGAGAAAAAAAATATTGTACACACCTATACACACAGGTTTGTGAGCTGGTGATAAGACAATTAATTGCAGGGTTGCAGCTTTCACCAAATGGTCTCCTTCAGGTATTATCAGCTAACAATCTACTTTCGCATTGGAATTAGTTGTGGTTTGCACGCAATGTATACTGAACCCAATTGGTAGAAAGTACACCCATTTCATTTCCTGCTAAGCCACAGAAAAATGATGCTTTAGATTCATAATATTGTGATAAAAAAGTATGTGAGATAGGAGATGTACCACATTTTCTATTTAAAGCCAATTCAATCAAAAAACAAAACATATATGTGTGTGTGTGTGTGTATATATATATATATATATATATTTATAAAATGACCAAGTTTGTGCAGTTAGTTAGTTTCGTCTGCTTCTCTAGCCATTGCTTGTCCTAAAATCATTGTTTGCTCCCCACACCCCTCAGTTTTGCCGTGACATCTGAGCTCAGATTTCCTTAAGTTTCACTAACTGTGTGGAGTGGCAGGAAAGAGAAGTGGAAGAGAGCTTTGAGTGGTTCCACTCTGTTGGTCAACTAAAACAGAGGTCTTGTCTCTATCACCTGAGCACACTCCACTAGTGTTCAAGAGTTGATACCCAAAGTCGCAAAGTTTTTGCCCTACTCATCTTAAAATAAAATTTAAAAAAAAAAAAACGCTGAGGTTCATCTATTGTGTCGTGGTGGTAACTGTAGCACCAGGAAGTTAGAAGGAATGAGAGCTGGGGGCTAAGCAGCACACATCTCAATGAAGTCTGCTTTTTAGAAGATAAGATGAGCTGGACAATGCAGCCATTGTCACAAGACTTAGGGTGGAAGGCAATTCCCACACAGCCCGAATTAAGGGGGGAGTCCAGAGAATTCCATGTGTCACTTAGAAAGAGCTCCTTTGAAGGTCCAAGCGGCAGGTGGAGGTTGAGGTTGTCTGCATTTTTCACATTCAAATCACAGTGAATTATTCACCTGCTGAAAGTCAATTATTGAGCTTCACATGCCAATGGCCACCATTGTGTTGCGGTATCACTATTTGTCATGAGCTGCTTGACTGTCACTATAGCGACCCAGGAGCGCTTCTTAATGTTTATCTCAGTTGCACAAGTGTGAGTAGAAACTTCTAAATTGGCTCTATTAAGAGAATACCGCAACTTTTAGCATTTGGTCTAATGATGGGGGTTACACTAGCCACACCTAAGGGGCCAAAGCAGATTTAAAAAAAAAAAAAAAAAAAATTGTTAGAAACCCTAGGAGAAACTAGGCTGTTCGATTTCATTCATTGGAGCGGGTGCAGCAGAGCTGTGATGAACATCTTGAGTACAGCCATAGTGGTAAGGACATTTGTCCCCGCTTAAGGTTAAATAAGTGGACAATGTCTCTGCCCCTCTCCCTGATAATACAACTCCAATTACTTCATCTCATTAGCCCAGTTTCACAAGACAGAGTAAAGAGCTTTGACTTAATGCAGGACACCTGTAAGGATACCAGAGATGTCCATATCAATTAAGCACCTTAAATAGCAATTCAATTAGTCTCAAACGGCAAACATGAGTTGGGTACCTGAAATTGCACTACCAATTTAGCTTAATTTACCAAATTTCCACCAAAAAAAAAAAAAAAAAAAAATACATAAAAATGCAGGCAGTCAAATTTGTTTATTGAATTTACAAAAATGTTTCAAGACCTAAAAAGCACTCACATTCCTCCCCCCAAATCCAAGCGTACAAAGAAACTTTTTTTTCTTTAACTGGCATCCTTAAAAAGAAAAAAAACTCACTGGACATTCGGACAAAAGATGTAGCCAACTATTTGATAGCACAGAGTGTGTTGCTTCCTGGTGATAGTCCAGTCCATGCAAGACTCCCACAAAGACTTGCATTTCTTGAGATGAAGAGCAGCAGCTGCAAATTGACAAACTCCAGGCATCTTATCTTTGGAGAAACCAATTGGTAAGGTGGTTGAACTCTTGATGCCCAAGGAAGGAGCCACGTGTACACACATCAGCACCACCGACTGTGGAGCAGAGGGGCCAAGGCGAGGGCAAGCAACGGCAAAAAGGGGGCATTGATCCTGGAGCACGCGTTCTTCTCAGTCGTGTTGCCGGTAGCTGCACTCAAGGTGGCTGGACTCACAGTGGCTGCAGCCAAAGTTGTATTCACAGACGAAACTGTGGTGTTTTGTCCATGGACCAACTGCAACACAAATGTTCAAATCAATTGCATTGGTTTACTGAAGGCACTATTAATTGAACAAGACTTGTCACGACTGTTGCAGAAGGCCTACATAATTGTTTTTAAAATGTATTGACAAACTACATTTACTTATTCCGCACTAAGCCAAATTATATACTTGAGGGTTATTGTCCACGATACTAAATTTCATTGTGGAGAAGGCAAAAAGTGCATTTGAACCGAAGAAAAGCCCCTCGCACTTAATTAGAAATTAGTAAATTAGAAACGAAAGGAACCTGCATTCCGTACTTCCACAAAAATGGGTTCAAACTTACCTGCGTTGAAAGTGCAAGAACCACGAGGAGAAGGCCAAAAAGAACGACACAGTGTTTCATCTTGCTGTGGGCGGAAAGAAACTTCAACGACTGGTCGCTAATTCAGGCAGGTGAAAGTGGCAAGATGATTCGAAATGGGGGGCTGAGCCTTATTTATACCCCCTCGAAGACGTCACGCAACAACCTTCTGATGCTTACTGGGCCAGATGCATTCAAGTGCTAACGGAAGTGTGTTCCCGATTTAATTTATTTAATTTCTCCCTTAATATATTTCACGTATTATAAGTTTTATCACTTAATTTATAATAAAACATTCAATTATTGAAGGTTTACCTTACAACAATCAATGATGGACATGACGAGACAATGTTTGTACACAAAACATCCAAAAGGATCATTCTATTCATAAGCGCAAATAAGTGCATTTTTTTGTTAGTCTAAACTGGTACAAATCTAATACAGGTGAAAACGTCACTAAAAACTCTTTATATGTGGAAAATTGTTAAGCAGCGCCCTCTTTTGGAATTGTGTCATGCTTGTGAGCCAGGTAATGTATTTTGACCATATTGCCTTTCCGTAGTTGTTCTCCTTTTAATTTCTTCCGGTATAAACAACGCGGAGTGCAAAGGGACGCACTACAAATATCGCCACCGTATTAGGTCACAAGAGAAAAATCCCAGTCATTTATCGAAAAATCTATTGCTCCTCTCCATGCTGCTGTGTCGTGTTTCGGCCGTAAGCCGGACGCTAACGAGATGGGGACGGAGATCACACCGAGGATGTGGCCTTCACCACCGGACCTTCTTGTGCAGCTCAAACCGCTGTCATGGTGTTTCCGTAGGAGAGGGCAGCGCTCAATCCGCAGAGCCGGGTACTGCTCAGGGGCTGTATCGGGACACTGTGCTCCTTCCCCGGACTGCGTTTCCCATGAAGTTGGCAGGGCAGAAGCTGCTTGATAGAGAAGTCGAGATTCAGGAGGTATGATAGCTTTGCTCGAACCACGATTTTTTTTTTATTTGATGACTTCCATATTGAGCGATAAAGTAGTTTGGACCTGTGTTTTTTGTTGTTGTTGATATGTCTTTTATTCGGCACATAGGTCGTGCAATAAAATACAAGATACATTTATAATACACTCACGGGCCTCTTTATTTTAGCAGTAAATGTACTCTGTTACTAACTTTAATTAATTAACTGCTTCATTGACATTGTCAAAACGTGTTTTACTCAATCTGCATCGCTAAATCTAAGTTTTAGACCGTTGAGTGTGCGTCACTGTACCTCTTCAAGTGCGATTGTACTTTTGGCTTCACAACAGTGGATTCACAAGTCTGTAACGAACCTATCTTGTCCATTTACTTTCACTTACGCTTGCAATTGGATTGTTACATTTTTGTCATACCATCAGCTACTTTTATATATATGTCAATGTGTCATACCATCAGCTACTTTTATATATATGTCAATGTGTTTTGTTTTTAGAAATGTGGATTTGCAAGTTTGTACACTTGGCAGAGTGAGAGGAAGACCAAAAAGTTTTGCCTTCACGATGGGCCACCATACGCCAATGGAGACCCGCACGTAGGACACGCGCTAAACAAGGTCATCATTTCATTTCATTTTTTGCTGTTGCTCACTGCCAGCTTACATGACATGTAGAAATGCAGAAAGCAGTCTGGGAAATTGCTCGAAACTGGTGTTGGTTGAAATAATCAAGTGTAGATTTTGAAATGTTAAATGATGTACATAACATTCATTACAATGACAGTACATTGATAAAGCACTGCGGCATTACAAAAATTCCATCCCAGATCCTGAAAGACATTCACAACCGTTTTGAAATGCTGAGGGGCAGACAGGTTCACTACATCC
Source organism: Hippichthys cyanospilos (assembly GCF_059441005.1). Classification (NCBI taxonomy): domain Eukaryota; kingdom Metazoa; phylum Chordata; class Actinopteri; order Syngnathiformes; family Syngnathidae; genus Hippichthys; species Hippichthys cyanospilos. Next base: position 15,149,860 of record NC_142382.1, read on the forward strand.
CAGGCTGGGACTGCCATGGTCTTCCCATTGAGCTGAAAGCTTTGGGCGAGCTGGGTGCCGAGAATCTCAGCCCTCTACAGATCAGGCACAAAGGTAGGAAAGAAATACTGGTGGCACTGTGTGAACGGCAGTGTGTTGGATTTGCTTCGTCGTGGTTGTTTCTGAGCAGCTCGTCAGTTTGCAAAGGGGGCCATAGAGCGCCAGAAGGCCGCTTTCCAGCGCTGGGGGGTGATGGCCAACTGGGACCAGTGCTACTACACTTATGATGGTCCCTATGAGGCCGCCCAGCTGAAAGTGTTCCAGGAGATGCACAGCAAGGTTAGCCATTAAAAAAAATCTGAATGTGATTTTCCTTTTTTTTTTCACTTTTTTTTTTTTCTTCAAAATCTTACACACCCAGCAAATCTGGATTAAAATTAAACAAAGCATCCCTACCAAACAGACTTTCAGCAAATTATTCTTAATGTAGCATTGGTGTGCACATATGCAACCAGTACATTGTTTATTTTCTATTTTATTGTGTTGTACAGTTTTTTTAAGGTCATTGTTATTATACTGTATCAGTCCCAGTCAGCAACCTAAAGAAGCACACTACCAGTATAGAATTAACGTTAAAATTTGGATCCCTAGTGGCTTCATCTCTTTTCGTTGTCTAGTAGATGTCAACCACTTTTTATGCCCATTAAAGTGCTTAAAATTGCAATGTTGGAGAGTAAAACAGCTGACTGCGAGTTTTGTACATTTTTCCATCATTGAAGTGCATTTGTTCCACGATATTTTCCCTTAGGGGCTCATCTATCAAGATTACAAGCCTGTTTTTTGGTCTCCTTCATCAAGGTATGAAGACATTTTTAGTATGCCGCTTGTTTGCCAAATGAACCATTTCTAGTACACTTGAAAGTTGGTTATTAAAAGATGATGAAAAACAAACTATTATGTAACTGTGGTGTCTTTGAAGATCAAAGCCTTTAAGACTACTGCACATCCTGCAACGCAGTTGAACATGACCGAACTGTTGTACAGTCAGTGGGATTTAGCAAGGAGTTTTGCTGCATTTTGGTGATCAACACCTCACTTGTAACCGTCAATCCGAAATGACCTTGTTGTATACTTGAGTTTTCATGACCAAAATCTACATTGCTCGTGTGAGATTTACATAGCTGCCGGCATTGCCAAGATGTATCATTAAAGTTGAACTCTTTCAGCGTCATGCGAAATCTCCAGAGTGCCAGCCAATTTTGAGTATTTTGATGCGCTGACAGAATATAGTATTGTTTGACTATGTAGACATTGCTGGTACCATATGAAAGACTGGATTACCTTCTTTGCCTAAAAAAAGAAAGTAAGAGTCTGTGTTATTCCATTCTTTAGTAATCACAGTTTGAACATAGGTCATTTGACTGACCCCAAGCTATGTTGGACAAAAGCAGAAAGGAAATGTTTTCTGCACAACAGTGATTTTGACAAATATTTTTTTTGTAGCATCTGATACATATAAAGAGTCTTTCCCTTCAAGAAAACATGAACAAAAACAGTGAAAATTATGGCAAAATAACAGTTTGCATATGTATTCCACTACATTACAACAGTCCTCGATTGGCATAATGTTAAAGGGAGTGCTGGTCATGAGTGTCATCTATCCATTCATTAAAAAAAAAAAAAAAACTTGTGCTGTCAGAACGGCCTTAGCCGAGGCAGAACTGGAGTACAACCCTGAGCATCTCAGCAAAACCATCTACGCAACGTTCCCACTGGTCACACTGCCGCCTAAGATCGCATCAAAAGCAGGTAATGCAAACATTCACATGCAGGTTTCTCGGAAAACCAACTTTTTTTCATGTGAATGGGGATTATCTCTTGAAAATGATTTGATTTTTTGTTGTTGCTATTTGTGTATTTTCAGGTCCGGGAGATGTTTATGTGTTGGTGTGGACAACGCAACCTTGGACTATCCCCGCTAACCAGGCGGTCTGCTACATGCCAAATGCCCAGTAAGTAGGAGGGCTACATTTCTTGCCCGTGCAAATGTTTTTGTAATGGAGAGATGACTACAAACACTAGTTTATGCATCAATACATGTAGGGAGGGTTGTTCATTGTTGCTGAATTGTACAGCGAACCGTCATTTGTCATTGGGAACACATTCAAATTAGACTCACTTGGAATTGTTGCAACCCTACAATACAGATCATCTATAGGTTTCTAAGCTCTATTTTACTCCTTATCATTCTTCAAACGCATTACTTTTTCAAGTATTTTTGTGCCATTTTTCTGCAAATGTCACTGAATATAAAGTTAATGTATAAAGTCACTTCGACAGAAGAAGTCTTTCTCAATTGCAGTCTTCCCAATAAGAGTCCCAAGTGTGCTCTACTCGTTCTCTTTCTTTTTCATTTCCATCCATAGTTTATTGTAAAATAGGCATATACTAGTGCACTTTAAAACACAAAAATGTTCATCTAAAATATATAACTTTTCTGAAAAATGTATACCTTAGTGTTAGCTAGGGCTGCAGCTATCGAATATTTTATCATTTTATATTAATCAGAAAATTTTAATCGAATATCAAGTATTCGGATGAAAAATATATAATTTGGCTTGGTGAAAAACACTTATAAACATAGATGACAAAATAACACTTAATTATTAATAACACTTAGCACCTAATTATGACTGCCCAACTTTGATCATTTTTAGTGATCATTTCTCTGACTTAACTTTCTTAAATCTTTTCTTTCGAGTAAAATGAAATTTGACCAGTAGAAACGGTAACTCCTCAAAGGCTGTCAGCCAGTGTGCAAAGTCATTTATGCCTATTAAACTGCCTTTGAAAAGTACCACCAGCCAATATTGAGCACTCGAGCTTTTCTAGCTAGCTGCTATTCACAACAGAGCCGCTGCAAAGCGCTGGCAAGAGGTACCATACAATACAATGTAAGCATAGTAAAATCTTTTTTTTTTGGCGCCCTTAGTTGGCGATTGATGGCCATTTCTGAACGAGGTTGTATTGTTGACTGGCTGACAGTAGTGATGTGACGTGATGTGAATCGTAATGGTTATTTTCAGGTGTAAGATATTAATGTTTTAACATAAACTAAGAAAACCATCTTTTGAACAGCTCTTTTTACTGAATACTTTGTGAACGAATGGTTACCTTCTTAAGAGCCAAAAGTCCATCACTAACAGATAGCAAATCAGCAATACATAAATAAATCAAAGAAGTTGTTCGGCATGACATGCCGGAAATAACGATTCATGTATTATTTGGTGGAGTTTTACTCTGAATTGTTCCAGCAAACGGCATACAATACTCAGATTTTGACATTGTTTTTGCGCTGTTAAAATGCTGATTGACTTCTGGAGCTTAGTTGGACTTCACTACCTCTTCTTGTTCATTCATGGCTTATTACAGTAAGACATAGTCAAGTTTTTATGGTGCACCATTTTTGTATTTGCTCATCTGACCACATTGAAACATTACTCCTAATAGAATGAGGCTTTGTGTTAGCGATGTAGCCAAACTGAAGGAAACGGCTCCACAGTGAAATAAAATGACTTCCTTTAATTACATTTTGAGTTACTTTTTGATTAAAATTTTAACGTGTGAAGATTTACCTGGAGCACTATGGACTTAAGGACTTGATGTATTTACAGGTACTCTGTAGTGAGAAGGAAAGACAACTCTCAACTGCTCTTAATAGCCACTGAACGCACTGTTGGTTTGGCAGCAGTGTTGGGAACAGAACTGGAGAGTGTCGCCAGTTTCACTGGTAACCGCACACACACTTGTCAAACGTAAATAAATCACACATTTAGCTCTTGTTTTCAACCCATAGGATCAGAACTAGAGGGTGGAATCTGCAAGCATCCCACTATTCCCGACAGGCAAGTACCACTCTTGCCCGCCAATCATGTGACAATGGCCAAAGGAACAGGATTGGTCCACACGGCACCGGCTCACGGCATGGAGGATTACAGTGTGGCTTCTCAGTTTAAACTTCCTGTGGTACGTTGGAATTTGTGAGGCTTAATAAGCAAGTTTGGTGTGGTTTCAACTGTTGTGCTTCTGTTTAAGGAGTGTATGGTAGACGAGGATGGCAAGTTCACGGAACTGGCAGGTCCACAGCTCCAGCATCTGTCTGTGTTTAAAGAAGGCAACGAAAAAGGTACTGAGGAAAGGTGTCCAAAATCTGCTAACGTTTCACTTTCTGTCTGGGATTGCTTTCCGATCAGGATGATGTGCCTTTCATCTCCCCCACTGTGTGCGTGTGTTAGTGATCAGCATGCTGAAGGAGTGCGGGGCTTTGGCTAAAGAAGAGGATTGCGTTCATAGTTACCCTTATGACTGGAGGACGAAGCAACCTGTTGTCATCCGGCCCAGCAAACAGTGGTTTATCAATACAGGTTCACTCAAGGACAAGGCCAAGGTCAAGATTTATGAATTGTCTTCCCTCGGTGTTGTTGTTGTTGCACACAAGCGATGGCCGGCTTGTTCAAAAACAGCCGTTTGTGTGTGTTTCCAGGACGCGCTGCAAAAGGTTCGTGTTTTGCCAGAGTCAGCACGAAGCAGCCTTGTGACCATGTTGGACAGACGCACGTACTGGTGCATCTCACGCCAACGCAGCTGGGGTGTCCCCATCCCAGTATTCTACCATAAAGAGACTGGCGAGGCGCTCATCAACAAGTAAGACCGTGTACAAAACGTAATATCATCATGAAATGCAAAAAGTTAGAAAATATTGTGCCTCTTTCCTGCCTGCGCAGACACTCTGTGTCCCACGTAGCGACCCTCTTCAAGGAAAAGGGCAGTGACTGTTGGTGGGAGCTTCCGATTGACACTTTATTGCCAGCAAATGTACTCAAGAAGGTGAGTGTGAAAATAGGAGTTCACGCTAGACACTGCATTAGGCACACCTGCTATCACTCCAAGGCCTTGCCGGCTCTGACGGCCCACCGCTGAAGACAATATATCCTACCTTTCAGGTGTTATGGACACACATTACCGCTTGATCGGACAACTCGGAAGGGCATAAAGTGCTTTGTTTGTTTTTGTAAACAAAACAATCAAGTTCCACCCGCTGATGTTGAACTTTGCAGTCATGCAACTTTGACGCTATAATTAGGGAAGCACAAAAACTTAAACTTTTTCCTTGACAGAGAAGTAAACTGTATAGTCCACAATACAAAAATCTAAATATTGTTTAATGATTAGGAAATGAGGGAATGATTCTGAACACCCTGCATTTTTAAAGAGGCACTTATACTCAGTGGAAAATGACACAATTGAATTTATTCCTTATTTTTGTGTCATTAGGGTAGTGTAATTTGCTTTGCATGATAATTAGAGATGGAGAATCATCCTGCCTTTACAGTTAGTTAGGCTACTGTGTACATAAGTTGGTCACTGTTTTTCTTTTTTATGCCCTGGTCAGAGTAAAGCAGGACCAGCAACCGACTATGTCCGTGGAGAGGATGTGCTCGACATCTGGTTTGACAGCGGGGCGTCATGGGCAGCAGTCCTAGAAGGTAAAAGTTGTTATTATCAGCTGCTTGCTTTTGAGGTGTACTGGTAACGCTAAAGGAAATTGTTTTCATGTAAAATACTGCCATACATTCACAGTTGTTAGTTGTGTTTGTTACTAGAGGAATGAATGCAAGCATGCAGTGGGGTATACTGAACTAAATGGAATATTATTACGATGCTCCATTTGAATGAACCATTCACTAAATATATTGCGCTAATGACATGCCAGCGCAAACACACCCACAAAGTTTGACAGCCCAAGTGCAGTTAGCTCCCGTTTTGCCTCAAATTACTTCTCGAGGCAAAGGAAAATGCTGTTGCTTTGTACCAAGAACACTATTGCTGAACCATGGCAGTTAGGAGAGACTCTTTCACTCAATTTACCCTTTTCAAACATGCCTCAACTTAATCTCATTTTTGCTCTGCCGTGTTTTAAAATTGTAATAAATTCACAAGCCAGATCTCAAATTTAGGATTTTGTGGACAAAAGTGTTTTCCTCAGCAAATGGCATTCATTTGTTGCGAGTGCATTGGAGAGGAAAACGACATCTTCATTTGGGTGGCTCATTTTCGTCTGCTCTGCTGCACTCGCCGGTCGATCTCTCCTGGATCTCCTACTGGGCCACTAGGGGCAACGGGATACCTGATATCCATCTAGCACAATGAATGGCGCACTGAGAAACATTCTGTTTGGCTGTGCAGTTAGAGATTCATTTCACCATTTGACCCTGATTTATGAATTCGATGCTCCATTTTTATCATTTTGCAGCATGTAAAAGCCGTGCACTATTTTAGTGAATCTGACCCTGTGTATATATGCATTGTGAGCCAAACAACTGTGCACCCTTCATCTAGTTATGTCAACTGTGTTAGCCAATGTTAATCTATCCTTCAAACAAAACTCAATGTATCTTTTCTTACATCTATTTTTTTGTCATTGTAGATTGTAGAGAATTATTGTCACGTGTATAGCACGAAACCACAAAATTGAAATTCTTACTCTGTTCACATCAGCGAACAGAAGACAGCTGCCACGGTGGGCGCCATCATGCTAAACATGCCATTAGTTTTAATTGTTATGCTAGTCGGGCTGATTATGATAGCAGCATCCTCAAATCTGCATTTTACTGCCTTCGTCACATGACGATTTCTAACTCGGATCAGAGGTGGGGCTGCCGGTGACGCTCTCTAGGCCGACCCACTTGTATACAAACATTTAAGAGTCAAATTTACAGAAAAGTGTTTGAATGTTGGATTGTTGTCATTTCCAGAGGAGCTGGAGGCGGACTCTGAGGAGCCTGAGTCTCGTCTCAGCTGGCTCCCGGCGCCACTGCGCAAACCGCTGGTCACAGGTTGTTGGGCCAAATTGTTTCACGGTCGAAACGACCGTTTCCCTTTTGCAAGGCTCTTTAGCTCCTGGTCACTCCAAATGCTCGTTCTTCCTCATTTGGGCTTTCGTGGCAGGTTAACGGTCACAAGTTGGTTAATGGCCCCTGTCGCTCGCCGTCCTTTGCATGCGGGACTTCTCCTGCTTTGGCCGCCATCGGCAAACAGCTGCACTTCTTTACCAATAGTTTTCTGTGCAGACTGCTTGAGGATGAGGCAGACGGCTGGCCTTGCCCTATCATGTTCCCGGTTGCATCCGACCTGGCATATGTAAAGCTTTTTAATAACCGTTTGGTCACTCTGCTAACAACTCTTGTCCTCTGTCTAAAATTTCCACATGTTCAGTGCTCTGAGGATGAGGACTAACAGAAAGTAACCCAGCTCTCAATGCTCTATCGCCGGCATGACTTTGGGCCTCTTTTCTTTTCCTCCTAAAGAGACAGACTGCAGGGCGGACGTGTATGTGGAAGGGAAGGACCAGATCGGAGGCTGGTTTCAGTCGTCACTGCTCACCGGTGTCGCCGTCAGGAACAAGGCGCCTTACAAGTGGGTTTTTGACAATACAAAAACATATGTACAATTTACAATGCTGACATCCACCAACTGCTAAAATTACTCAAAATCTCAGAGTATATTGGCCAAGTATGTGGAAAATCAAGAAATTTGTCAACACTACACAATCATTGACTGAATAATTTCCCAGTCACACGACACATTTAGACACAGATGACCTTGGCAGAAGGTACAATTACCCTCTATTCATCCGTTGCCATTCGTACAACAGAATCAATGAGTCGTGGCTTAATGCTAAATCCAGGTTAATGACAAGCTAAAATATACAGAAAAAAGGAAGCTATTAAGCGTGATTCTAAGGATAACTAGTGGCTAGAGAAGGATGAGAATGCTGGTTCCCTTTAGAAGCAAGGTGTCAATAAAGCATAACTTTCATGACTTATTTTAAACAGCCTAGCTGGGACCTTTTGTTTCATTAAGGGCAATGCAGGCGTGTACACACTTTTGCTCAACACATTCATTGTACATACAGGCCTAAAGTAAAAAGCAATGTTTAGAATGAAGTATTCAGAGATTCTTGTGTTATTGGGGAGCAATAACTATACGATGTCACAATCAAGTTAGAAGTTAAAGAAAATGGGAAATGCTGTGTGTATTTTTGTCTGTGTGTGAGTAGGTCACTTGTGGTCCATGGGTTTGCGGTCAATGAGAAGGGAGAGAAAATGTCCAAGTCGCTTGGGAATGTTGTGGACCCGGATATAGTCGTCAATGGTGGGAAGGTAAAAACTAATGTCTAATCTTAGCACTTACTTTGGCATTTCCATCCTCGCACGCACACGTCTATGAATGGAGTCCCGTCGCTCTGTTTACGGAAACAGGAAACGCATACTACAATAGAACGCAGTGGCACCATTTTATACAATTATAATGTAGTCGAGGCTCGGTTTACAGCCAAGTTCTGTTTCCATGACGTAACCCAAACTTGTATCCAAGTTGGAACACATGCCACGACTAATGAAAATTAAAGTTTAGTATATAAGCATTTATCTTCTTATATAGTACTCACTCTTGCTATGTCTACTAATTGACGATTCTCTCCCATGTCATCAAATGCGTGAAGATGAAATTCAGGCCCTAATCTTTATCTTCAATTCAAAAGCTGTGCTTCTCTAATCCAAAGTAATACAAGACTGCCGTCCAGCTGCTGCCTTTTCAGGCCCTTTCCACGCCTGCGTATGTATTTTCGGTAGCAAAGGTTTGGATTCTAATTGATGATTTTAAATGTCCATGGCAATCAGTCAGTTCAAATTCAAATAAATTGATCTTTTTTGTTGTTGTTATTTTTACAATAAATTTACATATTTCATATTGACCATTTTAACCGTTTAATTTTTATTGTCACCTTATATGAGCTGCCCAAACTCAGTGTAACGCAAATCCAAACTGTTTTAGTTATGTGTCAGGATTTTTTTTTTTTTTTGTAATGTTTCAATTTTACTAAGACTAAGACTAAGTTATTTTTTTACATTCCTCGTCAAAGGACGGCAGCATGCCAGCCTACGGGGCGGACGTGCTGCGTTGGTGGGTGGCCGAGTCGAACATTTTTTCCGAGGTTCAGATCGGACCTTCGGCCCTAAACTCGGCCCGAGACAACATCAGCAAGGTAGCGGCGCCACTTGGTTACGCGTTTACACGGATTGCCATGTCGTCAATTCATCAAACTTTATCTCCAACAGCTCCGAAACACTTTACGCTTCCTGCTCGGCAACCTGCACGGCTTCGACCCACGAGTTCAGGCTGTGGAGCCCAAGGAAATGCACTACATCGACCAGTACATGTTGCACCTGCTGCGCGAGTTCAGTATGAAGGTAACTCATAAATAAGGCTGGATTTACACTGTGGTACCAAAATATATATATTTTTGGAGGGGGGTGGGGTTGCTTTTACACCTTTTTCACGTTTTTGGCCACATCATCATGGCCACTTCAGCCAATTGAAATTGGTGTGATGGATTTTTTGTCTTATTACTAAACTTACTAAACTTGTCAATTACTAAACTGAATCATAAAGTTTGAGTGCATTGCATTTCACACTGGACTCAAAATGTAAAAATCTTATATTGTTTTCAATATATATATATATATATATATATATATATATATATATATATATATATATATATATATATATATATATATATATATATATATATATACACACAGTGGGCCCCCGGGTTACAAACTTAATCCGTTCAGCGGCTACGCTCGTAACTCGAACTGCTTGTATAACGGGCAATCCAAACCTATGTTAATTCGTGAATGCTCGTAACTCGAACTGCTCGTATAACGGGCAATCCAAACCTATGTTAATTCGTGAATGCGTGCAACGCGTGCAAAAACTTTAGGTAAAAATATCACGACTTTATATACATATTAAATATAAGTAACATAATCTACTGTACAGCTAAAATAAATTACATATACAAAGGACAATTGACATTTACCTTTGGAGTGATGTAACTTGAGCTGGTTGGAGGCGGAGGGGAGCAGAGACCAACCCGCAAAGTTAACACAGTTACGCTGATTTGCTATTGCTCTTACAATGTCACAGTCACTGTTTCAGTCACGGTGTCAGTCACGGAGATGCTAAAACATCATCCTCTTACTTCTTCCTTTACCGCTACTAATTTTAGAAGCTATGTCTAACAGATAAAGTTTGCAAAGTCTTCACAACATTCCTTCCTTCCGTTTTTCACTCATTTTCTCTCCTTCCTTCCATCCCGACCAGCTGTGCCATCAAGCTAGATAAAGGCGTTCGGCCAATAGCATATCGGCATTTCTGTGATTGACGTGACGCCGGCCAATAGCATCTCCGTGAGTGAGACCGGGTGACCTTAATCGACCAATAACATATTGGCATCCATCCAATATGGGGTTAGTCACTATCTCAGTCACGTGACTGACACCGTGACTGAGACAGTGACTGTGACGTTGTAAGAGCAATAGCGTTCACGTTACTGTCACAAGTGTCAACTGCTGACTTTGTTGACGCAGCCAAGCGAAAATACATTTGCTTACACAATGGCAGGCATGTCGGATTGTTCGCAAGACGAACGGTTGTGTTCGCAAGCGGGGGAGAAAAATGGTCCACGCTCGTAAGCCAAAGTGTTCATAAAACAGGGTGTTCGTAGACCGGGGGCCAACTGTGTATATATATATATATATATATATATATATATATATATATATATATATATATAATTTTTTTTTTTTTTTTTTGACAAGGAGCTGATTACAAAAAGGACAGATTTGAGTGGAGTTACCCTTTGTTGACCATGATAACAATGGCGATTTAATTTTAGAATTTGGATGCTTCCTATGCTGATTGTAGAAAGATTTTACTCTTGCTGTAGCATAGCACTTCTCAATTATATTTTGACAAGCCCCACCAGGAAAGAGAGAAATTTTCGTGAGCCTCCACTCCCCACTTGACACGCTTACAATAAATACGATTATTGTCTATAAAGATTGTGTAAGTACACCTAAACCTTTATTCTTTTTTAACATTAACAAAAGAAAAAAAACACTATTTGAAAAGCACTGTTGTAACAATATAACATTTTGTCCTACATATTATGTATTTGTCCATACATATTAATGTATGGTATTATTATTTATTGTTAAGAGTACTGTATTTTCAGCACTATAAGGCGTACCGGATATTAAATCGTGTGGAATCAAAGCTACAGTGGTGGCTGGGGCTGAATTTGCATTCTGTTATGTATCCACAAGATGGAGCTGCACTGCAGGCAGTTTCAACTCGATGATTGGAGAAGTCAGAATATTATGCAATCATCACATGATATGATCAATATATAAGACGCACTGTCAGCTTGAAAAAAAAAAATATATAAGGCTTTTAGGTGCACCTTATAGTGCTGAAAATACGGTATTTTAGTTAAAAAACAAAACAAGCATCTGATGCTTCTATCCTCATTTACTTACAAATGCCAACTGCAATCTGAAATGGGGGAATCGTACTTTCCGCCATCGACTGGATGAAAACCTAAGGTTTTTTTGCCTGTCACAACTAGACAGATGAACAAAGATGCAAAGATGTAGCATAGTAAATAATTTGATACTTCCTGCACCCTGCTTCTTTCCGTTTAAATATAATGTATCCTTTGAAAGGTGACCGATGCTTACAGTGAGTTTGACGCTGGCCGAGTCATACGCCTCCTCCAAGCTTTTATGACCAGAGACCTATCCAGCTTTTATTTCAGCATCATCAAAGACAGGTATTGTTCTCTTATAATCCGCTTGCATCACTGTCAGCACTACACAGTGAAGGCACACAACTATGTTCCAGGTTGTACTGCGATCCCGAGGAGTCGCTGGGTAGAAGATCATGTCAGACAGTCTTGGAGGAGATTCTGGACGGGGTGACAAGATGCATTGCCCCCATACTGCCTCATCTTGCTGAAGATGTGTACGCTCATACACCAGGACATAAAGGTGAGTAACAAAACATCACGAAAACAGTTTGACGTGGTAGAGTTGTCCACGTGCCTCAAGTGTCTTTGCGGGGACATGTGCAGAAGAAGAGACGCTATTCAGGACGGGCTGGATCAAATGCAGCTCTGTGTGGAGGAAACCCGGACTGGAAGAGGCGGTGGAGGCGGCGTGCGCCATCAGAGACTCCTTTTTGTCTTCTATTCCAGGCAAAAACGCAGCCCAGTATGACCTCACCGTCGCCATTGAACCGGGACTCTTATTTGAACTCATGGAGGTAGGTAAAACCTAATGAAAGTGTTGTTTTGTTTTGTTTTTTTAAATCTGCACCTCGAACACTTTTCATCAACAATGTCCTTAAGATCTTAATTTAAGAAAATTAAACAGCAACACTGGGCTTCACTTTTTAGTCTCTCCAAGAAGAGCCCTCGTCGACTTCATCTCAGCTTGTGGAGCTCATGATGGCAGCCAGGGTCAACATGAGCAGCACGCTGCCTCGCGATCTCCCCTCCGACACCCTCGTGAGCCACGGCACATTCCTCATCAATTTGGAAGGTGAGCCCACCGCACCGCAACCTTAACTGAGAAACGGTTCGTAACCGTTTGTGCGCCTATAATCAGGCGGCGTTATTCGAGAGGAGAGTAGCTACAATATAGCAGCGGTGCCCACTTCTGCCGATCGATGCCCACGATGTCGACGATACACTGCGGAATCGGCAGACTGCCTGTGTCCACGTTGTCAGACCGTGCTTGCCAAAGCTCAGTAGGGGACCAAAAACAGCCCATCGCCATGGAAACCGGTGACTCTCTCGTCGAGGAAACCGTCACCCCCAAGAGCTCTCCAGAGACTTTTACGCATCGTACTAAAGATGTTGAGGTGGTTTACTGTAATTATCATGGATTGCACTGACTGAAGCGGAGTGCATAAGGAAGCCGGTCCAAAGGCTGTTTTAGTTTTGTGTATATAACTATTGGGAAATGAATTCAATACGAATGTCACTATGTGATCATGATAGCTTTTCATGAGGTGTTTACCTTTTGTATAATAAATCATGTTTGTTAAATGCGATTATATAGGGAAAAGGTACACTAAAGCTATGTGATTGTGAAGTGTGCGGTTTTGCACGGATAAGAATGGGCAACACAAGCATGTATTAGGAAACCGCTTTATTCGGTCCAGTTGCAACACGGGGACTAATTAAGAATAAAGGCTTACGGGCACTTTGAGTACACTAGTGCTTGCATTTACAGTATATATATTACATACATACAATGTTTAATTAAACAAGGTCCTGCTTCATAACAAAAACTCATGTGAAGGATGATCAACTCAAAATATCCAGAAGTATGATCAATTGTTACAGACGAAACGAGATGTTAAAAACCAACTGAAAGAGCTGAGCTCTATCGACATGATCTGAATAAAGTCCCCCCAAAAAATTAGGGAAATGTGGCCTTTGTTTAATCAACTTCACTTGAGGAGCGTTCACAGACTAAGCTGTTAATGTGTGTTAAGTCAGTCTTCCGTTAGGGCATCAACTGCCTCTAAGAGGTGTAGCGCCAGGCTATACTGGGCGTGATTCTCCGGAAGCATCTCAATCAAGTGGCCCACTAGCCTGCTGGTCTGATGGAGCGGCACCAGGGGGCAGCGCAGCTCACTGGGGTCCTGCAAAACAAGAAATGCTGCATCAACACCTAATACTTAACAGTAAGTCGTACTTTGGCTTAAGAGTGGACAAACTTAAGCGGTCACTGAAAGTAATTCAGTTTAAGAACAACGTTTTTGAATTTAGAAAGTCCACAATATATACTACACCATAATATCAACAAAAGAAAGGCAAAAACCAACATTGAACGCCCCCGGCATTGTCCGTGTGTTGCAGTTTCGATCAAGGATACTCCAACGGATCACAAATACCATGTACACAGTAGTGACTCACACGTAAACGAATCATTTCGAATGCTTCAGAGAGCGTGATTCTGACCTCTTAACCAGGCTATGTGTTGGTTACTCAAATCCCAAAAGAAAGTAGCGGGCTCCTCACCATCGCCTTGAGCCATGTGCAGAGGGTGGGAGGCAGGCGGGCCAGTAGCTCCATAGCGGGTTGTGTCTGGTTCTGACCGTGTAGTAGTGAGTAGCTCAGCCTCTGTCCTGTGATCATCAGCAACTGAGAGCCAAGCACGTCCTTGTCTTCCACCTCCAACATCACCTAAGAGGGACAGCCATCCGTCAAGTCCAAACGTGGTGTCAACTACTCGTCTGTAAAAGTTGTTAGTGGGTGCCGGCCCTCGACCGGACCTCCTCTGCGTGCGGGTCCAGGCCCTGGTTGTAAAGCTGGCACACCAGGTGTCGTCGCAGGATGTCGGGAGGGACCTGCAGCAGGCCGCCCAGCTCCAGACACAGCGAGGGCCACCACTCGGCACGGGGGCCGCTCGAGGGCGATGCCCGGGGCCCCGCGTTCGCTGCGGATATGGACGGATCGTCGATACACTGCACCCAGGCGGTAAGCACCCGGAGAAGGAACTGGGGCAGATGGAAGATGAACAGACATTTAGTAGCGGGGTTATATCAGTTTTGAACTTTTCAATAGTGGTTTTGATTTTTGCTTTTGAGATTCAGTTAATTATTGTTTGGCTCACGTCTGTTATTCTTATATTTGTTTTTTTCTTTCGACACAAAAAGTGTTGGTTTTCTTTTTAGTACTGCAAGATTTTAAAAAGAAAAGCTCAAACGTACAATGCAATAAGGTAAACTTCTGAAACGACTGTTCAATCTTGCTTGTGCAACATTCTTATGTTACATTATCACTGCCCTTCATTATCACTGCCCTTATTGCCCTATTACTGGTTTTATTGGCTCCTTTATTATCTTCTCCATTGTGTGGAATATAGGCCTGCTCAGGGACGTGAACAGAATAAGAATTTCATTGTGAAGTGTCACTATGCATATGACAGGAAAACACTTGGATCCTGAAAAAAAAAAGATTAAAATAAAGCCCAACAAGCTCATTAGGGCTGCACAATTAATCAAAATTTAACTGTGAACATGATATTGGCTGCCACGGTGAAAAAGTGATCCTCTGCGATACGCTAACATTTAAAAAGCCGCCTGGACTGTACATGTCAAATCAAGCACTTTGTCATTTCACCACCAGGGGGCAATGGTTCCCACATGTCTGCATGACAAAAGCCTCTGCTTTTTTCACCCTAATATATTACTTACCAGTGTGAAATGGTGTTGAGTTTCTCACCTGATTTCTAATATATACAGCACTAGTTGTCAATTGAGACCCTTGAAATGACCGAAGATGACATTTTGACGAATTGATTAAAATTTCTAAGTAGGCTCATTTTTTTCATTGGTTTGCACTCAGCAAGTAAGTTAGCTGTTTTGCTCCGTGTGCCAAGATTTTGCCACGTCTTAGGTGAATTTCTTTAAATGATTTACTTTAATTTAGTTTATGATTATTTGTAAGTATCAAGCCTTGAAGCCTTGTTTAAATACTGCTTGTCTATAGAAGGGAAATAGACATGTTTGACTAAACATGATTAATATTCGTGATGAATAATCGTGATTTTAATAAATCATCATTTTTGAACATGGTGTTAAAACAGACTATACAATCTGTGATTGTGATGTAAACCAAACGATTGTAAAAGTAGGCAACAAGCTCATGCTGTTATCAGACACAACTCGGAGTGGTTCTGGATGTGTAAAGTGCCTGTGTTATTAGTATCCCTTGTTATTCACCACAATAAAAGTAAAAAGAATAAAAGTTTGCAATCAAAACGGAGCTGCCAAAGAAGCTAACAGTTATTCTCTTACTCTTTTTTTCCTTTTTATTTTTCAGCAGTGTGGATGCCTTGCGGACCTATGCGAATCTTGGTTCTACCACATATCTGGTTTGGGTGAAAGGACTTATGATCGCGGGTGGAGATAGTGTATGTCTTGTGTGTGTGTTGTGTTTTGGTGGTCATCCAAAGTACACGCTTAAAAGTTCCACTATGTTTTGTTTGGTTAGACTGATTTTACAGATTATTCTTGCCAAACAGTATTTGATTATTTTCAGCGTTTCATCAGAGGGAGGTTTGCCCGTGGTTGTGAAAATTAACTGAAAATGAAGGTTCGGGTCTCATTGACAAGTGTGCCTCGCAGATCTGGGGTTTGCATCTCATCTTGGGCCTTCCTGTATGGCCTTTGCATCTAATCCCCGTGCTAATGTGGATTTACTCCAGATGGTCCACCTTTCTTCCACGTTGAGCGTGAACAGTCTTTTGCGTTCATGTGCCCTGTGTTTCGTTGCCGAATTAGATTATTTGGAAAAAAGGCTTGCGTGTTGTTTGATCATCTTGTTTTCAAGATATTGTATTAAGATTCACATAGAGTGTCCTTTGTAAATTTAATGCGCAATCATAGCCTTAACCTCAGAAAATCTAATTTCTGACTTTTTTTTACGCATGCTAAGAACCTTGACACACAAATTTGTGTCTCGTGCTTTGGAGAGAATTTTGATACGACGAGCTGCTGCCGCCCCTGTGCATTACATCACAACAGATGGTCAATGCTATCACAGTGTTGTAAAAGTAATGTAGATGTCGTTCACACAAAGCTAGCAGCAGAGCTTATTTAGAGCAAGAAAATGCCAAAATTAGCAATGGACCTTTGGTTTTAACTATATCTCATACTAGAGGTTTTCTATTCTGGATCGAGATAAACACACTCTGGCTAAACTGGACCAAGCCAAGCGCCATCTCTTCACTACTCCAGAAGGAAAGCTCCAATATAGCAGTGGCTGGGGGTGGTGACCAAAGGTCATCGTGTGGCTACAAACGAATAAACTCAAATCATGCGCTGTTTTGTATGTTATTGTTGTCATGGTGACAAAGGTCTTGGTTGACTCTCTGCCAGTGTGAAGCCTAAGGAAGATCAAACAGCAAAACTCAAACTGAACTAGAGCCAACCGTCTCAGTGTCAATGAGTCAACACCCTTCAAACAGGGTTAAGAATGCAAATCATTCAATCGTCAAATTAAATTAATTATGATTTAAATCAAGCGATGATTTAATTCATTTAAAACTCAAAATTCAGAGAAACTCATTAAATGTGTTTCCGGTAAAACTCTTATCTATCACACTATCATTAAACTTCCAAGACAACCAGAACGGGCCAGTTGCAACTACCGTAATTCAATGACCTGGATAAATTGGTATATTCAAAGGTAAGCAGGTTTAAAGTTAAAAAAACACTAGAAGAGCCAACTTTCTTACTGTGAAATTTTCTTTTTTTTTTTTCTCATTCATTCTTTCTTGAATCAAGTCTGGCTACAAAATACTTATCGTTGGGAGGAACAATATTTGCTGAACCTTTGGCACAGAGAAGAGGAGAGAAGTCTCACCTCCTGTCTTAATAGGACCAGTCCTGGGTCCATAACTCCACTTGGCATGAGCTGAATGGTGGTCAGGTCTCGAAAAAAAGCATTTTTACCCTGGAAGAAAGATTTCAGTTACCATCAGACAACACCGAAGAATTGTTTTTCCATCCCAGAGTCTATGTATTGCCTATACCCAGCACTTTACCATTGTAAATACAGTGGGCCCCTGTGTTACGAGATTAATCCGTTCCGCGGTTGGGCTTGTAAGGCGAATTCACCGTATGACAGGCCATCCAAACCTCTGTTAAATAGCTCAATCAGAAAACATCATAAATAAAGTAATAATACATAAAGAGTGTGCTTGTTATGCCCATATTCCTTAGTAAGTGTAGCCTAGGCTAGGCTAGCTTCGTATTTCTTGATTATCTCCAGCTTCGTTTCCATATAAATAATCTTCTTACTTCTCTCTTTAACAGCATTAGCAATCATGGGAGCCATGGCTAACCCATTCAAGTTAGAATTAAGCAGTAATATGCACTATAAATACGGTTTTATAACCACTCACGATAGAACAAAGCTTTACCATTCCACCATTTTGAAACGAGTGAGGCCAACCTATAGCAGACCACCATCTCCATAAGGAGATGCTGACCAATACCAGCTGTAACACGGGGGTCCAATGTATGTGCAAATTTGGGTTAGGTCAACACCAAGAGAAATGGAATTCTGTTGATAAATGGGAGGATCCCAGGACAAATGACGTCTCCTTACCTTGCTGTCAAACAGGCTAAGGGGTTTAACCTTTAGGTTGAAAATCAAGGCGGCATGTAGCAAGGAGGCTAGCAGGCAGTGGTGCTGCACCAGGGGATAGTGCACACCTTTCTGTTCCAGGGCAAGTTCAGCAATGGAGGCCGGGCCCTCTGCTCCACACCACACTTCCTCCACGGTCAGCTCGGGGGGAGGAACCTCAGCTACTGCTGAATCTGCCTGGAGATCAGCAGGGGAAGCAGAAAAAATGAACAAACAGAAAAAAAAAAAAAAACATGAACGTTTGAGTTTGTAACAAAAGGACAAACATGCTAATTAACCAACAAAAGATTTTTTCAGTGTTGTTGCAAGTAAATACTAATCATCAGCTTTTCTACATGGGGGGAGACAGTAATTATAAGTTCCGTGATAACTGTTATCTTAGAGTTATTTTTGGGTATGTAATTGTTTTTTTTCCTTCTATTTCCCCATCTATTCTAGAAAGAAATATACCTTATAGGCACAGCAAATTATTTCAGCCACTACAGTGCATCTATCTACATGTCCTCATTCAAGTTGCAGGCCAGCCATAGCCTATCCATGTCGTCTATGCACTATAGCCTGAATTGTCACCCGTCAATTGCATGGATAAACAAGCATTCACATCATTCAAACCATCAATGGGTGGGAACTAACTAATCCCATCAAAAAAAATGCGGGTGAATCAATACACAATCAGTGACTACGTTGAGAATATTTATAAAGTGATAAGAATCTTACACACATTTGCGGTTAAGTACAATTTAGTTTTAGAGTCTTCCACTAATGTAACATACACAATTTTTGAATGTGGAAGAAAGTTTGAGTTCCTCAGGCCTGAGCACAGATTCAAAACCTGCCGCTAGAAACTGCCATCCAACATGGGGGGGGGGGGGGGGAATAAAAAAAAAAAAAAAAAAAACCACACAAACGGAGCTGATAAGCCTCATTTACAGCTCATGCCTTTTGCAAACGGAGCCCAGCCACTGGCCATTCTTCATGCCACGTTATGGACTCTCCTTACTCACAAAGTAGTTGACAAAAGACAATGGGCACTGATTCTTAACCAAGAGTCCGGTCACCTCCATGAGGATCTGCAGTAGCTGGACGCAGCATCCCAAAAAGGATGTCAAAGCTTTGTCTCCCATTCCTACATCCTTCAAACAAAACAAAATCCATCACAATCAATCTTTTAGGCAAGGGACTGATTCAGAACCACTTAAATATACTTACCCGTCGGCACAAACGATCTTTGGGTGCTTTGCCCACCTGGAAATATTGAGATAAAAGATTTAGGTCTAGAAACCATCTCTTTTGTTACCAAGAGGGTATTGCCTACCTTCTCAATGAGGAAGGCAGCTGCAGAGAAACGTTTGACAATAAACGTACTCCACATCATTGTGCAAATACCTGTAAAAAGATTCAATTTACATCGAGAGATTAACTGGTTGCACTTATGCAAGAGACCATATATACAGTGGTATCTTCTTTGGCTTTTTCCTGACCCTTCAAGAAAATCATGGCTGAGAGAGACCAGAATAAGCTTCACTATTTCATCCACAGGCATCTAGATTATTAGAAACACAGATAAGGATTGTTGTAAAACAACTTATGTGTAATGTAAATAATGTATTAGTATGGTTTGGCGGTGGTGTGGCAACCATCTGGGTATCGGTCGCTGAAAACCTCGGATGTATTTTAATAGGCTGCAATCTGCGACAACTGGACATCACGATTCAAATTTGGAATCATTGCAAAACAAATGACAGTTCAGTGGGGATCCAAGCATCCTCAGTGCGCGGCAAGCTTAAGGCTTTTGCCCAGTCAATGTACACTAGAGGCTGCTATTTTTACAGGAATCCCACACGTCATGAGAAGCCTGCCATGGAAATCAACTTTATCTTTAATCATGCAATTGAAGCAGTGCAGGACAAAAAGTTGAATGGAGCAGACACAAGTGAGATTACTGTATGTAGTAGGAAGAAAAACGACAAATCTTCACCAGATGTTAGTTTTCTTTAATGTAGCTGACCTCCAAAATAGGAGGGGTACAGCAGCATTCTGAACAGGAACAGGACAAAAGCCGTATGAGATAGGACAGGATTTTCTTTTTTTTCTCATACGATGGTCCGGGGCAGGGTGGGATTTTAATTTTTCTCTGGGGATGAAAATTTACTCCTGCGACACCCTTTAAGCAAGACAAGAGGATCCCCGAATGACGGTTAGAAAAGCCTACCTAGTTGAATATGTGGACTCGAGACCAGCTTCAGATGTTCCATGGCCCGGCACAAGTGCGCCCCCTCCTCAAGGTCAAACATGAAACAGGATGTCAGCAGGGATGCTTTGAAACCAAAATGATAAAGCATGAGTGTCTTTGACTTTCTGTAATTCTAACCTCTGGGTCTTTGTTCCATTGCACCACATACTCCCAGCAGCAATGAGCAAAGAGCAAGTTCGGTGAGAGGGAGTGTAGGAAGCGCTGGCACACAGCCTCCAACAACTCTGCGTGGGCATGCATACAACATTGTATTCATTGTTCAAAACAGGTGCAGCATACAGTATCACAGCACCCAGATTTGATTTCCTTCCAACCTGATTTTCCATCTGTGTGCTCTTGACTTTCTACCACTTTGACATCTTCTCCTGCCCCCTCTTCTACCTTTTTATCTTCATCTGTATCCACTCTCTTTTGAAGGATTTCTTTCAAGTCTTCAGGGGCCAAGTTGTGCCTAAACACCCACTTGGAGACATTATCAGTGATGCCACCTTGAGGGACAATAACAAGATTTCAGCCTTAAGAATTACCAGCTAGAAAACAAAATCAACAAATCAATTAGAGGACTTTAACCTGATCCTCCCTCCAGCAAGGTCTTGACGGAACACAAAACAGCAGGGCCTCCGGTCGAACCAACAATCGGCGGCACTAGGAGTAGCGTCTGCAGCACTAGCACATCTTCCAGTTGACGAACACACACCACCCACTGCTCCAGTTCTAAAGACACCGCTTCCCACTCTGACTGTAACTGTCACAGAGCCACACAGAAAGCGCAGCACGTACTTTCACAAATGACAGCTAGTTAGCAAATTAGGGCAAAACATGTACTGACATTGTCATAAATATTCATTTTATAGGTTTTTTGGACTGTTTAAAACTGTTTGCTGTGGTTTTAGAAAACAGTCTGGTGGCAAAAAGATATCAAAGATGAAGAATCACATTACACCAAACATCAAGCTGATTTGCTGGACTTTGGAGAAGGATTCTGGGGTGGGCATGGCAATCAATCTTCAGCTGGCCCACAAGTGTGGATGTAGTTATCATGTAACTTAGTAGGGGCAATTTAGAAGAGCTCGCTCACTCTATTGCATTTGCTAATTACAAGTGTCTGTGCAGTCTACCTTGCTGTCTGCCCTGCTGGTGATGCTAGCCTTAGCGGCACGATGAGCAACAAAAGCAGCCAGCAGAGCAGCTGCAGAATTTTGTGACTGCACCAAAATGGTGCGGCACTGCTGCCACCATGGTGAGACAGACTGCGGGTCCCATGACTCTTCTATTGCACCTGTTGAGAAGGCAGGAGAGCGGCCAACTTCATTGCTTGATGATTCTCAGGAAAATGCAAGCTTGTGTCTTGTGTCCGCAGATAATTATAATGCACATACCTTCCATGTTACAAAGGAAGACCAGTAGTGTGTGAAGATTTTTAAAACATTCTGTCGGAGTCTGGAGCACCTCTTTTTCTCGTTGCAACCACACACTCAACAACAGAGGCTTCAATGAGACAAAAAGACAAATTATAAAAACCTCAAAGAACAAAATGACATTTTCATTCATCACTAGTCTTACTAGCAGCTGCTGTGGACCAATGCCAGCCTGTTGCAGTTTCTCACAGATTTTAGATGGTGGGCTTCTGCCACACAGGCAACCCCAGAAGATGAAGCTCCCTGCACAGAACACGTAAGACAATACTCACTCTCTGCTTGAGTAATGTCAGGAATTGAATTAGGATAAGCTAATGCATGGAGAACTGATAACTGGGTGTACCTAACTGGTTCCATTCTGCTTCAGAATGGTGAAGAAGCTTCACCTGCCCATCCTCTGTGCATTCAATCTGTGACAGGAAGGCTTGGGCAGGCAGAGGTGCATCTGGTGCATCTTCAGCAAAACAAACGCTGGGCCTCGAATTGAGCTTGGCGTAGCGTTGTAAGGTGGGACTCACGCGCGCCAAATCATATTCAATGCCATCAAGTGAGTCCAGCTGTTGATGGGGTTTGTACAGAAGAATTCCGATATTTAAAATAATATGTTACATCTCGCAAAGTATGACTCAGCATAAAGCCATTCAGTTCAAAGGGAGAACTTACACCGAGAGCTTGGTCGGGTTCCCCAGAGTCAACGGAGGAGTTCACGTGGTGGATGTCAGTGTACAGCTGAAGCAGTTTCAGTTGGGAGGAGCAGAGCTGCATTAACGCTGGATCTACTTCTTCAGCATCTGGAACACAGACATTTGATACACGAACAGTTTGTACAGAAAGACAAATTAGGTAACAATGGATACTCAAGTAAAAATGCTCTCTTTCAGATAAGTGGCTCCACCTCGCTGCTGCAGAGTGCTGAGTAAGGCGCATGTGATGTTTGTGAGACACGAGACAGGAATGTTCTTGTTGGACAGCAAAGACTCCAAAGCCTACAATGTACAAAAAAAAAAAAAAACACAAGCCAAAACTTAGAAATGTGTGCAGACACAGCAAATTCAAATAGATAAATAATTATAATTATTAATTCATAAAAAAATCTGTATTCATTTTCTAGTCTGTGCTTTGTGCTGATTACTTACAATTCAATAATGTACAATGTTTTCAGATATTGTATTATAATTATTTTTGTAGTCAGGCTAATGCATGTAGTATATTTGTGTAACTTATCTGAATTTATTGATCACATGAAATCGCCTAAGAAGATTGAAATGAGGCAGATAGGAAATCCTTTCACATTGTAATGAGGACACAGCAAGCCTGTATACACTTAGATAATATATATCCCTTTCTGCATATCCCAGTATAAAAGTGAGACAGTCCTCAAAATAAATGAGGCTCCAAATCTCATTTGGTGTGCAACAAAAATGTAACATTGGAATGCAAGAATTCAATGAAAATTAGCATACCTGCTTTTGAATAGAGGAGTGTTTGATATCCAGCAGCAATCCTTTGGCCTGACTTTCCAAAATATCTAAAACGAAAAGTAACGCCACCCAACAGAATGATTTAGAGAGGTTTTGCAAAGTCTAATACAAGACTAATGCTCACTTAAATTAAGTGGGGGAATGATTATTTGCTGCCCTACTGAATTTCCTACATTTTTTTTTTTTATGCAAACCGTCTCTATAGACTATTAAAAAAAATCTTAAAATAAATTACACAAAGGTCATAAATTAAAGGTCTGAAATAAAATTCCACTCTATTTACCGTTTAAAGTGAAGTATGCAATGCAGTTAACCAGCATACCTCTGCAAATCAGTTAAATGATACCACAGACTTCATTATTTGCCTATTATTATTAGTAATAGTGAAGTCAGTGATGATCCTCAGAGGCATACATTTATCAATTAAACAACAGTCAATAACTTTAATATGTGTTTTTTCCAAGGTTTGCTTAAATACACACTACACCTAAAAGAAAAAAAATAGACTGTATAAGTATGCAAAACTAGAAAGTCAAAGGGGAAGAAAAAATGTTCTTAGTATTTGTATCAGAAACTGTAAATAAACAGCAATCATGAATAACCTCTCACCAGGCTCCATTTCTCTGCTCTTGAGAATTGAAGTCAGTTTCTTTAACAAATGCATGTCTTTGGCCCCTTCACTCTTTTTGTCACTGAAATGAATAGAAAATATTGATATAATTACTTTTATCAACAATATCTTTCTATATCACAAAAATAAGATGGCGGACCTGAATGTGAATCTGCAAGGAAATATTTGTTACAGGATGAAGAGGATCCGTAACTCTGTCACCTCTTTGAAAGTGGACAACCTTCCATCTTACGTGCCCTCAAATCCATTCAGTCTTTTGAAAGAAAATGTTTTGAAGAATTGTGTGTGATAAAGTTCACATTATAGTGTAAGAAAATAAAGCTTTTGATTAGTTGATGGTGGTACCTTGACTTTAGCGTTCAAGTCATACGTCACACTTCGGCTTGCAAAACGAGAGGGCGAAAAAAAAAATCAACAAACCCCTTGTGTTACAAGGTTTGTAACAAAACAACCTGTAAGTTTGTACCCGTGTGTACTGTATTATACTATGTGCACTGAAGTTAACCAGTGTGTGTACTCTTATACTCGACTGTAGTTTAGTGGAACAACCTGAGAGCCAGGTGGAAGGGAACATTCACAGTCCTGAGGGCTCCTGTGACGGGATCCAGCAAACACACTTGATGGATGTGGATCTTCCAGCCCTGACTGGTCACGCTGTTCACCCCTAACAGACGGTAACCAGCATAGACCAACCTGGAAGTGAACACACAGAGATCCTATGCAATCCAGAGCACTATCAACATCAATTGAGAAACGATATTTAATTTTTGACATAAAGCATATTTTTTCTGTCTGTACCTGCAGTGTTTCCCGACAGTGAATGCACCCACTCGTGGCCCATATTGCATCGCCCATATCTCTAGGATGCCCCTGCGTGGGGCGTAGATAACCAAAAACAGTGCATGGCGCCTGGGGAGGGAAGTTGAGAGGGAACTTTCCCGACTGACTTGATCCTCTGGAACATGCACCCAACCTAGCTGGGCATCTCTGTAACCTTTAAATAAATACATACATTTGCATGACCAAAAATAAATAAATAAATAAATAAATAAATAAATAAATGTCCAAGTCACTTCAAAATCCTAGGGAATTAATTTTCCGCAAGACACAACCAATTTATCTCCTACTGTATACTTGGATATTCACTATCTGAATATACACTCGATACCCCTAACACTATCAAAAATCAGACTAAGTGAAGACAGTCGTGTTGTGTCAACATCAACTTGCACAGTTAATTGGTAACATTAGCACCGCAAAGTGCATACACTTTGTATTTCTCATTTTTAATAATTGTGCATAACTGCTGTGTTGGAATCGGTCGAACAGTACAAAACGTCAAACTAAATAATCGTGTGTTTAGATGCATGCACACAAATGAGAATGCTAGCTTCTTTTATGTTGGCGATAATGATAATGAGTTAAGGTTGATGACAGGATCCAAACATCCATCCATTTTCTAGAGCCGCATTCACAAAAAGAGAAAACAACAAACAACAACACAGTCATGGTCCCGTTTTAGATCATGACTGTGTTGTTGTTGTTATTTTTTGTTATTTTTGTGAAAGGGGCTCTATAAAATGGATCGGCGGTAACCTTTAACATTCAAAGAGCCATTGTGACCAATTTATTACATCTGAAATTCTGAAATGAACACACACACACAAAGAAAAAAAAATACATGAATATCAAAAAATGTGTAAAAGTTAAACCTTTCTGAAAGATGAGGGTGCATCCGACAGTACAAGTGTTACTGGCCATGATTGTAGGTAATGGACAAATGAAAAGGAGCAAGAGAAAAAGAAGATAAGGGATAGATAAGTAAGTCCCCCTCTTTACACTTCCTCATACTAAAGCTAATGGATCTAAAGATCCTGTTTACAAAGCATGTGTAGTGTGAAAGAATATTATTGATTTCTGAACACCATTTTTTGAGCCTGGTAATTCTCTCTCTGCTGTCTCCTTACCTTTCCACATGCGAATTGCAATCCCTCTCCTTAGATCCAGCAGCGTGACTCGCCCAAAGTCATCAGTTACTCCGGCTAGCGTGTTACAAGGGGACAGGCAAATGGACTCGCCGTGGCGGCGAGAGTCTGGGAGACCAAATCTGAAAGGATGCAGGATGAAAACAGAAATGTGACAATTGTTAATCTATGACTCCCGTTAATGGAGAAATCAATTACATACGATGTCACGTCATAAAGCAAATTTCTCCATGGCTGAATGCTCACTAGGACCACAAACGCCCAATTTTTGGTTTAGTTATCAAATGGGATTGCATTATAACCAAATATACTCAATAGTGTTACTCTTGAAAACTTTTCAGATGCAAACATGACGATTAATCCATCCAGAGCCTGTCTTGGCATTGTTTTCAAAGGGAAGAGATGTTTTAATGTATGTATGTACAGTAGTGCTTGGAGTTACAAAAATGATTATGGAACAGTTAATCCAAAATCTCAAGAAAGCACCAATATTATTATGAGACATACCTGATCCCCAAGGGTGTTGCAGGTTCAACTTTAGGCCTGTGTTTCTGGACATTGTCATCTTCATTCTTGTTCTTGTTCCATCCTAGCCATCCACTGAAAAAGAAGCAGAAATAGGCAAAAAAAAACAAAAAAAACCTGAGTGAGTGAAGTCACACGAAACATTGAAATAAGACAAGAATATGGATTGCAAGTCTTTGAGCAGTTTTCAACAGTCAATATTATATACATAACAAATGACCAAATTTAATTTTGCATTTTCATTCAAAAACATCCATACCTGGCAGCACTGAAGAGGGCTGATGTAAGTTTACTAGCGACAGCAAGAGCCACATGAGAAAGAAGAGGCGGGCTGCTTCCCTGAGAACACACATGGATGATTATCAATGCCATTTATTTACCAAAGGCTTGTAAATACTATTCCACATGTGTGTACTGTCATTTCACCTCTACTGCATAATAAAAGCCAGTGAACGGTCCGCCCCCTACAGTGACATATTGGCTCATGGCAGGGGGGCTACCTTTGACTGAAGCATTGAACCCCCCCAAAATAGAGGCATTCTTCATCTGATCAAATACATTGAGTGTCATTACACCTGTCAGAAAGAGAAGGATGAAATTGAAGGACGATATTGAAAATGAATAACAAGCTCAAACTCTATGTAGGAAAATAGAAGGAACAATAATTCTTCCACAGTGCACACTCATCCGACATTCGAAAAACACATTTGATGAGCTTTAACATTAATGAAGGGAAACTAAGCAAGAATTTAAGAGTAGAACAAATACTTTTTCCAGTACTGTATGTGGTCACAAGAAGTAATTGCCAGAACAACAAGAAAAATATGTGGTAAAAGATTTTAGAACAGAACTGAAAATTGCTTTAAATGATACACTTACCCACACTACAGTGGTCTACAATAGAGTCCATGTCCTGGAGAGCCCACTTCTTATAAGCCAGGGGAGGAGGTTGAATCACATCACTACCAGCAGCTGCCGCTAGTTGTACAAATGATATGAGATTTAAAAAATGAAAGCATTATCAGAACCCATGAAACAGTGACTTCATTATCGATTTTCCCCTTTTTCTTATTGCCGTGATTCACATCAAAACTATTGGACATAATGCAGACGGGGATGTATAGTAAGCGTGCAGTCAAACCCACAGACCATTTCTAAAAGCTTTGCTGCTGTCTTTGTGTTACCAAGTGACTCATATGCAAATAAAGATATGAAAGATATGGAAAATTGAAACAACTTTGTGCAACCCTTCAACTGTCCAACGAGAGGACACGCAGACAGACATGAACATGACATATGGATGGGCACAGATGGGTGTATATGTCTCCCACACAATCAGAATGCCAATGATTTGTCCATGCCAAGCAACAAAAATCTCTGGTAAAACAGAGTCCATCTGACTCTCACCACTTCTTTTGTTGCATGCATGCACACACTGACACAGAGCAATACCTCTTGCCACCTGGTTTCGGCAAGCGCGTAGGGATTGGTAGAGGCTGAAACCATCTATGGTGACCAGTGCAGCGGGATACAGGATGCTTAACTCTTCATGCTGCAATAAGAAAAAAAAGGGACTAAATAATATAAGATTATCTTCTCAGAAAACTACCTGAATGTTCCCCCATTAATAAAAAGATAAATACTTAAAGTTTAGCTACTTTAACCATAAATAAATATTATTTATGATAAGGTTGGAAGAATATTCAAGATAAAAAGGCAAAAAATAAGATTTTCAACATCTCCTACCTGCTCAGTCACACCAGGATGGCGGGGGATTTCATACGTACGACACTTCAGTCTCAAAACATGGTCCTCATGGAGCAGTTGAGCCAGGAGCAGAACCCCATTCTAATGAAAAACACATTACATTTAATACAATTCCAAAAGAAAAAAATAACAGTAATATATTTAAAAGCATTCATTTCCCTGTGTATAAAAGTAGTAGGATGCAGCAAGCAACATAGATGTAACAGATTTAAAAACACTGTACTGTACCTCTGTGTAGAAGCGGACATGGCCAGAAGTGAAACCCACAACAACACATGTCCAGTCCGGCCGCCCAGTGGAGCTTCTGTTTAAAAATAAATAAATAATAACGTACTTCCGTCAAACACTGGCTAAATGCTTCTTTGTTGTCGAAAAAAAAAGACAACATGCACACATGCTATGAAGCAACCTATCATGACACATTGGTAGGAAATCACATGTAGTTTAGGAGAACACTCAACCCCCCCACAAATATACCTTTTTTGGCTCGCCAGTGGTATACAGATGGCACTGCTCACACGCTCCCTGAAGAGAGAAATCCAAAGACAGGCCAGATATTACGGTTTCGGAACCTTGAGTTTCTATTCACGATCAACATTTTATACACAGTAGAATACTATACAGCAAAGCTTATTCGTAATTCAAGTTCTAGAGAATGATCATGGTTACAAATTTAAAAACATTTGTTTGTTGGCTTTTTCTAAAAAGTGAGAATCGTCTCACCTTTCTTCAGTGCAGAGTATTCCACTCCAAGACACAGTCAGGGTCATCTCTTCCTTACCACCGCCATCTGTTCGCCACTTTGCTGTAAAGAATCAATCGAATTCACAGTTGCTCTCCTGTTTTTCAAAAAATGATCTATTTGACATTTTAAAGATGTTAATTTTTGCCTATTGAAATTTTCTTGAGTTGGAAAAATTAAGATGCAATGCTCGCCAAAGTTATTTTAGTCAGTGAAAACCAATAACTAAATAGACAAAAAATGTTAGAGAAAAATAAAAATGCTTTAAAAAAACAAAACTAAATTTTAATTCACAAACCTAATGAAAACTTAAAATTGAAGCAAAAAAGTTTTCGTTTTAGTCATTGTTTAAAAAGATAATACATGAGTCTTTGGCATCAATTTTGAATTCATTTCAGTAATACAGTAGAGCTGTTAGTCAGAAGAAGGAAGGTTACATAGTAGGCTGGGAGTTGTTGAATTTTTACTGTCACCGAAAAGTAACAACATGTAGCAGCAGCCACTAGTTGTCAAGGGAAAAAAGGGAGGGAAAAAAATAGCATAGTACAACACTGTTAAATACTTCTCAACCTGAATTCAAGCTGCAGTATAGTATGACACAATACTTAACATTATTTTTAATATTGCACACAAGGAATACACTTTTTTTTTTTTTAAACACGAAGGAGTGGCACAAGACTAAAATTAAGTCTAAAACAAACAAACAATTAACAAGTAATTAAAAACTAACTAATGGGTCATTCCATGCTCAGTCATTTTAGTCCCATAAGCTAAATTGTAGCTCTCTTTGCCTTGAGACATAATGTTCCCACTATGATAAATCATTTGAAACCCCACCAACACAAAACATTTCCAAGACATAACAAACAACCCAGTGATATAACCCATCGAGGCTCCTCTCTTTCGCCGGTGCACACAAATGAAGTAGGCTGTTTCCTGTAGACTCCCTTGATGAAACGCCAACAAATTAAGTGTTGCAAAAACGCTTCTTTGGTTTCGGTGTGAGCGTGGCATAACTCAACAACCTTTTAAAGCTAGGAGACTCAAACTGTGCATGCTTTCATCTGATATCACAAGGCACTAATAGAATAAAAATCAAGCAAATTTAAGAGGTGTCCAAGGGAGGTTCGCCGATTTGTGTGAAGTGATAGAGAATGACCCAAACTCTCTCTGAAAACTAGGCTCATTCATCCAATCTCATTGCAAAAAACTTATCTTTCAGTATTTACTTTATATTTTATATATTATAGTTGGGCTGCCATTGCCACGCATCTGTCTGCTGTGCACACTTGCCACAACAATGTGTTCTGTGTAACTGGCCCGTGTTGAAACGGCCTGTGTCTTCTGACACAAATGTGATGCGATAATTTTACATAATTTCAACTTGAAAGAGACTTGTGTGTTTGTGTCACCATCTGACCTGAGAGAAAAACAGCTTTTTGCTCATGAGCTACCACCAGTAGGTCAGAGCAGGGAGACAAGGATACCACACAGTCCTGTAGCCAGGGTCCACTTAGTTCTGTAGGGTCCTCTGCCTAAAAGTAAGTAAGTAAGTAAGTAAGTAAGTAAGTAAGTAAGTAAGTAAAAGTAACAACAACTTGAAGTTCATTATTGCAGCAACAGAACAATTTTCATTTCCTCCATCATTTTTTTTCATAGCAATTGAAGAGAATATATGGACAAGTATGGTAGCACTAGCTGCCAAACAATGCTTCAGGTCAGGGTTAGAAACTATTCTCTTCGTGCAGTTTGCATGTTGCAAGAAACACGGCTACTCATCAGTCTTCCTCCTATTTCATTCAAGTTTCTATTTCATTCCCCCCAAGGATTGGTTGACTCAATCAATCAAAAACTATAACTGGTATTCCATCAATGTTAGTAGAATTATTGAATTGCATCTACGTACAGAGGGCAAAAATCTGATTTAATGATGACATGACAAACCGATGGAGCTTCTTGTTCCTTGCGCTGGTCACTTTCCCATGCAGATTCCCAGTCAGAGGTGTCCCACGACAGTTCATTTTCAGCTACGGAAGAAGAGGGTAAACAGATTAGTGCAATATATATAAGAGGCTCGTTCTGACTTTTATTGAACCGATTTGTTCAAGAGTGTGTGCAAAACGTCCAGAAAGACCAGGTTTTGTGAATTTCCCGTGCTATCTTCCGAGGCAGACATGATTTTGTCTAGTCAAAGATGATGTCGATTACCTGTTGGATTCTTCTCCACTGACTGAGCTTCACCATGGAACAAATAGTCCTTGACTGTCTTGAGCTCTTCAAGACGACAAAACTCCAATAAGGCGCAGGACATGTCGTCTCCGTCCTACCTGGACCCAAATTGACAGAAAATTCGCCAGGTAGCCTGTGTGCTAACAGCCCACTTAGCGTAGTCTCTCGGTACGCTTGAAATTCGTCCCTGCCGTGCTATGACACCCAACCTACAATGCCGTTTTCTATCATCAGCCTAATGAAAATATATCGGCCAAAAACGAATACGCGTTAATTATAAGAAATGTGCGCAATTGTTTACTATCCAGGAATGTGGGAAACAACTCCACGCAACATATGCTTTGCTTCCGGGTTATGATCGAGGGGCGTTTTTCAAAGTAAACGCTATTTGTACTTAATTTCTGAAAACGTAGGAAAATGAAAACAACAAAAATTAAATGAAGATTTATACAATGTAACGACAATATATCTTTTGTCCGCAAAAATATATTCCTAAATGTTAGCTTTTTTTTCTCTCCCTTTTAAATCGAAAAATTAAAAGAGAGCAGTAGAAAAGTCTTTGTTGTTTTATTTTTTAATTTTGTTAGAATTATGTTGCGCCATGCAACTGTAAAACTATTAACTGAGGCACATTTTTTTCGCGTCTTAATACATTTTATTGAGGCACGTTTTTGCTCATGTCTTTATACTCGTTTTTTCGTGTCAAAGGGCCATTTTTATAGGGTTG
This sequence comes from Hippichthys cyanospilos, assembly GCF_059441005.1. Taxonomy (NCBI): domain Eukaryota; kingdom Metazoa; phylum Chordata; class Actinopteri; order Syngnathiformes; family Syngnathidae; genus Hippichthys; species Hippichthys cyanospilos. The sequence continues at coordinate 15,181,734 of NC_142382.1, forward strand.
GCAGTGAATGAGTTAATGGGAAACATGATTTTGGTAAAATGTATTCGAGGTGCTCAGAAGGAAACTTATATGTGGTTTCTCAAGAAAAACTGAATCCAAACATGTTCTCATTTTTGTATAACCGTTTTTCTCCAGAGGTTTGTCTTATTGTTTCAAACCAAAATACATTCCTAAAACGGAAAGATGATTTGGCCAAGCAATCATGCAATCATGCGCATTTGCATTTATTATGTGATTTAGCTAATAACGATGTGGATGGTTCAGCAAATGACCTTGGCTCACTTGCAAAAGCTCATACAGTACCTCTCACAAAACAGTTTACCCATGTGTCAAGACTAAATTCCTTTGTCGTATATATAGTCATTTGGCATTGTGAAAGAATTGTTAGACAAAATACACAGACACTTCTCCACTATGGCAGAGGTCTTGTGACAGAATACAATGATGGATTATACTGAAAAAAGAAGAAAAAGATTTCCCTGCATGAAAAATAAAAGAATGCAACATACTGTAGACCAACATGGTTTTGTTTTTGTGCTGGTCTTGTTTTTGTCACTAGAATGTGCAAAGCAGCCGCAGTAATTACTAAATAAAAGATTCAAACAGCAAAACCTTTGATCACTGATCAACCTACTCTTATGAACTGAGCCATACCCTCAGAACAAGCCTAACTTTGTGCTGGTGATAGCTGATGACCAGCTGTTCTTGCTTGTGTCCCCAGCTAGCAGCGGAACACCAGATGCACATTGGTCTTGACGGTTGCTGTGGCTCGGTTGGTAAGCGTGGGTTTCCCAATAATCAAATCTAATTAGTTTTCTTTCGATGTTGCTGTTTTTTTCTTAGCAGTTACATCAGCAATACCAGCCCAAAAACACAACAAAACCAACCTGGCCCTTGCATCAGTTTATTTTAAGCAGGATTCACGGGCAGTAAAAGCAGCCTTCAGTTTACCATCCCACACACTTACTCCCAAGGAAATTGTAACAAAAAGTAACTTCCATAAATTACTGTAGAGGACACAGAGAGCACATGTATCTTTGTATACTTGAGATGCAGTATATGTATACTAAGGCATTTACAATTTGATTAAATCAATTTGAAATTATATGTTGAGCAATTGCAAGGTAGATTAGGGATTTGTCCATGTTATTTTAAAATTTCAGTTTCAAGGTATTAGCCACACCAACAAAGAAAAAACGTAAAGCAAGTTATAAAAAGCTGTGGTAATCCATTCACATCCCATTCAATGCACTGGCCAACATCGCCAAATGCTGTCAAAATTTTGAGACTTTCTTAGATTGATCACAATGTCAACTGCATTTCCAAGTCAAAAAACGCTTTTAAAACACAAATATCGGCCATAAATAGGTTTTTAAATGCCAGAAAAGCATGTGCACTAACTGGAATAAGCTTGTATAGTTTTTTAGGACCTGAATAAGATCCCGGAGTTACCCTTTTTTTAACCGTCATAATTGTCCAAATAAAATATTGGGGTACCTCCTTTGAATGTTTGAGTTTTGAGCCTGCTCTACCCATTTACAATCTGGCCCTTTTCAAAACAGAAGTACTTGAAAATGTGTTTATTCACAGAAGCGAGGGGCAAAAAAGCTGCTAGCCACTAAGAAGCCTAATTTAAATACATTGTTTTCTCAATTTAGTCAACAAACTGAGAAAATACAACTCAGCATGAAGCCACACTTTTGGAGCAAGGAGGTTAACTTTATTACTGTGGTGAGTGACATGAATATAATGTGTTTTATTGACAGAGGAACGTGAAAAGCAGAAATTATGTCTATTTTCGTCATGATGTTACCCATGCGTTGCGGTTTCAATCGAGGTAACATGAGTCATGGTTCAATGCTTTTGTGAAGCTTTTGTGAAGCTCTGAACCATTTGGTCAAATTGCTTTGTAAACGGATTGAGTTCTTGAAGCTTCAGAAACAGGGACCTCCTTTGGCAGAAACTAATACTGCAGGTGATTTCAAAGCTTCAACAGCTAAACAGCGACAACAATCACAAAATTGTGTATTTGTTAACGGCGGTATGAATTCATACGACACTCAAAGTCAAATTGCCTGGACCTGTCAGAATCAAGATGTGCAAAGTCGGTGAATCACATGGTTGGACCATGAACTACACCGGGTTATTCATTCTGGAAATGAATCAATTATTGCTTCATATGTGAAATGTGGTGTGGTTTGATGAAAGCTTAAAAGCAGTGGTTCAAAGTAAAACTCGGTCAGCATTTCGAAACACAATTTGAAACTTCGGTGTCAAATTGCCATCAGTAGTAACCCAATGTAAATGTATTGAGTGAATGGGATTTGAATACAGAAGAGGGAAAGAAGACTGTCACTGAGACTGTGCCATATACCCGCCTGAGTGGTAATTATGGCTGTATGCATGTTGAAATTATGGAATAATGTTCATGTCAATTTATGGAATAATGTTTTGTTAGCTTTTTTTTACTTTATTTTAATATAAGCAGCAAAACAAACAACACTTTTGGGTTCAGTTTATTTTTGTAATATATATATATATATATATATATATATATATATATATATATATATATATATATATATATATATATATATATATATATATATATATATATATATATATATATATATATATATATATATATATATAAACAATATTTATTTTTCCTTTCGAGCACCAGAGATACATTTTAAGTTTCACATGAATGCTCATTAATAACACAATTTTTGGGCAGGCAAGCCGGAAACGAAACAGATGACATTATATAACCTATCTTCTGGCTTTGTTGATTATGCCAAGTGATACAAATGTTGCTTCAAAGTTTAGAAAATCAAACAGGTAGGTTTATTACTTTTTTTTATTTGAATCCTTCCAAAAATGCTTTGAGCTGGTTCGGTGGCATTTTACTAAAAAAAACATTTCATAGGGCATACCTCATTGATAACCAGGTTACAGACGTGTGCCCTAGTCCATACCTGGACTGTTTTTAAACCTAAAATGTAAACTGAGGCATTATTTCTATGAACTTTTTTTTTTTTTGCATAACTCGAAATGCTAATAAAAAGGGACTTTCATAATTCACGTTTCTATCGAGGTTATTTTGTTTTACGTTACTTTAGCTTCAATGTGTCCTTGCGGGGTCAAAGGTCAAGGGAATGTTTTCCTCCAGTGAATGTAATGATCAACATGGCCAGCTGCTGCTCTCATTGTTCAAGACTGTGTCTTTCGTTCCCATCCTTTCATCCATTTAAAAAGCAGCAGGCG